>NC_080671.1:260881057-261481057 GCF_030247195.1 Topomyia yanbarensis | reverse complement strand
TGATAGCTAAATGATTCACAGAAACCGGGGCTAAATGGCGGAGACGTAAAGCAAGAAAATAATCGAAAGTTCGACGGATCAAAGTTCGAGCCATTTCATGGATCAAATGAGGGTACGATTTTGTTGCGGAAAACTCGTACACAAAAGCGTACCTCTAAACTTTTGAACTATTCCAATTTCCTAATTTTAAAAATTTTAATTTTTGAGTTTGTAAATTTTAAAATTTTGAGATCCTTAAATTTTTAAATTTTCGAATATTAAGATATTGAAATAATTAATTTTTTAAAGATTTAATTGATTTAAATATATTTACATATTTAAATTTTTTTTTTTTGTTTATTTAAGGACCTTTTCAACCAATGTCATTTAGGTCCGTTTAAATATTTGAAAAACATTTAAATATGTAAATATTTGAATATCTATATATTAGGGGTAGACGAGCCCTTATTCATCTCATTAGTCAGAACGTCACACTATTTCGTTGATAACTCCGCCAACTGTCACCGGATTGCGCTTAAATAGGTTTCAACATCGTTGCTTCGTTCCTAACAAGTAAAACAATGAAAAATCTGGCCTAGAAAATATAATATACTCGCGTTTGAGCGAAGTGAAAAGTCGAGTACAAAGAACCCTTATTCATCCTACTATTTAAGCTAATGGGTTGAATAGAGATAGCAGACACTTCTCTAACGAATGTGTTCACATGGGTGGGATGAATAGAGGTACTAAGATGAATTAGGGAACAGTAACCCTAAATATTCAATCATTTAAATATTTGAATATTTAAGTATGTAAATATTTAAATATTCAACTATCTAAATATTAGAATGCAAATATAAATAGATTTTATGTATTTTGTATATTTAAATCTTTGAATATTTAAACATTTAAAGACTAAAATTTTCAAATATTTAAATACTCATATTCAAATATTCAAATATTTAAATGTTGAAATATTTGAATATACAAATATCGAAACATTTAAATATTTAGATAGATTGAAATATATAAATCATTAAATAATTGAATATTTAAATATTTATATATTTAAATATACAAATATTTAAATATTTAAACATTTAATGTTTAATGTTTAATATTTTAATATTTTAATATTTTAATATTTTAATATTTTAATATTTTAATATTTTAATATTTTAATATTTTAATATTTTAATATTTTAATATTTTAATATTTTAATATTTTAATATTTTAATATTTTAATATTTTAATATTTTAATATTTTAATATTTTAATATTTTAATATTTTAATATTTTAATATTTTAATATTTTAATATTTTAATATCTTAATATTTTAATATTTTAATATTTTAATATTTTAATATTTTAATATTTTAATATTTTAATATTTTAATATTTTAATATTTTAATATTTTAATATTTTAATATTTTAATATTTTAATATTTTAATATTTTAATATTTTAATATTTTAATAATTTAATATTTTAATATTTTAATATTTTAATATTTTAATATTTTAATATTTTAATATTTTAATATTTTGATATTTTAATATTTTAATATTTTAATATTTTAATATTTTAATATTTTAATATTTTAATATTTTAATGTTTTAATATTTTAATATTTCAATATTTTTATATTTTTATATTTTTATATTTTTATATTTTTATATTTTTATATTTTTATATTTTTATATTTTTATATTTTTATATTTTTATATTTTTATATTTTTATATTTTTATATTTTTATATTTTTATATTTTTATATTTTTATATTTTTATATTTTTATATTTTAATATTTTAATATTTTAATGATTCGAGTTGTCGGGACACGGTAGTTTACCAACACGTGTTGTTTACTCCTCCGTACAAAGTGTGTTTCTAGAAGAATTCGCACAAGAAAGTGATTAAAAAAGTAGTGCCATACTGATTGGTGCTGGATTTCACCCCACATATTGGAGTACAATGCAAAGTGCCGCGATCAGAGACACAGTGACAATATCGAAAAGTTCATTGTGTGCAACAATAACATTGCTGCTGCGGCAGCGTAACCCGAGTGCTGGTGTGTACAAAAAACTGAATTCGACGCAGAAGAAAAAATAAAAGTGCTATTTGAGAAGAAGAGAAAAAAATTATAATTTTGTGAGTGAAACCAGTAGAAATGTCGCCGCACGGCGGCGCGAGTGGTGGTGGTCGAGCGTTCGACGAGAATAACTTTCCGGCGCTTGGCTTGATCGCGAAGCGCTCTGAAGGTCGCTTTCTCGTTATTGAGCGCAGTGATGAAGGTGAAACGCTGCAAAAATTCTCACCATTCCTCATCGACAAAGCGATTCGAAATTGTTGTGGGGATGTCGCTAGCGTGAAGAGAATACGCGATGGAAAAATATTAGTGGAAACACAAACGGAAAAGCAAACTACGCTCTTGACTAAGTTGAAAACAATTACCGAAGGCATAAATATCCTCGTCAAAGAGCATAGTACCCTCAATAATTGTAAAGTAGTCATGTCTTGCCGTGAAATCTTAGACGAAGAAGACGATTTCATTTTAGAAAACCTGCACGAGCAAAAAGTTACAAAACTTGAGCGGATCTTCAAAAAAGTAGACAACGAAAGAGTCAAAACATCCACATTCATTTTAACAATTGCATCGAAAATTATGCCCCAGGAAATCAAGGTTGCCTTCACGAGAGTACGCGTTCGTCCATATTACCCGAGACCGTTACGATGCTTCAATTGCTTCCGCTTTGGACACGTAGCGAAGGATTGTTCAGCAAAGGAAAAAACGTGTGTCAACTGTGCCGAAAGTTTTCACGGTGAAAGCTGTAAGAGAACCTCAAAGTGCGTGAACTGCGACAAACCCCACATGTCGACAAGCGTCTTGTGTCAGGTCTTTCTTCGAGAAAACAGTATTATACAACTTAGTGTCGATAGAAGTATTTCTCGACTCGATGACAAAAAACTCTTTGAACAGTCGAGCGAACGGAACTATGCTGAAGTAGCTGCAGCAGGAGTACGCAAATGTGCGTGCAAATGCTCTTGTGGCCTATCGACGGCTATTACAACACCGAGAGCGAAAATTCAAATGCCCCAACCAACTCCGCAAAGTATAGAAACATCCCCGAGAAGTGAATCAAAGCTAGATGATGAAACCAGTAACTTACCAGTACCTTCAACATCACAAAGCCCGAAACCTAAAAGACACAAGACAACTATCAACATCAGCAGTGATGAACAGACGAAGAAGTCATAGAATCCGAACTATAACGCTACCATAAAAACAAACAACGTTATCCCAGCTCTACCAAGTAACCTCCCAAGGAAGAAGCGGGGTAGACCTAGAAAAAACGAGACCCATAAGGAAGAATTTACAAGTATGGATAGTGCAGCGGACGTCAGCGAAATGGAAGTATGATCAACACCCAACCCCAAATATTATCAATGGACACAAACGACAACATAATGTACATGACGAAACCAACACGCTCAATTATCACCTGGAATATACAAGGATTGCGCACAGGAAGACCCGAATTGACACACATCATTACAAAGATCGCCCCCCTCGTAGTATGCATTCAAGAGACAATGTGCGCTACATCCGATCAAGGTTACATCTCCGGATACAAAACTTACTATCACCAGCGAGCCGGCGGAAAGCGTGCCGCTTGTGGAGTCATTATTGCGGTAAAACACGAAATGGACAGCAAAGCAATTGATATTTTATCACCGATTGAAGCAACAGCAGTTAAGATAGGCTCACCCTTGAACATTACAATACTAAACATGTAACTACCACCTGGGAAGGATATCATACCCTCGGACCTATCAGACCTCATTTCTCAGATGCCCACTCCTCTTCTAATCGTCGGCGACGTCAATGCCCACCATCCATTGTGGGGTTCGGAGTCCATCAGCCCCCGTGGAAGAGCTCTCGAAGAATTGTTCTACGAAAAGAATCTTACCGTACTCAATACCGCAGACCACACCCACGTTAATTTCGCCACTGGAACTGGATCCTGTATAGAAGTGACATATTGCTCTTCAGAACTAGCAGGCCTAATTGACTTCACCGTTAGCGACGACTCACATGGAAGTGACCATCTCCCAATCATCCTTTATCTCCCAGGACAACCACAACAACATAACACAAGACCACGCTGGAAAATTGAAGAAGCCGACTGGGTTATGTTTCAAACCACCGTACAATTTAATCGCATGCCAACAGTCGAACAACAAATAGACGAAATCACCAGTAACATAATAAAAGCAGCGGAAAATTTCAATCCCAAAGTCTTCGGAAAAAGCGCGAAAAAAGTCAGTACCATGATGGAACCCGGAAGTGGCCGCAGCTATTAAAACAAGGAGGAAATCACTTCGTAAGATGAGATCAGCGCAATGATCGGGAACACCTAGTAGAGGATTTCAGAAACACACGTAACCATGCTCGTGAGGTTGTAGCACAGGCACAGAAAGCATCTTGGCAGAGTTTCGTAGGAGGTTTCTCTGTACAAACACCAACCACAGAGATGTGGAGCTGCTTCCATCGAATACAGGGAAAAAACAGATCTTGCAGTATCAACGCCATTAAAAGCAACGGCACCATAAACACAAAGGATGAAGACATCGCGGAGGCCCTGGCAGATTCTTTCGCAACCATTTCTAGCAACAGATCGTACCACCCTGACTTCCTAGCACACAAAACGAAGATCGAGAAACAGCTGCTGAACATTCCGGAAGACTGTTGGACACGTTTAATCAACTTTGGCAACAAACAGTATATCCGTTGTGCTGGACCCAGTCGCATGTTGTTCTAATATACAAAGGAAAAGGAGAAAGAGCAAACCGAGACAGCTACCGTCCAATATTTTTGAACAGCTGCATAGGCAAAGTCTTCGAAAGGATGGTTAATAACCGACTAATGCATGTATTGGAAACCAGAGGCCTAATCCAGCAACATCAGTATGCTTTCCGGAAAGGAAAAACCACCGTCGATCACCTATCAGAATTAGAATCCACGATACGAACTGCACTCACCAAGAAGCACCACGCACAGGCTGTGTTTCTTGACGTGACTAAAGCATACGATACTACTTGGCGTCGGCTCATCCTGAACAGACTGCAAGCATGGAACATCGGCGGCCGAATGATGAAGTTTCTTCATCAACTGTTATCGCAGAGATCTTTTAGAGTCATGGCAAACGGTAAGCTATCTAATGAGAGACCAATGGAAACCGGATTATGTCAAGGATCTGTACTTAGTGTCACACTATTTCTGATTGCTATTGATACTATAGCAACCAAACTACCACCAAATGTACAGATCCTAATGTACGCAGATGATATTGTCCTTAGCGCAACAGGACCAAACGCAACATCAGTGCAAGCCCTATTACAATCATCATTAATCAGCGTGGAGAAATGGGAACGTTCAACTGGCTTTCGGATCTCAGCAGAAAAAAGTTCAACTGTTATCTTCAGAAATCCAGGAATGCGAAAACCAGCACAAAGCACCATCAAACTGAACAACCAAGCAGTTCCACAGAGAAAAAGCCATAGGTGTTTGGGTATAGTAATGGACCAATTTCTACAGTTCAAACAATATATTGAAGAAGTAGCAGCATCATGTCGTCAACGAGTTCAAGTGATTCGAAAAGTTGCATCAAAGAACTGGGGAGGCGATAGACGGACACTCACGAAACTATACCGTGCTACGGTACTGGAAAAAATGTTGTACGGCGCACCAATAACATCAGCTGTTAGCAATGCAGTATTGCAAAAACTCGAGACAATCCACAACTCGGGGCTGAGGGCAATATGCGGCGCCTTCAACACAAGCCCAATATCAAGTATCCAAGCAGAAGTTGGTATTCCAAGCCTTAGAACACTGCTTGATCAGAGGACAGCTATATTCGCCGCAAGACGATTGGCAAGCGTACCAGACTTGGAGATCCCAAATGATGCAGAGACGTCGGCGCATGAAAACAGCAGTACAGACAGCAATAGTTATGGAGAACTTTGGAATTCAATCCCAGTGCGCCCGACGGCCACAGCTACCGAAAGAGGAAAAGAGATCTTGAGTAGTTTGCAAATACAGATCCCCACACTACATCGATTCATATTACCAACCAGTGCACCATGGGAGCGAATTGCGCCATCAGTTGATAAAAGCCTTTTGCAAGCAATGCGGAACGGAACAACAGTTGCTGAACTAGTGCGAACATTCCTTTCCAGACGAGCAACTAAATATAGGCATTACAGTGCAGTATACACAGACGGCTCGAAGCAGGCAAGTAGGTGTGGATATGGAGTGGTCTGTGGGGACATGATCATCCGCAGAAGAATCAACGGTGTGTGCAGTATATTTGACGCTGAAAGCCAAGCCATCAAAGAAGCCTTACAATGGGTATCGCATCAACGAACAGGAGCGTACATGATCTGTACCGACTCTTTGAGTGCAATAACGGCTCTAGATAGACGAAAAATTACATCCAAATGGAAAGATGAGACTGTCAAACTCTACAAGCAAATAACTACACAAGGAACAGCTGTTACTTTCTTCTGGGTCCCAGGTCATGTTGGCATACACGGGAACGAGAGAGCAGATCGCGAAGCGAAGAGATCATTGCAGGAACAACTAACACAAGAACCACTGAGCTTTGATGACTTCAAAACGATCATCAAAACACGAACCTTGTGGACTTGGAATTCTACTTGGTTGTCTACAAGATCCAAAATGGCCGAAGTCAAAAATTCTGTCCTTCCATACTCGGAAGCTTTAACTGGTGTTCGAAAAGAAGACGTCATCTTAGCTCGGCTAAGGATAGGCCACACACAAATCACACACTGTTGCTTGCTGGACAGAAAGGAACCCCCGCATTGCACCATGTGCGATGCACCATTAAGCGTGAAACACATACTCACCGAGTGCCAAGGACTGGAAACCGAGAGAAGACACGCAAAACTGACCAACAGCATACACGAATCGCTTGCCGACGATATCAATAGGGCACAAAAAGTTTTGAAATTCCTAAAAAATATCAAACTCTTCAACTGTATATAGAAGTAAGGTTGGGAGGCAACCTTGACATGTACTGAACCTTGTAAATTTCATATTCTTAAAGGACCTGAAAGACATTAGTTAAAAGGTCCTAAATAAACTGTACAAAAAAAATTTGATATTTTAATATTTTAATAATTTAATATTTTAATATTTTAATATTTTATTATTTTAATATTTTAATATTTTAATATTTTAATATTTTAATATTTTAATATTTTAATATTTTAATATTTTAATATTTTAATATTTTAATATTTTAATATTTTAATATTTTAATATTTTAATATTTTAATATTTTAATATTTTAATATTTTAATATTTTAATATTTTAATAATTTAATATTTTAATATTTTAATATTTTAATTTTTTAATATTTTAATATTTTAATATTATAATATTTTAATATTTTAATATTTTGATTATTTAATATTTTAATATTTTAATATTTTAATATATTATTATTTTTATATTTTTATATTTTTATATTTTAACATTTTAATATTTTAATATTTCAATATTTTAATATTTTAATATTTTAATATACTAATATTATAATATTTTAATATTTTATTATTTAAATATTTATATATTTCAATATCCAATTATTTAAATGTTCAAATATTTAAAAATTCAAGAATTTTAAAATTTTAAATTTGCGATTTCATAAATTAAACGTTTTTAGGAAATTTGAGCATTCGAAAAATTAAAATAAAATTAGATTTATAAATTTTAAGGCACAAAAATTTTAAAATTTAAGATTAAAATTTAAAATCTTTAAAAAATTTCGATTTAAAAAGTTTTAAATGTTTTTTTATGATTTAAAAAGTTTTAAAATTTCACGATTTTCAAACCCGAGCTTTTGAAATTTTGTAATTTTATAATAGGGGAACCCGGTCTATTCGAACCTACCTAAGCTAATCGCCCTTTTAGGTGAATAGATGTGAAAGAATTTATCGGTCAAAGGTCCTAATTGTTAGTTTGAAACCTCAGCTACTTTTTTTTACAATGGAATTATATACATTCCTATTTTTTGACGTGAGTCATGTTATTTCCTTTTTTCAAGGTTTTTCGGAACATGAATGTTGTATTATTGAATTGTAACATGAAGAAAATGGAGTTCAATATCAATCTTGGAATGCTAAAATCACGAGCAGTAGCACGTAATGATATTCCCATTTGCATCGGAGCAATTGCTCAACGAATACTATAACCATCACGTTTTTGTGTCTTTCGTTTGTAATTATGAATCATTTTTCATAAAAATAATAAATAATAACAATAAAAATATATTTCAATGCGATAAATGAAAAATTTCTTAGCAAAAAAGCGGTCGGATTTACCCCAATATTTAGAGGTCGGATTTGCCCCACCGCGTCATTTTTCATTACGATGCAATTAAAAAATATACGAAAAAGGTTGAACTAAATTCATCTATGCACTTTGTAGGACTTAAATAAAAGAATTTAAATCCACTTACATTTATTATGAAATCACTTTAAGAACAGAAATATTCTGTAGTCAATGATGCACAAAAGTCAAATCAAAAATTTTAAAAACACACTTTTTGTCGCATGAGCATCTTAATGTAGACTAATAAAATGCTGTCATACCACCATTATGATTATTTTCGATGCTCTACACGGCAACATTGATATTACTTCGCGTAGTGCTTCTGATTTTCGGTAACAGAGGGGGGTCGGGTTTACCCAACGGTCGGATTTGCCCCACGTTACCCTATAATATTTTAATATTTTAATATTTAATATTTTCAATATTTTAATATATTAATATTATAATATTTTAATATTTATGTGTTTAAATATTTTATTATTTAAATATTTATATATTTCAATATCCAATTATTTAAATGTTCAAATATTTAAAAATTCAAGAATTTTAAAATTTTAAAATTTGCGATTTCATGAATTAAACATTTTAAAAACTAGGAAATTTGAGCATTCGAAAAATTAAAATAAAATTAGATTTATAAATTTTAAGGCACAAAAATTTTAAAATTAAGGATTAAAATTTAAAATCTTTAAAATTTTATGATTTAAAAAGTTTTAAATGTTTTTTTATGATTTAAAAAGTTTTAAAATTTCACGATTTTCAAACCCGAGCTTTTGAAATTTTGTAATTTTATGATAGGGGAACCCGGGCTATTCGAACCTACCTAAGCTAATCGCCCTTTTAGGTGGATAGATGTGAAAGAATTTATCGGTCAAAGGTCCTAATTGTTAGTTTGAAACCTCAGCTACTTTTTTTTACAATGGAATTATATACATTCCTATTTTTTGACGTGAGTCATGTTTTTTCCTTTTTTCAAGGTTTTTCGAAACATGTCCATTGGAAAACAGACAGAGAGTGAACTACCGAAACAGTGACAAATTGAGCCATTTATTAGACATACTGAGAAATGATATGTCCTCAAGCAGGAATCGAGCCTGCGATCTCCCAGTCTCTAGTTGGGTGCGTTAACCGATCCGCCATCGAGGAACTGTGATGATGCCATCACAGATTCCCAACAGCGTCGCGATCACCGCCACAGTCCCAACACCTACCATTGGACCCGCTCTACCCCCAATGCCTCTTATAAGCCAATCACCGCTGTACGGTGATTGATGGAATAAGGGATCCTAATAGCCCCGTACGCTCATTTCGCAGTGGTGAGCGTCTTGAAAATATCTGTGTTTCACCCAAATAAAAATCATTCCATAAAATAGGAGACTCTAATTTTCCCAAAACACTTACCTGTTAGCTTTTTTCACTTTTATTTGATGCTTAAATCACGGCTTTACCGTTATAATGATTTTTGTTTTAAGGATGGCGAAAATATGAAACACGTAGTATCTCCTTTCTAAAAAACGGCATATTGAGATTCATCTGTCAAAATTAATGTTTCGGAATGGCACTTTCACAAATATCGACAGTCAGAAAGTCTTACTATTTTCTGAGAAATCGAGGGGGTCTGAATTACCCCACGGTCTTAAAAGCCCGGGATTCCCCTATTTAAGTTATAAAATTGAAATATTTTTATTTGTTATTTCAAAAGAAAAAAGTTCTCAAATTTCACAATTTTTGTGCTCAAAAATTTGAAGATTTTATTATTTAAAACATCAAGAATTTAAATATGGAAAAATTTAACATTTTGGAACTCTAAAAAGTTAAAGAAATTTAAATTTAAGCACTTAAAAATTTAAACATTTTAAAATTTAAAAGTTCAAAAGTTTAGAAGTTAAAAAATTTGATGATATAAGAATTCAAAATCTTAAAATTCAGAAGCTTAAAACTTTTTAAATTCAAAGATTTAAAAATTCAAAAATTTCAAAATATATTGTTCAAAAATTCAAAATGAAATATTTGCATAATATTTGAATATAGAGATATTAAAATTTTGGAATAATTAAATTTTTAAATATTCAATGATTCAAATATTTTAATACTTCAATATTTAAATAACTAAATATTTAAACATTCAAATATTTAAATATTTGAACATTTAAATATTCAAAGTTTTAAATATTTCAATATTAAGGAATGCAAATATTTAAATATTCAATAAATTTTTTTAAATATTTAAGGATTTAAACAATTAAGTATCGAAATATTTAAATACAGTGGAGACCCGATTTTATCAGCCCCCGGTTTTATCTATTTCCAATTTTATCAGCTTTTTGACCCGTTTTTATCAGCTTCATATGAAAATTGATAGTTGGTAGTTTGATGGGCTCTAGCAGACGAACCAAGTGGAATTCGAGTAAGTCCTTTCTTGGGCATATATTCCATAACTTAAAAAAATACAAAAATAAAAATATTTTTTTTTAATTCTGCGCTGTCCCTTAAGTGGAAGTTTAAGTGTATAATCAGAAAAGGTTGCAAGGCTGTATCTAAAGAACAAAGAAGAATATTTCAAGACCTTCGGTTTATTGAAAAGACAGAAAAATATATGTCCCGATTTTATCAACGTCCTTGTTTTATCAGCTTAAAATTCGCCAAGGGGCTGATAAAAACGGGTCATTACTGTATTCAATTATTAAATATTTAAATATTTAGATATTTAAATCTTTGAATATTTCAATATTCAATTACTTACATGTTCAAATATTGAAGAATTCAAAAATTTTAAGATTTTTAATCTGAAAAATTAAAAATTTTAAATATTAGGAAATTTGAAATTCGAAAATAAAAAAAAAATAAAATAAAAAATTTAACAGCCCAAAAATGTTAAAATTTTAAATTAAAATATTGAAAAATTTAAAAACTTCTAAATTTCAAGATTTAAAAAGTTTTAAAGTGCAAAATTTAAAAATTTTAGGATTTTTAAATCCAAACTTTAAATCTTTAAATGCTAAGATTGAAATATTTTTGAATCTTAATATTTAAAAATAATAATGTACTGAAGATCAAAAATTTCACAATTTTAATATTAGCAAATATTTGAACCTTTAAAAATTTAAAGGTCTAGAAATTATTTTGTTTTAAAGTTTAAATTTTTTATAAATTTAAAAATTTATAGATTTAACCAATAAAAAGTTTAAAAATTCATGGGTTTATATTTTGAAAACTTTGAATTTTTAAATATCTAAAAATCTAATAATTTAAAAGCTTAAACATTCATATTTTTGAATCTTTTAGGATGCAAAACCGCATTCAAAACAAGTTTGGAGAAAACTTGGCCGCGGTCAGCTCCTGTGAATCTGGATAATGGTCCCAGAGGATCACTTTTACGAACTCGCAAACCTTCATCATGCGATGTAGAAAAACCTGTTTTAATCCACCTAGCGGTGCAATTGTGCCTTTCTCATTTCTCTAAACTATGGCACGGAGGCTTTTTATGTTCAACATACTTGTGGAAATGTCCATTACATTTTTACTACACTTTGCACTTATACACAATGGCATGCCAGCCACGAACTTGATGAGCTACGTGTCGACGGTGAAACACTTGAAACAAAAAAATATCATACTCCATTAGCCTAATCAGCATTAGATCAATGTTATCTGCTTGCTAACTCATTTTGTCATGCGGGGGGTGGTATGCGAGGACGACGAAAGTCCCATGAACGAACGACTCCCCAGCTTAAATTGGTATGCTTTGTGATATAGTGGTGGTTTAAAGATGATGGGGTTGAAAGGGAGGGGTATGAGGGCTGGATGGGGTGGTGGTCTGAGGGCTGATTTAAGGAGATTTTTAAAGGAGGGGAGTGAACAGTAGAGGGGGGGATGTAACCCCTCTCCGTAAACCATCAACTACGCCCCTGTTAAAATCCAGAAACCTTATGCGAGTCGAAAAAAAAATTTGGCCGGGATTAGGTTGACGTTTTTCAGAGTGATTGCATAACCTTTCTATATGAGAAAGGCAAAAATGTGCCAAAATCCAAAAAAGTGAATCGTCGTCAAATTTTTTTTCGAGTTTGCATCAAATCTCGACGTTTCATGCACGTTGAACACATTTAGCATCAAAAATAAAAATTCTATTTTTAATTTTTCCTATAGTTTATATGAGAAATTTCTGTGTGGCCGCACTCTGAAACTCGTAATTCCGGAACCAGAATTCCGATCGATCCAAAATTCAATAGCAGCTGATGGGAGGGTTGCACCTTTCATTTGAGACTAAGTTTGGGCAAATCGGTCCAGCCATCTCTGAGAAAAATGAGTGACATTATTTGACACATACGCACATACATACACACATACACACACATACATACACACACATACAGACTTTTTCCGATCTCGACGAACTGAGTCGAATGGGATATGACACTCGGCCCTCCGGGCCGGGATTAGGTTGACGTTTTTCAGAGTGATTGCATAACCTTTCTATATGAGAAAGGCAAAAATGTGCCAAAATCCAAAAAAGTGAATCGTCGTCAAATTTTTTTTCGAGTTTGCATCAAATCTCGACGTTTCATGCACGTTGAACACATTTAGCATCAAAAATAAAAATTCTATTTTTAATTTTTCCTATAGTTTATATGAGAAATTTCTGTGTGGCCGCACTCTGAAACCCGTAATTCCGGAACCAGAATTCCGATCGATCCAAAATTCAATAGCAGTCGATGGGAAGGTTGCACCTTTCATTTGAGACTAAGTTTGGGCAAATCGGTCCAGCCATCTCTGAGAAAAATGAGTGACATTATTTGACACATACGCACATACATACATACATACATACATACATACATACATACATACATACATACATACATACATACATACATACATACATACATACATACATACATACACACAGATATTTTGCGATCTCGATCTCGATTCTGCGAACTGAGTCGAATGTTATATGAGACTCGGTCCTCCGGGCCTCGGTTAGAAAATCGGTTTTTGGAGCAATTGCGTAACCTTTCTATATGAGAAAGGCAAACGAATAGTATTTAATTAGCTTAATCAGCATGAGTTCAATGTTATCTTCATGTGATTATATTTTGAAATGTTGGTGGAATGGGTTTAAAAGTGGAGGGAATGGGGGCTAGTAGAGTGGGAGTGGAGGATGCGTCAGAAATCCTTCATCTCATTTTGGTATACGGGGTGGATGAAGGAAATGCGGGCGTGAGGGTGGTCCAAGGGGACGGTAGTGATGAAGGAGGGAGATGTAAGGGAAAGGCGGGGGGAGGGCGGAGGGGCTCTGATGCAATACTCAGCTGCATATTTTGCCTTCCATTTGAGACTTGGTTTGAGAAAATCGGTTCAGTCATCACCGAAGAACCGATGTGACTTTATTTGTGGAATATGCGCGGAATTCCGGAATTCCGGAATCGTCGATAGTGGACAATATATTCAAAGAATGTGTGATTAGCAATCAGTGATCTAGATCTGCGATTAGAAGTAATTTGGTGACCATTTCAATAGTTTTTAGCCTCTGAGGTATTACGATTGTACCGATTTATATGGGAAATTCCAGTGTATCCTTACTAACACCCCTGTAACTCCGGAAGCAAGAGTCAGAACAGAATGAAATTCAGCAGCAATCAATGGTATTACTGTGTCTTTCATTTGAAATCAAGTTTGTAAAAATCGGTAGAGAATTCGTTGAGGAATGGGTGTGATATAAGCTTAGGAACTTGGCGGGTTCCCCGGGGGCGTCATGAACTGTCATAGGTGGCCAATGTAGTCAAAGCTGCTTTGATTGATCATTAGTGATCCAGACCCGCAAAATAGAGTAATGTTACATCAATTTTAATATGTTTTACATCATTTGAACATCATGGTGGTACCAGTTTATATGGGAATTTGCTGTGTGACCGAACTCTTCAACCCGTAACTCCGGAACCGGAAGTCGGATCAACTAAACATTCAATAGCAGCTTATGGGAGCGTTATACCTTTCATATGAAACTAAGTTTGCGAAAATCGGTTCAGCCATCTCTGAGAAAATTGTGTGAGTTTAAATGACACACACACACATACACACACACACACATACATACACACAGACATTTGCCGATCTCGACGAACTGAATCGAATGGTGTATGACACTCGGCCCTCCGGGCCTTGGTTAAAAAGTCGATTTTTACAGTGATTGCATAGCCTTTCTTTATATGAGAAAGGCAAAAACATCTACTGAGTTTCGCAAGATGATGAAAGGCATTCAAAACAAGGTTGGAGGCCATTTGGCCGCGATGGTCGGTTCCGATGAATCCAGAATCTGGTCCCAGAGTCATTTTTACGAAATCGCAAACCTTCAGCATGAGACGTATCAAAAAACATCAACTGAGCTTCACAAGATAGTTAAAGGCATTCAAAACAAGTTTGGATGACATTAGGCCGCAATGGTCCGCTCTGGTGAATCTGAAACATGATCTCAGTCACTTTTATCAAATCCCAAGCCTTCAAAATGAACGATGGCATTATTCATGAATTGCGTTGATTTTTGTATTCATAATTCGTTGATATTATAGCGCAACCAACCTGTTAAGCTGGAAGTTGATATAAAAAGAACATGTTTCAAGAGTGACTTTCTAAGGAGTCGTGCATAAATGAATCATAGTATTAGCAGGAAAAAAAATCCGATGTTGATGTTTATAAAAACAACGATCAGATATGGAACAGAATCGTGCCACAGACTAACAGATATAACACTCCAAAACAATGCTTCGCCCGCTTTAACAGTCATTTTAAATATATTTGTAGTTGGGACTGCGGCCACATTTGAAATTATGGCGCCACTGACATATGAACAATATGAGGGATAAACCACTAGTGAAAAATTGTTCCCAAACAACCCACCAGCAAATGAGACCGTGAATAAAAGGTTTACTACTCTGCATGTTGTATTTACTTATGTACCTCCCATTATCGATTGCCCAACTACTGATTCATTTGTAAAAATGGTTTACAGTACAAAGACAATCCTAGTCATACTCAAAAACTAGTGTAAAAAAAATAATAAAAATACACTCACAGGAGATAAAGTTTGCAGATTTCTCTAGTGTTGCTTGATATGTCGCATTATAGAGTTTATGATTTGACAAAAGTTATTCTGGATCACCGGAACTGACCATCGCTGGCAAATGGTCTTCAAATTTGTTTTGAATGCTTCCAACCTTCCTTTGAAGCTTAGTAGAAGTTTTTTTGATACGTCGCATGCTGAAGGTTTGCGATTTCATAAAAGTGATTTTTTTTTTTTTCAATTCGTTTATTTGATAAGGCAGGTTTGCGTTAGCTTAAAGGTGCCAATTTTGTTTTGTTTCACATTTTAAATTACTTAAAGCTAGGGGCTTACATATTGATTTTTGAAATTAAACTAAGGCTAATTTATAGCTATACATATACACAAGGGGGTAGTATAATTTTCGTAAGATTAGAGGGGTCATTTAGTTTTTATGGCAATATGGTTTGACATTTTTAGCAATGAGATTATTGGAGCAAATAATGTTTAACTAAGGGGGAAAATTTTTACGACTATCTTAAAAGTAGAAATAATTAGAGGGCGTGATTAAATTTTGTAAAGATTCGGAGACATTAATTAGAGTTATTTTACGTGGTAGTAGAGTTGGGCATTTTAAACGAGATCATATAATATAATAGTTAAAACTAGAAAAGGCAAGAAGAGCTAAATGCTTCATGAAGATATTTGGGGGGGGGGGGAAGGGGTGTTACTTCTGTGTATAAGAGTCAGGGGAAGTAGGGTGGACAAACATGGCAGGGGGAGAACATTATTTCAGTTTCAGACTTCGGGAGATCAACGGATGGATTACAGAATCAGGGTGGTCTTCATCAGGAAGAATCATGTACTGGGACGCCGGGTGGTCGTTCTCGAGATGGCAGGGGTTTCTCCAGACGATTTCGTAGTGCGGCTCAGATGTTGATCGGCTACATTTCGAATTGTGCGTGTGATGTTCGTGCTTTAGGTCCCGTGTTTGTTGGCTCATTCGACAGGGATGTTTTGTGTCGCCTTGGAGTCGCATCAAACCATCGTGGGTGTATGGTACAGGTGGAAGAGAGCGTTTCTAAGAATGATAAGGAAAAAGGGGCAGTTAAAGTTGGATATTGATGGTTTTTATGAAGGTGTATATAAGGGACATATAGAGGACATCGCGGCTTGCCAACACATCTCGAACCGGGACGTTGGGTGGTCTTCCTCGGGCCCGGAGGGTGTCCATAAGCCGAGACCTGGCGGAACTGTACTCGGTGCACGCCCAGACTATGTGCTCTATATCGTGATAACCGTCGCCACAAGCGCAGATACCACTCTCCACGAGCCCAATACGTCGGAGATGTGCATCCAGCGTGTAATGGTTCGCCATGAGTCGGGACATCACACGAATGAAGTCACGACCCACATCCATCCCCTTGAACCAAGGTTTCGTCGATACCTTAGGGACTATCGAATGTAGCCACCTTCCTAGCTCCCCATTGCTCCACGAGGTTTGCCAACTTTCGAGAGTTCTCTGATGAGTAATACTGAAAAATTCGTGGAAGCAAATTGGTCTTTCAAAAACGTCACCTTCAATGGCACCCACCTTAGCTAAGGAGTCCGCCTTCTCATTGCCCGGAATGGAGCAATGAGAAGGGACCCACACCAAGGTAATCTGGAAAGATTTGTCAGATAAAGCACTCAGTAGCTCCCGTATTTTCCCCAAAAAATACGAGGAATGCTTTCCATGTTTCATCGAGCGAATAGCGTCAATAGAACTCAGACTATCCGAGACGATGAAGTAATGGTCTGCGGGTAATGTGTCAATGACTCCAAGGGTATACTGAATAGCAGCTAGTTCTGCGGCGTAAACTGAAGCAGGGTCACTGAGTTTGTAGGAGGCGGTGAACTTTTGATTGAAAATACCGAAGCCAGTGGACCCTTCGAGGTTTGATCCGTCAGTATAAAACATCTTAGAACAGTCGACTTCTCGGAATTTATTATAAAAAATATTTGGAACCACTTGTGGGCGTATATGGTCCGGAATTCCAATAATCTCATCTTTCATGGATGTGTCGAAGAAAACAGTAGATTCAGAAGTATTTATGAAATGCACACGGTTGGGATTGTAAGAAGAAGGATTAATATTTTGCGCCATGTAGTCAAAGTACAGGGACATAAAACGGGTCTGAGAATTGAGCTCAACAAGCCTTTCGAAATTTTCAATCACCAACGGGTTCAAGATATCGCATCGAATGAGCAATCGATATGAGAGTTCCCAAAATCGATTTTTCAGCGGGAGAACGCCCGACAGGACTTCGAGACTCATCGTATGGGTCGACTGCATGCACCCTAAGGCGATACGCAAACAACGATACTGAATTCTTTCGAGTTTGATGAAATGTATGTTCGCGGCGGATCGAAAGCAGAAGCATCCGTATTCCAGTACCGACAGTATCGTTGTTTGATACAACCTAATTAGGTCTCCTGGGTGGGCACCCCACCACGTTCCGGTTATTGTACGAAGAAAGTTGATCCTTTGCTGGCATTTCTGTTTCAGATACCGAATATGGCATCCCCAAGTACCTTTCGAGTCGAACCAGACCCCTAGATATTTTACTGTGAAGACCTGAGCTATAGTTTGACCCATTAATAGAAGCTGTAGTTGTGCTGGTTCACGCTTCCTTGAAAATACAACTAGCTCAGTTTTCTCCGTGGAGAATTCGATACCCAGCTTAATAGCCCATGCAGACAAATTGTCCAAGGTATTCTGTAATGGTCCTTGTAGATCGACAGCTTTGGGTCCCGTAACAGACACCACGCCATCGTCTGCAAGTTGTCTTAACGTGCAGGAATTGTCAAGACATTCATCAATGTCGTTGACGTAGAAATTGTATAACAGGGGGCTTAGACATGAGCCCTGGGGAAGGCCCATGTAGCTAAATCGTGATGTCGATAAGTCACCATGCGAAAAATGCATGTGCTTTTCCGACAACAAGTTTAGTAAAAAGTTGTTTAAAGTCGCTGAAAGACCATGCTGGTGCAGCTTCTCTGAAAGAATGTTGATAGAAACTGAATCAAAAGCCCCCTTTATATCTAGGAACACTGATGCCATCTGCGCTTTACTAGCATAGGCCATTTGAATTTCGGTTGAGAGCAACGCAAGACAATCGTTCGTCCCTTTGCCTTTGCGAAAGCCAAATTGTGTATCTGACAGTAAGCCATTTGCTTCGACCCAATTGTCGAGGCGGGATAGGATCATTTTCTCGAACAACTTTCGGATACAAGATAGCATTGCGATCGGTCGATACGAATTGTGGTCGGAGGCTGGTTTTCCTGGTTTTTGGATGGCGATGACCTTCACTTGCCTCCAATCGTGTGGGACAATGTTAGCCTCAAGAAACTTATTAAATAAGTTCAACAAGCGTCTCTTGGCAGAGTCTGGCAGATTCTTCAACAAGTTGAATTTGATTCTGTCTGGCCCTGGAGCTTTATTGTTACACGACAAGAGAGCAAGTGAGAACTCCACCATCGAAAAAGGTGTTTCGTTCGCGTTATCGTGACGGGACGCGGCGCGGTAGATCTTCTGTGCCGGGGCGGAATCCGGACAAACCTTCTTGGCGAAATCGAATATCCAACGGTTTGAATATTCCACGCTCTCATTAGTACTGTTTCGATTTCGCATACGTCGGGCTGTTCCCCAAAGAGTGCTCATCGATGTTTCTCTCGTTAATCCGTCGACGAACCGGCGCCAATAACCGCGTTTTTTGGCTTTCATCAAACTCTTCATTCGCTTGTCTAACGTCGCGTACTGTCGAAAACTAGCGGGTAACCCGTCGTTCCGGAAGGTCTTAAACGCGGCGGCCTTCTCTGCGTACACGTCTGAGCACTCTTTATCCCACCAGGGATTGGGAGAACGTTTTTGTATGTTCGCGCCGGGTACTGGCTTAGTCTGAGCTTGATTCGCGCTGTCGAGAATCAAGCCAGCCAAAAAGCTGTACTCTTCCTCCGGAGGAAGTTCTTGAGTAGATTCGATGTTGTCGGATATCGCGGCAGCATAGCTCTTCCAATCGATATTTCGTGTGAGGTCATACGAAATATTGATTGTTTCCAATGGCCTTGAGCCGTTATTGATTGAGACTACGATCGGCAGATGGTC
Source organism: Topomyia yanbarensis (assembly GCF_030247195.1). Classification (NCBI taxonomy): domain Eukaryota; kingdom Metazoa; phylum Arthropoda; class Insecta; order Diptera; family Culicidae; genus Topomyia; species Topomyia yanbarensis. Next base: position 261,461,471 of record NC_080671.1, on the reverse strand, counting down.
GCTACCGTGGGGATCAGGGATTACCTTCCACGCGCATTCTAACTTTAGCGAGGTCGAGCAAAGGGATAAATCTAATGCGCTTGGGCGCGCTGGTGGGGGAGGAATCCGTGTCATTTCACCCGTGTTTAGAATTGTCATGTTGAAGTTGTCGCAAATATTGTGAATTAAAGAGGAACGGTTATCATCATAAAGGCAACCCCATTCCGTACCGTGAGAGTTAAAGTCGCCTAAAACTAGTCGCGGTGCAGGCAGGGATTCTATGATGTCATGTAGCCGGCGATGCCCAATCGCGGTGTTGGGGGGAATATATATGGAAGCTATGCAAAGATCTTTGCCTTTGGTTGTTACTTGACAAGCGACAACTTCAATACCTGTTATCGAGGGAAGGTTAATTCTGTAGAAGGAATAGCGCTTTTTGATCCCCAAAAGCACTCCTCCATAGGGGGTGTCTCGATCCAGGCGAATAATATTAAAGTCGTGGAAGTTGAGATCTATGTCGGAAGTTAACCAAGTTTCACATAATGCAAATGCATCGCAACTCAAATTATTTATTAAAATTTTGAAGGAATCGATTTTCGGGATGATACTTCTGCAATTCCACTGTAGAACAGTGATCAAATCCGTGACCTCGTTCGATGAGTTAGCCATCGAAGGATACAATCGCTGAAAGGAAGGGCCATTTAGCAGTCAACTGCTTCAAAAATGTTCTTACTGTAGGGAGAAAAGCTAACATAAGACTTTTAATAGGATCAGTTATATTGAATGTTTTTATTATCCAGTCCACAATGTCCGACAGTTTGATAATTCCAGTGCCGCGATTATTCTCGAACTGAAACAGAGGAACACTTGGGATTTTTGATGTTCCGGGAAGTGCTGGGAACTCCTTCTCTGAGTTTATTCCTCCGAGACCAGGAGCTAATTGCTTCGGTTTGGTTGCAACACTTCCAATAGATGTGACTTTCTGAGTCCCGTCAAGGGATACCTTCTGGCCTTTACAACGAACTTTAGGAGAGGAAATGTTCCTCCTCTTCCTATAACTTCTAGGCGCCCTAGTAGATGTTCCCTCTTGTGGGTCATCAGCCTCGCCCTCGATAGGAGGCAAGTGAGCATAGATGTTTGTTGAGGTTGGTGGTGTAGCTTTCTTTAGCATTTCTGCGAAAGAACGTTCGGATCGTCCAGCAAGGGAACGTTTTAGTTTATCCCCGCGTAGTTTGTACGCGGGACATGCCGAGATATCATGCAGATTCTCTGCACAGTAAGGACACTTCTCAGCATTCTTACTGCACGAATCATCTAGATGATTCTCCCCGCATTTTCCACAGCGGGCCTTATTGCTACAATGGGTGGCTGTGTGACCCAATTGTTTACACTTTGTGCAATTCATGACCCGCGGCACAAACAGACGCACAGGCAGACGAACCTTGTGCAAGAGGACGTAATTTGGCAAAGCGGTACCAGCGAAGGTCAACCGATAAGAGTTTGATTGGGGGTACGTTTTTGAACCATCCCCCGCGACTACTACTGAGTGCAAACGCTTGCACTCGAGTATTTTCACTGGCTGAAGTAAGCGGTCTCTGAAACGGCCAACCCCGTACTGCAGCAGATCCTCGCATGTCAAACTGTCATCGGTGACAACGCCTTCAGACTGTACTTTCACAGCTGGAATATACACGTGATAGTCCTTCGTAAAGTGCTCGCAGCAAGCAATATCGTTTGCCTGCTTTGAGTTAGTCAGCACGACCCTCAGCCTGTCTGAGCGGACCTTTTTTATTTCGATCACAGCCGAGAACCGTTCCGTCAGGTCTTTTGAAATCTGTAATAGATTCAGCGATTTTGTTTTGGGCCGAAAGAAGACCACAAAGGGACCGGTCGAGAGCTCTGGATATTGTTTGGGTCGGGGGAGAGCCTTAGGAGTCGATTCGATCTCCATTTGGCCATCCGGGGAGGAAGCCATCGACACCGTCAACGCACGGGGTCAGCACCCGCGCAGACGGGAAAAAGCCGTAAATGTATCAAAAAGGTAGATTTCACTTATCTGTATACTCGTTTCCCACGGCGCACCAGTCCAGCTTAAATAGCTGGTTATTGTTCAATCCTCGCTTTACGAACAAAAGGTTGAGGAATGTGGCCTAACGGTTAACACACGCACAAAAGAAAATAAAAGTCCAAACCTCGAAGAGGCAGAGAATGGCAAAATAACCTTGAACGCGGATTACTGCACTGTTCTTTTTCCAACAGACCGAAAACAAAACACTTCTATCTCGATCGAGCGATGCGTAGAGACTGTTCATAAAAGTGATCTTCTGGGACCATATTCTGGATCCATCGGAACTGACCATCGTGGCCAAATATCCTCCAAACTTGTATTGAATGCCTTCAAATATATTCTGAAGATCAGTAGATGTGTTTTATATGTCGCATGATGAAACTTTGCGATTTCGTAAAAGTGACCATCTCGGACCAGATTCCGGATTCACCGGAATTGGCCATCGTGGCCAAATGTCCTCCAAACTTGTTATGAATGCCTTCAACTATCTTATGAAGCTCAGTAGATGTTTTTGATACGTCACATGCTGAAGGTTTGCGATTTCTTAAAAGTGAGCTGGGGCCAAATTCGGATTCACTGGTACTGACCACCACGACTAAATGGCCACACTTGTTTCGAATGCCTTCGACCATCTTATGAAGCTCAGTAGATGTTTTGTGATATGTTGCATGATGAAAGTTTGCGATGTGATCAAAGTGACCCTGTGGGACTATATTCCGGGTTCACCGGTCAAATATCCTCGTAGTTTAAAAATGGTTGGAATGGTTCTTATACATAGTCTACTGCCACCTAGACTGACTATGTCCTTCTTGGAGTCATTTTTTCAATGGATCCAATGAGTTTAGGTATTAATAAACACAAATGCTCACTTTTCTGTCACATTGTTTCCTCATTCAAACTGTTTTCCAAGAAATGACCATATTTCGAGACTTTAAATAGAGTGCCCTCCCTAAATAAACGTTTTAAATTTTGATTTGAAAGAGACATTATATATCACTTTATACATATTTCCTAATCTTATAATCAACAAAGGCTGTCTGCTGATTCTAATGCAGAAACGCAAATGATTTGACCATGAAGAATACGTCAGACAACCTTAATTGACCCGCTTTGACACCAGTTTGGCCTTACCAAGCCGTAACGCGGGGGCCGGCGTTAAAACTGGCCGAATTAGGGGTTGAGAACAGCTATATTGCTTCAAATGTTTGTGATCCATGACTGACTTGAATAGTTCCATCGAGCCTAGTTTTCATACCTTTCATAACTAGACTCACTGTTCTAATTTCAGCCACCGGAAACGTAAACAAAAAAATTGACCCCAGTTTAATATATACGAACACAGACCATACGAGAAATACAAATATGATAAATGTTGAAAACTGATCCAGCTGAAGATGAGCTGACAACGCTGGCCGGGACATTTGCTCTTCGTGGAGACAACTTTAAGCTTGAACTATGCAATGACAAATTCCATCGTGCAGCGGAAATGATATAGAATCGAAATATTATGCAAATTTCTAATATGAAGGACTTACATTCATACTATCTTACCGATCTGTTCGGAAAATTGCTATATCTACTCGTCCTTGTTCCCTAATGTACTGCAGCCGAACCCGATTAAACCATTTGAAAACCTGGATTCCAACTCAAATGCAACAATCGATTTTACCGGAAGAGGTGCACTTGAGCTGGAATCTATTTGGAATTTCGTACCGGTTTCAGAAAGTGGTTGTCCGGCTTATTACCATGTGTAAAGCACATAAGTATTCGAAATCCAAGTTGTCTTCTCGGCAAACGGATCTCCTCCGTACGGATGCTACTGCCAGTCCCTTGACATCTTGCGTCTCCCAAATGCTTAATATTCCATCCAATTCCAAATATTTAATATTCCATCCACTGAATCGACCGAATATTTTCATTTGCTGATTCAATCCATTCGCGCTGCATTCTGTCCTGTAGATCAATCGTTCCTATACACATTCCGATCGATCATCGTTTGCGAAGACTTTTTCAACAAATTTGTACCAGTTTGACAGTTTCTACTGCGTGAACGCACATCGAGGGTGCTCGCGTATAATAACCTTTTTTTTTTAACGAAAACGGGGTCGGAAGCGTCTAAAAAGTTTTGCCCGCGGTGGTTTAAGGACGACTGTGTCTGCAAATGATGTTTTTCGCGCATGGGCAATCCGTTTAGAGGCCTAAAGTTTGGTTTTCACCGAGTCCACCTCCATTGGAAAAAAAGGTTTTTCGGCAGCCATGGTGTTTTTTTCGCTCGCGTTCCTTACGCGACCACACAGCCCTAAGCTGCGAGTGTGTGGAAGATGTTACACTCTAAATAACATATGTATTGTGATAACATCATTCATGGCCAAAGACACCTGTACAGCCTGTGGACTGAGAGAACCAGCCAAAAAATTAAACAGAAAGAGCAAAAAGGACCTCACAGTTGGCTGAATTTATTGCGATAGCTGCTTTAAGTGGTTTCACACAGTCTGTATACGGGCAAGTAATATACCTCTCCCGGAAATTGTCAACTATTGGTACTTCTGTGTACCATACTCGGAACTCTTATTCAGAAACTAGCGTCGCCCTCTCATACCCCAGTTAATCCCGATCTCACCAAAGTCAACAAAACTATTATCGTGCTCTCGAAACAGTTGGAAAAACTCCTAACCGAGCTAGCAACGAACTGTTTAGCTTCGAAAAAACAACTCAATTAAGAAACCGAATTCAATCTTCAGATCAACTCCGTGAACGACAGAAGGTGCAAAGTACCCTGGTTAATATCCTAGAAACAAAGCTCGAGGTGATCGAATCTGGCGCTAAGCTTGTTAATACCTGTCTCCAAAGTGCAAATAAATACAGAATCGCAATTAATAAGATACCATACCGAGATGGAGAAAACGTAAAAAATGTCGTGCTGGATATTTTGAATTTTTTGGGTGTCGACGAACCGATGTCACACGTTTCCGATTTTTTCAGAGTTCTAATTAAGCCCTCCAAGTGGAGTGACCGCTCCATTACGCCAACTATCATCGTCGTTTTCAGCCACATAGAAGTGAAGAAAAAGGTTCTCAATCTATATTTCGAAAACTACAAGCTAGCTAAACTATCCAAACTTTAGTCCGGACTTGCTTTGTAGTATAGATTTATTCTGAACGAGGTGCTATCCATCCAAGCCTTCAGAATACTTGCACTACGTCTCAAACATACAAAGCTAGTCGACTCGGTGTTCGTCCGGAACGACGCTATTTCTGTTCGTCTGCCTCACCAGAAAAACTACATATCGATTACCGATCCTAATCAACTCCTGCACCTGAACACTTCTCGCGAGGATTCAGCAGACGAATCTTCGATTTTTTTTCGACGCTATGTCCACCGATAAGCTAGACATTACTAACTGCAGCACAAAATAGCACAATAAAGCAACGTGATCATGACAACTAACGACAATCACCTTCGAATAGGGCATTTAAACGGCCGCGGAATCGAACGTCACATCGACGGAGTTAAACTAATTTTAGACCGAAAACAGTACCACTTCTTCGGACTCAGCGAGACCAAGCTCAAAGCTAGCTCCCCAATTGGACCAATTAAAATACCCGTTTATAATTTTGTACGACACTCGCTCCCCTGCGGAAGAGGGCGAGGTGCCAAAACTTGCGGTGGAGTCGGACTGTATGTGGCGAAGCATATCAAAATCACCCCAATAATCAAATCTTCATTTGATCCTACTACTCCGATTGCTCAACGTGGAGTTTTTAGCCATCAGAGCAAAAATTAACAACCTCAATGTAGATGTAGTGTAGGTGTAGCTGTACAATCCATCCGGCAACAACCAATTTCTAATTCAAAGATATGAAAATCTCCTACTTGAGCTGCTCACGTTCAGCTTCGACAGGATCACATTGTCGGAGATTATAATGTCAACGTTTCTGCAGCACAACCTTCCAGCAACCTTACTGATTTACGACAGCTTCATCAAATCTTCAACCTTACTGTCCTAAACACTCCTCCTACCCGTATTACAGAAACTTCTTCGACTACAATAGACCTTTTGGTCACAGGCTCTCCCAATTCAATTGTGAAATCATCGACGTCAACAGGTAACTCAATTTCTGACCACGAAGTTGTTTATCTAATTGTTGACATACGAGTGAGGAGACCACCCCCGCAAAGTAGTACATACAGAACATACGACTACAAGCCGATTTCCAAGCTAGACAACAGCAGCCAATACTGGAATGCACTGATGTCGATAGGAAAGCGGAGCTCGTGACAGAGGAAATACGAGTGCTTCTTGACCATCATGTTCCCGAGCAAACCATTATAATACGCGATCAACCTACTCCATGGATCACAAGCGAAATCGAGCGAACAGTTAAACTCAGAGACCTGGCTTTTCAGGTGACCTTCAATGGCGCGATTATTACACCAAACGCAACAGAGTGAGGACACTAATTGTGACTGCGAAGAAGAAATATGCGGACAAAAACTTTTCTCCCGAGCTACCTGCCAAGAAACTGTGGAGTAATCTCCAGAGGGATGGTATTCACAACAACGCCAAACGTAACATAGCTGATACGCAAACTGATGTTCAGCAGCTAAATAAGTTTATCGCCGAAGGTCACGCGCACCTTCAATCACAAGGACAGCAATCAGCTCCAACTTCACCTCCGTACGATAACGACAGCAACACCAACTGGAATAGTATCACCCACAGAAGGTTTACATTCAGGCGCACAGATACAGCAGACGTGTCGAAGAGAATCTTCGAAATATCATCAAACGCAACGGGTTCGGACAATATCCCCATATCGTTTGTAAAAATGCTTTGCCCTTTCATACTGCCTCTACTTGTAAATCTTTTTAATACCATCAACGACTCGCACAAGTTACCCGAACTCTGGAAGAAAGCAATAGTCACGCTGATCCCGAAAACAGCAAATCCTCTGGAACCTAAGGACTTCCGGCCGATAAGTGTGCTTCCCGCGATTTCGAAAATTTTAGAGAAAATACTGCTTCATCAAATTACCGAATACTTACAGGCAGCTGATCCGTTTTTTGTGGACGGAACCCCCCAAGGATCATGCACTATTGTTCAGTTTATTCATAAACAGTTTACCCCGCACCCTCAGATGTGAATATCACCTATATGCCGACGATCTACAAGTCTACATCTCCGGACCAATAGCTGATGTTAACATACTGGTGCACAGAATCAACGAAGACTTGTGCTCCGTTGAGCGCTGGGCAGCCAAAAACAATTTATTTCCCAATCCCAAGAAAACTCAAGCAATTGTTTTCTGTATATTGTTCCTACAACTGATATTATGTTCTGCGGAGAGGTTGTTGCAGTGAGTGATAGAGTTGTCAACCTAGAACTGCTAATGGACAACAACTTTAAGTGGACTGAACAAATAAACGAAGCAACGATGCATACAACATTCTACGCACATTTAGACGATTTTCACCAGTACTGACTCTTCAAGTACGTCTTAAACTAGTCCAAGCGGTAGTAATGCCCATATTCACTTACTGTGACATAGTGTACTATCCTGGCCTCTCGGCAGAGAATAAAGAAAGACTACACAGATGTTTTAAATCGTCGATCAGATTTATCTTTAAAATGACGAGATTCTGAGCAACAGCCAACGTGCGAAACGCGATTTTCGGCCATGATCTTCCCTACAACTCCCGTCACCGAATATGCTGCTTTTTCATGCTGCTAGGCGTGGGACGATACACTTCCACAATACATCATGCAATATCTCCAGCAAGGACTGATGGAACGTACAAGAACGTTCCTGATTCCGCAACACTCATCCAGCAGAAAAAAGAGCCTGCTACTATACGGAGCTCCGCTGTGGAACAGGTTGCCCACCGATATCAAAATCAAGCCAACACTGTCGTCCTTTAAACTAGCACTTAAATCATACTATCACAAAACTAAGACAGATTTATAGTACTAAACGATTAATAATAATAAACACAAACAAACCACTTTTTGAAAGATATTTTCTAATTTTCACTGGTGATTCTGGCGAGTACGGATAACATTTTGCGAATTTGACAGGTAGGGGACGAGAAAAAACAAAACGATGAACTACTAGAACTACAAGAAAAACACAGGAGAAAAAATAAATTTTCATTTCTGATGTGCGTTACATGCTTGCATCCCAAATGCATGCATTCACATCGCTACGTAAATGCAGCCTTGTTGTCTATCTCGAGATAATCTAACATTTCGTCGAGTTGTTGCTATATAGGAAAGACTCGAGTGCGATCGAAATAAAAACAAACATCCAAACGGGTTGTACGTCATTTCCCGGAATACCATTCCCCGGAATACCATTTCCCGGAATGTAGCATATCCCGGAATATCGTTTCCCAGAATGTACCATTTCCCGGAAAACCATTTTCCGGAATGTATCATTTCCCGGAAAACTATTTCCCGGAGTGTATCATTTCCCGGAAAGACCATTTCGCGGAATACCATTTCCCGGAAAATAAAAAAAAAAACTCATACCTCACCGTCCAAACTTATTTTTAGAAGAACTGCTATGCAGCTAATTGTGTTCTAAGCAGAGATGGGTAAGAAAACTAACCGGTACGCACATTCACTGGTATGGTTCCGAAGATCTCAACACGTGTAAACGAGTGATGCACATCGTATTCGGTTTGGATTTCGTTCTCACGGTAAACGAAAGAAAAACCTCCACCGAGTGTCAGTTTATAAAACCAAACCGAGCCACTCAGCACCGTTTACATGTGTGTACGAATTTCAACTTGTGTTGATGTATTTTCAGCAGCGGTTTCGGTTTGGCTTTAGAAAACCGAGCCATGTTTTTTCTGTACACGGTGCTTCGGTTGAAAGAAGAAGCAGTAAATTCGTTTGCAGTGCTGCCGAATAGACAACTAAATTGGGTTCAATTAGTTGTTGAGAGTCAATGGGGTAATATCGAAATGGCTCGTTCTGGGCAGTTGTTAAAAGTTCAACAATTGATGTTTGTTTCAATGCTGAACCATGAAATATAGATATGTTTGATTTGGCAAAGTTGTCTAGAGCATACAAATTGATGTTAATGTCAAAATGTTTAAATTGAAATTAAAGAAAACAATGAAATCAGCGATTTCAATAAAATAACAAAAATAATAAAATCAATTAAATTAATGATATCAATAAAATTTATGAAATCAATTAAACATGACTTGAATCACTTGAAACTTCACATTAACACTCAATGCAATCAAAGTGGCCTGTACTTATATCGCCAATAGTCCTATCACTGAGATCTAATCCACGTCTGGTTGCGCTGGTTAGGCGATTCTCGAATAATCTCGCATTTTGTATACATATATCCTTATTATTACTGCTACGGCGCATTGTATTTATACATCTATCCTTGCACAGAGGCAATTGCGTTTATGTGTGTGTAATTCACATATGGTAAGCAACTCAGACGCAAGTGGGGGAAACTCACGATAAGGTCCTTATTTACTGAGTTACTCACTTTGTTTACTTTCTCTTTCGATTTTTACGGTGTCACTATAACACTTTTCACTTATTTTACAGTACAGATCGAAAGACGGTGGTTTTAACTAGCATCACGGTGTTCCTAAAACCGTTATTAACTAAAAAATGACCATAAATTTGGCATACGGCATTCGAAAGATACAGTATCCAAGAATCTTCTCAGTGAATTTCAAAATGATCCATCGAGCGATTCGAGATATATGGCGATTTGAAGTTTTATGATACGTTTCATAAGGCTACCAGCAAACACCCACGGGTTTGGTCCAATCTCTATGAACAAAAAAATATTTGTCTACTTATTTAGCACATGGAATTCGAAAGATATAGTAATCAAGTATATCCCTTGCAAGTTTGAAAATATATCATTGACGGAATCGAAAGTTATAACGGTTTGGATGTGGTATGCGGTCATATGTGGGTTTTCTACCAGACTTCAAGCGTGAATCCATGTTTGCCCATTGACTATTTAGATCGTTTATACGTGTCGCGACTTTTGAAGGAAAACCTTACCATTTTATTACATAAATATAATACACGAAAGGTGTTATTTATATGGTGCACTGAAAAAATATGGAAATAGGGTTGTCTAACAAACGTTAAATATAATGTGTAAATTAAAAAAAAAATAGATGAAAGTTGGAATGTTTACTTCAAAAGGCCATATCTCAATGGTATGTTGCCTGATTCTAATTCTTTTTTCATTATTGAACAGGTAGACGTTTCATCGTTAATTTTCATCAAGAAGAATATAAAATAGAGTTGTCTACATAAATAAATAGACAATATAATTGGTCTCAACTATATGTATTATAATTAATTAGTGATTATTGTTGTATTAAAAATAGCGGCCTATCAATTTTTGTATACCAGTTGATTGCAATTGCTGTTTACTACAAATTATGGATATATGAAATGTTAAAACTAACACAGTCGTGATTCGCTGGTCGCTCAATTTTTAACAGGAGCCGCTTTTTAGTTGGACCTCCGCGCTAGTTGGTCCATTGTCGACATCTGAATGTCAAATTCTCATGTTAAATTCAATTCGACAATCAAACTAACAATAGTTAGAGATATGAGCAGATGAACTTGTACTAATAACATCCCCTTTGATCCCCCTACTAATGACATTCCCCAGTTTTAACATCTGTCAACCCAACCAGCGAATCACGATTGTACAAAATTTCCAACAAAAACCGTATCATAACATAAATTGATCTAAATCAGCAAATACCTTTATATTTTTGGATATATATATATTGAATTTATGGTTTTATTTTTCCATGATTTTCCATTATTTATAACGTTCGTTGCATTCAACTAATGTATAGAAATTGATAGGTCGTCGTTTTGAATATAAAGATATTTACTAAATAGTGATAATACATATAGTTGAGGATAATTAAGTTAAATTGAAATTAAAGAAAACAATGAAATCAGCGATTTCAATAAAATAACAAAAATAATAAAATCAATTAAATTAATGATATCAATAAAATTTATGAAATCAATTAAACATGACTTGAATCACTTGAAACTTCACATTAACACTCAATGCAATCAAAGTGGCCTGTACTTATATCGCCAATAGTCCTATCACTGAGATCTAATCCACGTCTGGTTGCGCTGGTTAGGCGATTCTCGAATAATCTCGCATTTTGTATACATATATCCTTATTATTACTGCTACGGCGCATTGTATTTATACATCTATCCTTGCACAGAGGCAATTGCGTTTATGTGTGTGTAATTCACATATGGTAAGCAACTCAGACGCAAGTGGGGGAAACTCACGATAAGGTCCTTATTTACTGAGTTACTCACTTTGTTTACTTTCTCTTTCGATTTTTACGGTGTCACTATAACACTTTTCACTTATTTTACAGTACAGATCGAAAGACGGTGGTTTTAACTAGCATCACGGTGTTCCTAAAACCGTTATTAACTAAAAAATGACCATAAATTTGGCATACGGCATTCGAAAGATACAGTATCCAAGAATCTTCTCAGTGAATTTCAAAATGATCCATCGAGGGATTCGAGATATATGGCGATTTGAAGTTTTATGATACGTTTCATAAGGCTACCAGCAAACACCCACGGGTTTGGTCCAATCTCTATGAACAAAAAAATATTTGTCTACTTATTTAGCACATGGAATTCGAAAGATATAGTAATCAAGTATATCCCTTGCAAGTTTGAAAATATATCATTGACGGAATCGAAAGTTATAACGGTTTGGATGTGGTATGCGGTCATATGTGGGTTTTCTACCAGACTTCAAGCGTGAATCCATGTTTGCCCATTGACTATTTAGATCGTTTATACGTGTCGCGACTTTTGAAGGAAAACCTTACCATTTTATTACATAAATATAATACACGAAAGGTGTTATTTATATGGTGCACTGAAAAAATATGGAAATAGGGTTGTCTAACAAACGTTAAATATAATGTGTAAATTAAAAAAAAATAGATGAAAGTTGGAATGTTTACTTCAAAAGGCCATATCTCAATGGTATGTTGCCTGATTCTAATTCTTTTTTCATTATTGAACAGGTAGACGTTTCATCGTTAATTTTCATCAAGAAGAATATAAAATAGAGTTGTCTACATAAATAAATAGACAATATAATTGGTCTCAACTATATGTATTATAATTAATTAGTGATTATTGTTGTATTAAAAATAGCGGCCTATCAATTTTTGTATACCAGTTGATTGCAATTGCTGTTTACTACAAATTATGGATATATGAAATGTTAAAACTAACACAGTCGTGATTCGCTGGTCGCTCAATTTTTAACAGGAGCCGCTTTTTAGTTGGACCTCCGCGCTAGTTGGTCCATTGTCGACATCTGAATGTCAAATTCTCATGTTAAATTCAATTCGACAATCAAACTAACAATAGTTAGAGATATGAGCAGATGAACTTGTACTAATAACATCCCCTTTGATCCCCCTACTAATGACATTCCCCAGTTTTAACATCTGTCAACCCAACCAGCGAATCACGATTGTGCAAAATTTCCAACAAAAACCGTATCATAACATAAATTGATCTAAATCAGCAAATACCTTTATATTTTTGGATATATATATATATATATTGAATTTATGGTTTTATTTTTCCATGATTTTCCATTATTTATAACGTTCGTTGCATTCAACTAATGTATAGAAATTGATAGGTCGTCGTTTTGAATATAAAGATATTTACTAAATAGTGATAATACATATAGTTGAGGATAATTAAGTTGTCTATTGTTTGAAGTAGCAAACTCTATTTTATATTCTTCTTGATGAAAATTAACGATGAAACGTCTACCTGTTCAATAATGAAAAAATAATTAGAATCAGGCAACATACCATTGAGATATGTCCTTTTGAAGTAAACATTCCAACTTCAATCTATTTTTTTTAAATTACACGTTATATTTAACGTTTGGTAGACAACCCTATTTCCATATTTTTTCAGTGCACCATATTAATAACACCATTTGTACATTATATTTATGTAATAAAATGGTAAGGGTTTCCTTTAAAAATCGCGACACGTATAAACGATCTAAATAGTCAATGGACAAACATGGATTCACGCTTGAAGTCTGGTAGAAAACCCATCTATGACCGCATACCATATCCAAACTGTTATAACTTTCGATTCCGTCAATGAAATATTTCCAAACTTTCAGGGGATATACTTGATTACTATAGCTTTTGAATGCCATGTACTAAATAAGTAGACAAATATTTTTTTGTTCATAGAGATTGGACCAAACCCGTGGGTGTTTGCTGGTAGCCTTATGAAACGTATCATAAAACTTCAAATCGCCATATATCTCGAATCCCTCGATGGATCATTTTGAAATTCACTGAGAAGATGCTTGGATACTGTATCTGTCGAATGCCGTATGCCAAATTTATGGTCATTTTTTAGTTAATAACGATTTTAGGAACACCGTGGCATATTATGCAAAGAGTTGAGGGATAAATGTTAAATGACCGAATTATTAACAGAAGAGAAAGTAAACAAAGAGAGTAACTCATTGCAGATATGACGTTTTGAAAAAACGCTCAAGATTTCTGTTATTTTTGTTGTTACTGTACATCGTTTTGAAACATCTAGAAGGTTTGGTCGCGAACATTCGAGTTTAGAGAAAACTACCACTAAATTATTCTTTTTGCCTTTCTCAATAGAAAGGTATTGCAATTGCTCTGAAAACCGACTTTTTAACGGAGGCCCGGAGGGCCGAGTGACATATACCATTCGATTCAGTTCGTCGAGTTCGGCAAATGTCTGTGTGTATGTATGTGTGTATGTATGTATGTGTGTGTGTATGTGCGTATGTGTGTGTGTGTGTGTGTGTATGTGACCAAAAATGTCACTCATTTTTCTCAGAGATGGCTGAATCGATTTTGACAAACTTAGTCTCAAATGAAAGGTGCAACGTTCCCATAGGCTGCTATTGAATTTCTAATGGATCCGTCTTCCGGTTCCGGAATTACAGGGTGATGAGTACGAACACACAGAAAATGTCGATTTTAATAAATTCTGCAATGAATGTATAAAGGCGAAAATTTTTCCGAAATATGACCACAACTGCTTCGATTTGTAGTATTAGGTCAATAACATCCATTCAAAGTCTATTTAGCCACATTGGCCACCATCATCGGTTCCGGAAGCCCCGGCAGAAGTATCTAAATTCAGAGTAACAGTCACATCGGTTTCTCGGAGATGGCTAGACCGATTGGACTAAACTTGGCCTCAAATGAAAGGTATTGCGTCCCCGTAAATGGCTATTTAATTTCATCCCGATCCGACTTCCGTTTCCGGAGTTACAGGTTGTGGCGTGCGATTACATAGCAAATTGTGATTCAAACCGATACTCCGATGAAAGCAAAAAAGGTAAAAATTTCGCTAAAATGTCTCTCAAACAACTTAAATTTGCTGTTCTAGGTCACCGACGGCCAACCAAACTTTCGTTGACTACATTGACCCTGGTGGTTCCGGAAGTGCCCGGGAAAAGAGGCCATCTTTCAAAATTTACGAACTCACATCAGTTTCCCTAAAATGGTTGGGCCGATTTTCACAAACTTAGTCCCAAATGATAGCTATAATATCCCCATAGATGTTTATAAAATTTCGTACGGATCGCTTATATGGGTCCGGAAATATAGACTAAATCGTCCGGTCACATATGAAATTCCCATATAAGCCGGAACTCAAATTTTTTTTCAAAGGGGAGACCTCATGAAATTTCAGAAATCGAATTCGTATTTTTGATGCCAAACATCTTTAAAATGCATGAAACGTCGAGATTTTAGGTTATCTCGAAAATTTTTTTTTATAAAAATCGACTTTTTGGGACTATACCGATTTCGCACCTTTTTACATTTCTTATAAAAGAAATGTATAGAATTCGCTCAAACTTTCAAGATTTTTTCCGAGGCCCGGAGGGCCGAGTCTTATATACCAATCGACTCAGCTCGACGATTTGGGACAATGTCTGTGTGTGTGTCTGTGTGTGTGTGTATGTAACGGACAAATTCTCATTCGTGTTTCTCAGCAATGGCTGAACCGATCTTATCCAAACCAATTTTAAATGAAAGAACTAAAAAACAGTATGAACGCTATTCATTTGTTTTTGATTCTGATGTTTAGTTTCCAAGATATGAATGTTTGAATGCGCAAAAATGGCGTTTTTTGCAGTTTTTTTAAATTATCTGCCGAAATTGACAATGTAGATTAACAATTTATATGTTTTTAGACAGCTTTAACGAATACCTTTCGAACAAGCTATAGATTGTTGAAATCGTACTATTATCAAAAGAGATATTTAACATTAAATGCGGACGAAAGATTTTTATCATTTCCCATAGCCAGAAATATGACCAAAAACATGTAATCTATTATTAACGCCAAAACGGCTTATTTTAGGTCAATAGTATCTTCGGAGAATTTAATGGAGGCAATATGCCCTTTCCTTTGGTATTGTGCTTTTGCTGATTAATCCCCCTATGAGTGAGATATTTTCAAAAATTTTTTTGGAAGTGATTATATCGAAATGAGGCCTTCAGCAAATTTGTAGCTCTTACTTTTGCGAATGACTTTACTGAAGAATTCAAATATCTATTTTGAATACTTTAAAAGTTATGGCTTGTTGTTTGTGGATTACTCTTTGTCGCTTATTTATTGTACAATATAGTAATAATCCATTGAAATAAGCCAAACATTATTTCGATAAAACGAATTTTGTATTTCATTTTACTATCTACAACCGCTAGAAATAATCACCGAACACTTCCAAGTTATCTGGAAGGAACTTGATAACTTATCAGTTCAAAAATGTTCATTTATGCGAACTTTCTGACTGCAATTTTGCTAACTTATAACCATCGAATCGATCTGAAACATATCGGAAAATGAGAAGCGAAATAAATAACTCCAAGCAACGGCGTAGCCAAGAGAAGGTTTTGGGGTTTAACACCATACAACCCACAACACCCAAAAAAAATTGGATTGAAGTTGAAAATTTATTGATGCAGACTGATTTAATTCAATATTACAATAACAATTATCTGATCCGTAGATTGATAACCTGTTGTTGTAAACATCATGAGGACTTTTGATAAATTGTCGGAATGGGGTCCTGATATGTAACTGATCTCTTGGTCTTGATTTCACAGTTGTCTAATAGCATCAATATCAAATTCCTGTCTGAAAACATTCCAATAGAAAATTCCAGAGTTCTGTAATCAATCATAATCCTCAGATTTATTTTCAAATTGATCTCGTTTTTGTAGAGATGTACTGTAATAAGGGTCTTTATTTAATAGGAAGCGAAGTTAAAATTGATTTAATTCTATGAAACATAGAACATATTGTTCAATATAGAAATAATCCATTGAAATAAGCCAAACATTATTTCGATAAAACGAATTTTGTATTTCATTTTACTATCTACAACCGCTAGAAATAATCACCGAACACTTCCAAGTTATCTGGAAGGAACTTGATAACTTATCAGTACAAAAATGTTCATTTATGCGAACTTTCTGACTGCAATTTTGCTAACTTATAACCATCGGATCGATCTGAAACATATCGGAAAATGAGAAGCGAAATAAATAACTCCAAGCAACGGCGTAGCCAAGAGAAGGTTTTGGGGTTTAACACCATACAACCCACAACACCAAAAAAAAATTGGATTGAAGTTGAAAATTTATTGATGCAGACTGATTTAATTCAATATTACAATAACAATTATCTGATCCGTAGATTGATAACCTGTTGTTGTAAACATCATGAGGACTTTTGATAAATTGTCGGAATGGGGTCCTGATATGTAACTGATCTCTTGGTCTTGATTTCACAGTTGTCTAATAGCATCAATATCAAATTCCTGTCTGAAAACATTCCAATAGAAAATTCCAGAGTTCTGTAATCAATCATAATCCTCGGATTTATTTTCAAATTGATCTCGTTTTTGTAGAGATGTACTGTAATAAGGGTCTTTATTTAATAGGAAGCGAAGTTAAAATTGATTTAATTCTAAACATAGAACTGCTCAACAAAAAATGCATAAATTTCAACAATTGCTTAAAATGTTTTTGCCTTTCTCATTCACTCTAAAATTCGTCGATCTAATCCCGACCGGGAGGACCGAGTGTCATATGCTAATCGACTCAGTTCGTCGAGATCGGAAAATGTCTGTGTGCATGTATGTCTGTATGTATGTGTGTGTATGTGTGTGTATGTGTGTATGTGGAAAAAATGTGACCTCTGTTAATCAGAGATGGCTGGATCGATTTGCACAAAGTTAGTCTCAAATGAAAGGTACAATCTTCCCATCGGATGCTATTGAATTTTTTATTGATTGGACTTCCGGTTCCGGAGTTACGAGTTGAAGAGTGCAATCACACAACAAATTCCCATATAAACTGAAATGAAAAATTTTCAAAATCAAATTTGTATTTTTGATGCCAAATGACGTTATAATGCATGAAACATTGAGATTTGATGTAAACTCGAAAAAATAATGTTTGACAAAAATTGATTTTTTTGGACTTTGGTACTTATTTGCTCTGTTACTATTTTCTGAAAAATTAATTCTGCATAATTTTAAAACTTCAAAAATTACGGTTTCGGAATTATGCCGTTTAGACATTAAGATCGATTTTCACCAAACCCCCACCAATTGTAAAATTGGTATTGTAAAAAAACGTAAGGGCGATACTTCAATGCTGATAGGTGGGACCGAAAAAGTAAACAGTCGCCAAAGGGACTATATATTATATATACAATCATTTTGTCAATTTCAATAGCAAACACAAATTTTAATTTAATAATTTCAAATACTTCATGAAGTTTTGGGTTTCGATCACTGAATCATGCAATCTAGGATGTAAAAAACGCAATAGTTCTAAATTGGAAATAAAACCAAGTCTGGAAATATGCACTGTTGATTTTCTTTGAATGCACTATGAGTCACAAGGGCGATTTTTCGGTACAAAAATCAATAACTCCCAAACCGTTCATTTTAGAGAAATTATGTCTGAAAGAATATTTTTGGGGATTAAATTCGCTTTCTTTTAAAGTAAAATGTAGCTAGGGTGGTCCTCTCAAACATTCTTTTCGAAAAATTATTTTTCGAACAAAATGGTATAGCAAGGTACTTACTTCAGCAAAGTTGTAGAAAAATGTTTTTCAGGTAACATTTTCAAATGAATTAAAGTTATAGCACTATCGGTTTTTATGTTATAATTATTTTTATTCTTTAACTTAGGGTGTTTCTGAAAAAGTCAGTTTTTTAACTATAACTTTTTAAATAGTTAGTCTATCTTCATACTCTCTATGAAGCAATTTTAGTACTTTTCATTGCGCATATTTCTGCTGAAGAATGTGAATCGATATCATTTTTCGTTATCGAGTTACGATCATTTTTTTTAAATAAAAATGATAGTTTTCAATGTCCTCTAACTCAGAAGGTTGCAAAAACTAGCAGTTAAATTTGTACTCTTTTGAAAGTGCATCAAAAATACTATAAAATATTTCAAAATCAAAGTCAGCATTTTTGCCCTTCGATGTCAAATATAAACAACAACACCACGAGTCGTGACAGTTTAATTGGTATCAATCTCATTCATGAATCGAATCGCAGTAGCCAACGACTGCTTTGATCAACGCGTGTAGTGCTTTGTATTATTAGTGCTGTTAAAATGGATAGAATAAAGTTGTTCGATCTCTGGAAAGTGGCCAAAGGTGAAAATAAAAATAAAATAAAAGTTGTGTTTGAGGAAATAATGAGATAATTTGATGTGGGACAAAATGAAAAAAATAAGTTTACTCAGAATGCAAAAGCTGTAACAATTAAAACATGTAAAAGGTTTGATCAATTTTGGAAAGACAGTAATCGAATTGAGACGAAAGTGCTCGATAAAAATTCGAAATATTTTGAGAAGCCGTTAACAGTTCCTACAAAAGATTCAAACTGCACTTCCTCCCAAACCAGCATTCATAGAAATTCGTCGCTTACTTAGAACAGAATGAAGGGTAATCCTTAATTCATTTGCTTTTTAAGGCAAAATGCGCTACATTTTATATTATGTCAACACATCCATTACCAACAAGTTTCATGAGCGAACAAGGAGCTGAGGCTCGGAACGATCGACTGAGTCACGGTAGAAATTGTTCAAGAGTCGCGAACATGGAAGATGTTTTCTTTAGAGCAATGGACTCGTCTAATCCGGTTCTTGCAGTTAGAAGATCCCGATACAGTCAACGCACTGAAATAAGTTTAATATTAAATGAGTTAGCACTTTGAGAAAAGAGACACGATTCAGATAACTATAACGACGACGATGCTGATGATGTTGATGATTGTGATTATAATAATTATGAGGATGACGATGATAATAAAGTAGTTACGTAGAATAGTAAAATAAATATCTGTCTGAGCCTAACGTTTTCAATATTTGTGTACATATATTTGACAAGCTCAAAAAATCATTTAACAACTCGACTTTTTGATCTAGTAAAGCAGGTTCTAAATGGCAATGACCAGACCCTTAAAAACAGCCGGATGCTGATGTCATTTAATCATAATGTTGATGTCAACATTTTTCGCTGAATGACAAAAAAGCAAAAGTTGATTTTGAGATATTTTACAGTATTTTTGATGCCCTTTCGAAAGAGTACAAATTTAGCTGCTAGTTTTTGCAACCTTCTGAGTTAAAGGTCATTGAAAACTATCATTTTTATTTAAAAAAAATGATCGTAATTCGATAACGAAAAATGATATCGATTCACATTCTTCAGCAGAAATATGCGCAATGAAAAGTACTAAAATTGCTTCATAGAGAGTATGAAGATAGACTAACTATTTAAAAAGTTATAGTTAAAAAACTGACTTTTTCAGAAACACTAAAATGACACCCTAAGATAAAGAAGAAAAATAATTATAACATGAAAACCGATAATGCTATAATGCTATAACTTTGATGCATTAGAAAATGTTACTTGAAAAACATTTTTCTACAACTTTGCTGAAGTAAGTACCTTGCTACACCATTTAGTTCTAAACATAATTTTTCGAAAATAATGTTTGAGAGGACCACCCTAGCTACATTTTACTTTAAAAGTAAGAAAATTTAATTTTCAAAAATATTCTCTCAGACATAATTTCTCTAAAATGAACGGTTTGGAAGTTATTGATTTTTGTACCGAAAAACCGCCCTTGTGACCCATAGTGGAATGGTGGGTTTCTTAATTCTCAGTCGCGTTGGAAATTTGAGTAAAGTATAAACTTCAAATCGATTAAAAAAAATTGATTTTTTTTGGCTCAGTACAATATACATAACCCCTTTAGAAAAATCAGTTTTCCCACCACAATGCATTGATTGAGGAATTTAGATATTTTATTAACAGAGCATTAGCAATAATTCGTTTGTATGTCTATTTTATGGGCCATTTTTTCGCTTTCCCATTGATTTGGTTTGAGATTTCTAGCACTGATGTTGTCCTATGCTGATTTGAGTGATTTTCTGAGTCCTGCCACTATCCCATGTAGTATGTGTTATCAAAAACATCGCGAAGCATCAAGTTCTAAATGTTCTCAAACGATATAATATCCGAAGAGAGTGATAAGAGTTATAAGAAATGTCTCATCACACTGTTAGGTGGATTAAAAGCGTTTTATCATTTCCCATTGCCAGAAATATGACCAAAAACATGTAATCTATTATTAACGCCAAAACGGCTTATTCTAGGTCAATAGTATCTTCGTAGAATTTAATGGAGGCAATATGCCTTTTCTTTTGGTATTGTGCTTTTACTGATTAATCCCCCTATGAGTGAGATATTTTCACAAATTTTCTTGGAAGTGATTATATCGAAATGATGTCTTCAGCAAATTTGTAGCTCTTACTTTTGCGAATAACTTTACTGAAGACATAAAATATCTATTTTGAATACTTTAAAAGTTATGGCTTGTTGTTTGTGGATTACTCTTTGTCGCCTATTTATTGTTCAATATAGTAATAATCCATTGAAATAAGCTAAACATTAATACGATAAAACGAATTTTGTATTTCATTTTTCTATCTACAACCGCTAGAAATAATCACCGAACACTTCCAAGTTGTCTGGAAGGAACTTGACACTTTTCAGTGCAAAAATGTTCATTTGTGCGAACCTTCTGACTGCAATTTTTCTAACTTATGACCATCGAATCGATCTGAAACATATCGGAAAATGAAAAGCGAAATAAATAACTCCAAGCAACGGCGTAGCCAAGAGAAGGTTTTGGGGTTTAACACTATACAACCCCACCCCCCCACACACCACACCCAAAAAAATATTGGATTGAAGTTGAAAATTTATTGATGCAGACTGATTTATTTCAATATTACAATAACAATTATCTGATCCGTAGATTGATAACCTGTTGTTGTAAACATCATGAGGACTTTTGATAAATTGTCGGAATGGGGTCCTGATATGTAACTGATCTATTGGTCTTGATTTCACAGTTGTCTAATTGCATCAATATCAAATTCATGCCTGAAAACATTCCAATAGAAAATTCCAGAGTTCTGTAATCAATCATAATCCTCAGATTTCTTTTCAAATAGAGTTTGCTTTTGTAGAGATGTACTGTAATAAGGGTCTTTATTTAATAGGAAGCGAAGTTAGAATTGAATTAATGTCTACGAAACATAGAACTGCTTACCAAAAAATGCATAACTTTCAACATTTGCTAAAAATGTTTTTGCCTTTCTCATTCACTCTAAAATTCGTCAATCTAATCCCGACCCGGAGGGCCGAGTGTCATATGCCAATCGACTCAGATCGGAGAATGTCTCTGTGTGTATGTATGTGTGTATGTGTAATGAGACCTCTGTTTCTCAGAGATAGCTGGACCGATTTGCACAAAGTTAGTCTCAAATGAAAGGTACAACCTTCCCATCGGCTATTGAATTTTTTATTGATTGGATTTCCGGTTCCGGAGTTACGAGTTGAAGAGTGCAATCACACAGCAAATTCCCATGTAAACTGAAATGAAAAATTTTCAAAATCAAATTTGTATTTTTGATGCCAAATTACTTTAAAATGCATGAAACATTGAGATTTGATGTAAACTCGAAAAAAATAATGTTTGACAAAAATTGATTTTTTTGGACTTTGGTACATTTTTGCCTTTCTCATATAGAAAGGTTATGCAATCACTCTAAAAATCGTCAATCATACCGGCCCTGAGGGTGTATGCAGTGAGGCGTTGCTACTTTAAAATTAAAACTAGTTTAAAATTTCTTAACAAGTTGAAAATTTTCGGCAGGACCTGGACCTCCCGGATCTTTCTCCATGATCCGCCGCTGGTTTCAAACGATGTTTCAGTATCACATAGTATCTCAAGATCGTGGCTGTCGATTCATTGTATGTATGTGCAAATCGTACTGAACGTGTAGTATTCATTTCCACCATTGTATTGAACATAACCAGCCATGGAATCGTAGTCTGGACAAATGAGAAAAGCACAATTGGTGGATTAAAACAGGTTTTTATTTTGGGAATGCGTCGAGTTGAGACGAAAACGTAGTATGATTAATAACGAAGATAACACTTTCCGAATGTAGAGAGAAATTTATGAAAAATGACGATTTCCATTCGACTCTAGCAGGTTCTGATCGATCTTGATGAACATTTGATTTTTGTTGTATGACCAATTATATGTATAGGTCAAATGTTTAAAAACAGTAATTTAAGGTCACAATAGCATCATTTTGAAACCGCCAATTTCGGACGTTTAGTATCTTCGATGAGTTTTACAAACGTTAAACAGCGCATCATTTGATAAAATAATTTTGACGGTATATCGTTCAAGAAGTATTTATGGTGAATTTTCTCAGGTTAATATTCATGACTACAATAAAGTCTCAACAAATTCGCTAAAGACACGAACTCTGTTACTATTTTCTGAAAAATCAATTCTGCATAATTTTAAAACTTCAAAAATTACGGTTTCGGAATTATGCCGTTTGGACTGTAAGATCGATTTTCACCTAACCCCCACCAAACCGAATTTCTTGCTACGCCGCTGACTTCAAGTAAGTAAAAACAAAGTCGTTCTACACTCGTTCACAAGCAACTACTTTGAATGCTGATTGTCTATTATAATACATTGAAACCCCAATTTTATCAGCCAAATATGAACATATGTTTGCTGGGCTCTAGCAGACGAACAAGACTGAATTCGAGTAAATCTTTTCTTGAGCATGTTTTCCTTATCATGAAGATGGAAATATGCAAAAATAAAAAGTTCATCATAATCAGAAATAGTTATCAGACTACATCAAGGGACGGGAAGAATATTTTAACAGCTTCAGTTTATTATAAAGAAAAAAATTGCCCGATTTAGGCAATGTCCCCATTTTGTCAGCCTAAAATACACCATGAGACTGATAAAAATGGGTCTTTTGTTGTATGTATTATTCACTGTGTTTCACATTAATCGGTACATTTAATTTTTGGGGATTTTTTTATTGCATCGAACTACAACAATTTTTAGGTAACTTTCAAGGGGTTATTTTATAGACTTCTTCCAAAATTTGGGGAACTTATTTCATTTCGTATACCAATTAATTGGTATACTTAAGGGTTTATGTGTTGCAGATAGAGAAAATACTGAAATTTTCAGCTGTTTTCCTACACAATATTACGAAAGCTTATTAAACAATTTTTCCTAATAAATTTGTGAAAATTATAAACTATTTGAAATTTTTTAATAGTTTAATTTTTTATTTAACCGTGATTTTTTTAATAAATAGTGACCATCGCTTCACAACGTAGTCTATTTTTCATGGCTTGTGGTGAGCACGATCTCTCGAATTGCTGAACTAATAATTATGGAATAGAAATTAATTTTTAGTATTCTTTACAGATTTAACTCGCCGCGCAGATAGCTCTAAATTAGACCCGCTGGTCGATCTAGCGATAGCGATTTCACTAGATTTTCAGAGCACTGTGCACCCAGTGCATTAACGTAAGTGACGGAACGTTATCGAAAAGTTTCGTGAAAATGAAAATTCCAGTAATGATGATGATTTTCCCAAACGGTTCGTTTTCGAGAGGTTTTTATTTGTTCTTTGGCATTAGGATTAGCGATAATAATTCAAATCAAGGATACTACTGGGAAGTCACCTTTAGAAAAAGTTGATGTCGAAGTAAAATTTGAACTATGCGCGCATGCACTTCAGAGATAGCGTGAAATCAGGAGCTGCGATTTCATTTCAACGCTTTTTTTGTGAAAAGGGCGATACTTACAAATGTAAACATAAGGCTTTTTTCATACATGCGAATGAGGGCTTTGAAACGCAACAAATTAACCTTAAAATTTGGATTCTACGATATTGCTTTCTTAAACTACAACAAAAAATACAACGGGCGAAACTGTATTTTTGTTTGTTTATTTAAAGTTTCGCCCCCCACGCTCCATGCAAACAAACAGGGCGATACTTTTTTTGCTAGCAGCTTAGAGGCGAAACTGTTTTTTTTTCGTATTTTTTAGGATTATCAAGCTGATACCAGCTGTAAATAGTAACAATGATCGCTATTGAAAAAACCCGGACGAAATCGGTGGAGTAAAACGGTAGTTATTGTAAAAAAACGTAAGGGCGATACTTCAACGCTGATAAGTGGGACCGAAAAAGTAAACAATCGCCAAAGGGGCGATACTATCATTTTGTCAATTTCATTGGCAAAAACAAATTTTAATTTAATAATTTCAAATACTTTATGAAGTTTTGGATTTCGATCACTGAATCATGCAATCTAGGATGTAAAAAACACAATAGTTCTTAAATAGGAAATAAAACCAAGTCTGGAAATATTCTCTGTTGATTCTCTTTGAATGGTATCACTGCTAGTATCGCCCTTTTCTAGAAAAAGCGTTGATTTCGTAGTTCTCAGTCGCGTTGGAAATTTGAGTAAAGTATAAACTTCAAATCGATTCAAAAAAAAAAATTCAATTTTTTTGGCTCAGTACAATTTATAACCCCTTTAGGAAAACTCAGTTTTCCCACCACAATGCATTGATTGAGGAATTTAGATATTTTATTAACAGAGCATTAGCAATAATTTGTTTGTATGTCTATTTTATGGGCCACTTTTTCGCTTTCCCATTGATTTGGTTTGAGATTTCTAGCACTGATGTTGTCCTATGCTGATTTGAGCGATTCTCTGAGTCCTGCCACTATTCCATGTAGTATGTGTTATCAAACACATCGCGAAGCATCAAGTTCTAAATGTTCTCAAACGATATAATATCCGAAGAGAGTGATATGAGTTATAAGAAATGTCTCATCACACTGTTAGGTGGATTAAAAGCGTTTTTCAGTTCAATATTACCGTGGCTGTTTTTTCTTTTTCAAAATTTTGGAACTCGAATCATGATTTATTTTATATATGCATTTAAAAGCTTTTAATGAATATAAACAACGAACACATTCTCTAATTCATGATTGAGAAAGGCACAATTGCACCGCTAGGTGGATTAAAATAGGTTTTTTTTTCCTTTTTTACATTTCTTATAAAAGAAATGTATAGAATTCGCTCAAACTTTCAAGATTTTTTCCGAGGCCCGGAGGGCCGAGTCTTATATACCAATCGACTCAGCTCGACGATTTGGGACAATGTCTGTGTGTGTGTGTCTGTGTGTGTGTGTGTATGTAACGGACGAATTCTCATTCGTGTTTCTCAGCAATGGCTGAACCGATCTTATCCAAACCAATTTTAAATGAAAGAACTAAAAAGCAGTATGAACGCTATTAATTTGTTTTTGATTCTTATGTTTAGTTTCCAAGATATGAATGTTTAAATGTGTAAAAATGGCGTTTTTTGCAGTTTTTTTAAATTATCTGCCGAAATTGACAACATAGATTAACACTTTATATGTTTTAGATAGCTTTAACAAATACCTTTCAAACAAGCTATAGATTGTTGAAATCGGACTATTATCAAAAGAGATATTTAACATTGAATGCGGACGAAAGATTTTTATCATTTCCCATTGCCAGAAATATGACCAAAAACATGTAATCTGTTATTAACGCCAAAACGGCTTATTTTAGGTCAATAGTATCTTCGGAGAATATAATGGAGGCAATACGCCTTTTCTTTTGGTATTGTGTTTTTACTGATTAATCTCCCTTAAAGTGAGATATTTTCACAAATTTTCTTGGAAGTGATTATATCGAAATGATGTCTTCAGCAAATTTGTAGCTCTTACTTTTGCGAATAACTTTACTGAAGACATAAAATATCTATTTTGAATACTTTAAAAGTTATGGCTTGTTGTTTGTGGATTACCTTTTGTCGCCCATTTATTGTTCAATATAGTAATAATCCATTGAAATAAGCCAAACATTATTATGATAAAAAGAATTTTGTATTTCATTTTTCTATCTACAACCGCTAGAAATAATCACCGAACACTTCCAAGTTGTCTGGAAGGAACTTGATACCTTATCAGTGCAAAAATGTTCATTTGTACGAACCTTCTGACTGCAATTTTTCTAACTCATAACCAACGGATCGATCGGAAACATATCGGAAAATGAAAGTGAAGTAAATAACTCCAAGCAACGGCGTAGCCAAGAGAAGGTTTTGGGGTTTAACAACTTCCCTCCCTACCACACCCAAAAAATATATTGGATTGCAATAGAAAATTTATTGATGCAGACTGATTTAATTCAATATTACAATAACAATTATCTGATCCGTACATTGATAACCTGTTGTTGTAAACATCATGAGGACTTTTGATAAATTGTCGGAATGGGGTCCTGATATGTAATTGAACTATTGGTCTTGATTTCACAGTAGCCTAATAGCATCAATATCAAATTCCTGCCTGAAAACATTCCAATAGAAAATTCCAGAGTTCTGTAATCAATCATAATCCTCAGATTTCTTTTCAAATTGGGCTCGCTTTTGTAGAGATGTACTGTAATAAGGGTGCTTATTTAATAGAAAGCGAAGTTAAAATTGATTCAATGTCTATGAAACATAGAACTGCTCACCAAAAAAATGCATAAATTTCAACATTTGCTAAAAATGTTTTTGCCTTTCTCATTCACTCTAAAATTCGTCAATCTAATCCCGACCGGGAGGGCCGAGTGTCATATGCTAATCGACTCAGTTCGTCGAGATAGGAAAATGTATGTGTGTGTATGTATGTATGTGTGTGTATGTGTGTATGTGGAAAAAATATGACCTCTGTTAATCAGAGATGGCTGGATCGATTTGCACAAAGTTAGTCTCAAATGAAAGGTACAACCTTCCCATCGGCTGCAATTGATTTTTTTATTGATTGGACTTCCGGTTCCGGAGTTAGGAGTTGAAGAGTACAATCACACAGCAAATTCCCATATAAACTGAAATGAAAAATTTTCAAAATCAAATTTGTATTTTTGATGCCAAATGACTTTATAATGCATGAACCATTGAGATTTGATATAAACTCGAAAAAATAATGTTTGAAAAAAATTGATTTTTTTGGACTTTTTTGCCTTTCTCATATAGAAAGGTTATGCAATCACTCTAAAAATAGTCAATCATACCGGCCCGGAGGGAGTATGCAGTGAGGGGTTGCTGTTTTAAAATTAAAACTAGTTTAAAATTTCTTAACAAGTTGAAAATTTTCGGCAGGACCCGGACCTCCCGGATCTTACTATGTGATACTGAAACATCGCTTGAAACCAGCGGCGGTCAAGCGATGTTTCAGTATCACATAGTATCTCAAGATCGTGGCTGTCGATCCATTGTACGTATGTGCAAATCGTACTGAACATGTAATATTCATTTCCACCATCGTATTGAACATAACCAGCCATGGAATCGTAGTCTGGACAAATGAGAAAAGCCCAATTACACCACTAGGTGGATCAAAATAGGTTTTTATTTTGGGAATGCGTCGAGTTGAGACGAAAACGTAATATGATTAATAACGAGGATAACACTTTCCGAATGTAGAGAGAAATTTATGAAAAATGACGATTTCCATTCGACTCTAGCAGGTCCTGGTCGATTTTGATGAGAATTTGATTTTTGTTGTATGACCAATTATATGTATAGGTCAAATGTTCCAAAACAATAATTTAAGGTCAAGATAGCATCATTTTGAAACCGCCAATTTCGGAGGTTTAGTATCTTCGATGAGTTTTACAAATGAACAGCGCATCATTTGATAAAGTAATTTTGACGGTCCATGAAGAATTTATGGTGAATTTTCTCAGGTTAATATTCATGACTACAATAAAGTCTCAACAAATTTGCTAAAGACACGAACTCTGTTACTATTGTCTGAAAAATTAATTCTGCATAATTTTAAGACTTCAAAAATTACGGTTTCGGAATTATGCCGTTTGGACAGTAAGATCGATTTTTACCAAACTCCCATAAATTGTAAAATTGGTATTGTAAAAAAACGTAAGGGCGATACTTCAATGCTGATAGGTGGGACCGAAAGATTAACCAACGCCAAAGGGACTATATTCTATATATACTATCATTTTGTCAATTTCAATAGCAAACACAAATTTTAATTTAATAATTTCAAATACTTTATGAATTTTTGGGTTTCGATCACTGAATCATGCAATCTAGGATGTAAAAAACACAATAGTTCTTAAATAGGAAATAAAACCAAGTCTGGAAATATTCGCTGTTGATTTTCTTTGAATGGTATCACTGCTACTATCGCTTTTTTCAAGAAAAAGCGTTGATTTCTTAGTTCTCAGTCGCGTTGTAAATTTGAGTAAGGAATAAACTTCAAATCGATTTAAAAAAATCGATTTTTTTTGGCTCAGTACAATATACATAACCCCTTTAGGAAAATTCAGTTTTCCCACCATAATGCATTTATTGAGGAATTTAGATATTTTATTAACAGAGCATTAGCAATAATTCGTTTGTATGTCTATTTTATTGGCCATTTTTTCGCTTTCCCATTGATTTGGTTTGAGATTTCTAGCACTGATGTTGTGTTATGCTGATTTGAGCGATTCTCTGAGTCCTGCCACTATCCCATGTAGTATGTGTTATTAAAAACATCGCGAAGCATCAAGTTCTAAATGTTCTCAAACGATATAATATCCGAAGAGAGTGATAAGCGTTATAAGAAATGTCTCATCACACTGTTAGGTGGATTAAAAGCGTTTTATTTCTACTATGTTAGTCACATTTTCTTTTTTACATTTTAACGACATTCAATTGGCTAGAGATTACTGGGTAGGGAAACAGAGTAAACAAAGTAAACAGACGGAAAACTAGAAGTGGCAGGGTCGTTAGAACAGGCTTAATATCGTACGGGCTTAATCTTTGTCAAACAAAGATCAAGCCCGTATGATATTAAGCTAGTTTTCCGATCTGTTTACTTCACATCCTTGCTCTCAATTGAGTACTATGGCTCTAATTTTCATAACTTTCCCCACCCAGTAATCTCTAGCCAATTGAATGTCGTTAAAATATAAAAAAACTAAATTATTCAATTACAAAAAAACTTAATTAATTGAGAACAGCAACCAACTAACGCAGGGCCGTCGAGAGGGGGGGGGGGGAGGGGACCGGGGCGTTTTTTGACAAATACTTTTTTGAGAATGCAATTAAAAATTCAATATCTTGTGTATCAGGTAACTAGAATAGCGAAAATTCTAAACTACTGCATATTTGATATCAACTATTTTTATACCAACCTACTTCTCGCATCGAAACAAGATCAGACTCGAGCGAGAATAGCGGAATTTGTACATTGAATGTCGTGTACGCAGTTCACCTGGGTTCGAATCACAACCCCGCACACAGGAATAGAGATTTTTTATAGGAAAATTCCTAACCTGAATGAAGAAGGGAACGACCCTAAGGTTAAAATGTCTACCCAAGTAACATTTGTGGTTTTATAGCATACTACAAGTGCAATCTAAGTTTTAAGAGCGGTTTGAAGAGTGCCTTAAAACCTGTATTGTTACTAGGGTATAATCGAAACTGGAATATGATCAGACTTGTAAGGGTTAAACAATTAAATGGTTTGATTAGAAGTCATGAGGTTGTCTTCAAATTTCGCCAAAACGAAATCGATTTTTTTGATTTATTGTATTTCCAATCTTCGAAAGCGTTGGATTAGTATCGAAAGAAATTATTGAAAAAAAACCCTGCTTAGGGTTGCCACACCGGTTTTTGGAGGCGAATTCCATGTCTTCGTTCAGGTAAATTCGAATTCACACGGAAGAATCCATTGGATTATTTTGCGTTGCCCTTTTCTTTACCATGAATCGTCCAGCACACAGTCCTCATAAACATCATCCTCGGGTTGCAGGCCCTAATTGTTAAAGAGGACCCCTCTTGGCGTTGACAATAATATTATTTTAAAAGTGCCATTTGGGTTTGCTTTACCCCATTGAACCTTCGCTTAATGGATCAGTAAGTTCCTCACAAAGATTCTCGAAAGAAACTGAAGTGTGATTTAACACTCTGTGTTTGTTTACTGAGGAGCAGAGCAAAGCTCGCTCGGGTTATCCTTCACAGCGAGAGTGGCTGGTGCTTTTAGACTCTTTGTAGGAAAGAAGGATAGCGAAGTACTACACCCAACTACATAAATCGACAAAAGTGGTAACAAATGCAAAAAACATACAACTAAATGTGAACGGCACAGAAAGGTGGAGTGCTTTAGCAAAACATTACACTTTGCATTGAATGTGAAGAAAATAAGATATTCTTCCTCCTAGTGCCTAGTGCTACGAACTGCATGAGAAATAAAACAGTGCCTATTTATGTGTTTTAAGCGTTTTATACAATAAAAGCAATGGAAGCGCTCCAAACTTCTGTCGAGTGATCACTTTAATTCGAAATTTTAATTGATACCCATGTGTCTCTTGAAGTCTATCTTCTGCTCAGTAAAACTCTGCTGGTGAAAGTACCACTAGAGGCGGTAACCCTACCTCTAGAGCTCAGTTGGTCAAATAAGTCATCAAAAACTCTTGATATACCTAAATAATTCGACATTAATCCAAAAATTTAAAATTAAAATTTAATATATTTGGTTTGCCGTTCATTGTTACAAAATCCATAAAAAATCATGTTCAGATACGAGATGATATCGAAACATTTTTGTCAAATGATGTAGCTTTTTTCGGCGATTTTCGACTACCAATCCCCCCTTTCAAAGCGACCAGAGATGGAAAAAAAATAAATACGTTTTACAAGTCTTTCAAATACGGCCTTTTATCAACATTTTCATTATAACAGCAAATTGCATACACAACAAGCCCCTTTTATGACGAATATAGTGATAATCTGCAGCTGCCAATGATTCTAAGAAGCATACGTTCAACTAAATTACTAAATTGTGTTTGATTGATTTCGAAGAGAAAATTTAACTTTGCTACCAAACTAAACCAACTAGTTAGCAAGATTAGCTAACTAATGTAGCAAGTTAAATTCGGATACAAAATCTTTTCGTTTTGGAGAAGTGAGCGTGAGATTTTGACCGACGCTTCCTTAACGTGACGATTTTATTTTTATTTTTGAACTATTTACTAGAAATCAGTTACAACATTCTTGTAAAATATTTTAAGGTGTGCTAACACACCAACACAAATAAAGAATAAATCATGTTTTTATAGGATTTCGAAACCAGCATAGCCTAAAATCCAAACCCAACCCTTATTAGAAATTTGAACCATGTTTCTCATTTTTTTTTATTTTTTTAATTCTTACATGATTTTTTTTTAAATTTTGTTAAAATTTCATCTATCTATTTTTTCAAGTTGTGGATTGCATTTGTATTTCTAAAATTTTAAGATTCTGCCTTTTTATCTATTTCGATATTTTATTTCATCCATATTTTTACGTTTCTTACTTTTGGTTTTTTCTATCGCTATCACAATCACTTGCTTTAATTTATAGTTTTTTCTCTGTTATTTCATTTTATTCGCCATTTTTCGAGAAAATTCTGCTTTCTTTATTTTATTTTTCTTATTGTTTCATATTTTAATACCCTGCTTTTTATTTGTTTCGTTTGTCATTCCATCTAATTTTCAGAACTTGTCTATGTAGTACATTTATTCTTATCATAGCCTTTTTCTATTTCCGTTTTTTTCATATTTTTTGCATTTCCATAAGCAATTTTACTTATTCAAATTCATTCCAATTTGTCTTATTGTTTAATTTTTTACCTTTCTCCTATTTTCTTCCTTATGTTTTTAGCTTTCCGTTTTTAGCTTTCCGTTTTTCGTAGTTTTATTTTTTCCCCATGATCGTTTCATATAATTTAATTTATTTCTTATACCTTTTTCTTAAGATTTTATTCGTTATTGTTATTTCTTCATTGTTTCCATTTAACCTATTTTGAAAGTACTTTTTCTGTTGAACATTTTCTTGTACGTTTACAATGATTTTTTTTTTCCTAAAAAAACATTTGATCTTTTTTGACGCTATGTGCGCTTTTTCGTAATTTTACATTTAGTTCGTTGTTTCTATTCTTCAAATAATTTAATTCATTTTATTCATTTTCTTCGTGTTAATTTCTCCATTTTTTGTGTTTCAATAGTATACCAAGTTGGCTTTTTCCTACTATTTTTGTTTTCCATTTTGTTTGCTGCTCCGTTTTTGTTCATTATCCAATTTTCTTTACTTTTTCGTCTTTTCATCATTCCACTTTTCCAGTTTTTCAAAATTTTCCGGTTCGTCCGTGTATTTTAATGTCTCTATGGTTATTTTATTCTTGTCTTTTATATATACTCCTCAAATTTTATGCATTCTTAACGTTTTATTTACTTTTTCTATTGCTTTAAATGTTAAATTTTTTATTATTCTTGATTTATCGAATTTTCAGTTTTATGCATTTTTTATATTAATGTTTGTATTCTTTTTAGTTGTTTTTCTTTCATTTTCATTGATTCTTAAAATTTTTCCTGCTTTCTTATCGATTTTTTAATTATTTTTAACATTTGTTCAATAATGTTCGAATATGTTTTTCTTGTTTCCTGTTTTCTCTTATCAATTTTTATAGGTTTTGTTTTGGTTTTTCTCGATTAAACATTTTTTGACAATTGACATTGATTTGTTTATTTGGTTAATTTTGTTGTTTTTAGCTCTTTTTACATTCTTTTAATATTTAGTTTTCCTATTGTTTTTTATCTTTTGCCGTTTATCGCCGTTTAGATATTTTCAATTATTGTAATTACAACATTTTTAATCTTTCCATTTCCGTACTTTTATAAATACTATTGACAAAAATGACGCTTTTCAAAGTCATCAAAACTGTCGAAAAGGTATTAAAAAAAACTCCCAAAGTATAAAAAGCTCTACGTTTTTTCCTTAATTGGCACTACAGACAACTAGAGCAAAAACTGGTACATAAATAAAATTTTCAGTGTACTATACATAATATCAGTGAACTCCAATGGATTTCAAACATTATTTTTTTGTACTCAGGCAATACACAGTGGCGGGGGCCTGTACGTTGGACCCTCCGGGCCCGTATTTTCTTTCTGCGGCCCTGAACTAACGAATAGCAAAAACACTTTCATTTTATAGACCGCCGTTAAAAACTAAGTTTCTTTAAGGAATAAATATTTCCGGCGATACCTCGATGTATGTATGTAAATCTACTGCAGAACAATTAAATTTTTAAAAAATGTTGCGCAATAATTTGAATAAAAAAAAATTGTTCGCATTGTGTCCAATCACGAAGTTGTCTGTCTCATTACAACAAAACATGTAAAACGACCTTCAATCATTAATGTGGATATTGGTCCACAATGTAACCAGGCTAGTTGTTAACTGTCATTTTAAAGATTTCATCTTTTCGATTCCGCGAAGTAAGGAAAATTTATTTAAATTGATCATTATATGAACACCTTACAGACGGCTTTCGGTTTTGAACGAAAAAGAATCTTGGGAGGATTTAAAAAATCTTGTAGGGAATAAAAAGCACCCCAATGGATTAGATATCAATGAATTAAATGGGTACCATAATAGTTACAAATACTTTCCATTTTTCCCACCGCAGGTAGTGAAGGGGTGAATAAATTCATGATCGTCTAATTCCTGACTAACAGGCCCTATATTTTACCTGATATTTGTTCCAAATTTTGCGGACTCAGTTAAAATTGTAAATTTTCAATTCTTTTGATATTTTGAATCGATTCCGTCGCGTGGTAATCTTCGGTGAAAACCATAATACACCACTGTAGAATTTTTAAGAATTGAAAATTTTGTTATTGAAATAAAATGATATAACAGAAAATGGAAGGCGAACAGAATACCTAATTGTATATATTATCAAATCTGTCCTATCGTTTTTAGGTAAACTCCAAGCGCACTAAAAACTTCAAACGCGTTTTTTTAAATCCACTTCAAACCACGAGCTTTGAAATATTTACAGCATATTCTAAATTATTTTCTCCAGTGACGCACGAAGGATTTTAGTTAATAAATGATATCTGTATCGATTTTCTTGGCTATCTTCGGCAAATTTAAGACTAAGAGAAACGAAAGCAATGAAATTGATTGTTGATTTTAATGATATTTTCAGGGTTTCGCGTAAAATTAACATAGCGAAAGAAATCCTACGTAAGTCTCTTGCTATCGTTCTAAGGAATCAAAAAAAACTTTGGTTTTTGAAACTAGGTCAAACATTACAGGAGATAGATTTCGGGCTCGAATTAGAAAAAACGTGCTGGCGGGAAAATGCTGTACAAATTACTTAAAATTTATATTTTTGTGCTGCATAAGTCGTATTATGAATCCCATTTTAGGATCTTGATTTATATCCTTATTACGCAAAGAAAAATATGCTTATACCATACTCTATAATGGTGTAAATTCGTAACGATCAATTTAGAAGGCCTCGAAATGCGGCCATCTTTGAAATTGAAAAGGCAGTGTTTTCCACAACGTTGGAAATATTTTTATGATAACCAATCACTACAACTCTAAAAATGCCCTGAATTCGTTGATTAATTTTTATGAAGATTATGCAAAAGGTAGCGAAAAAATATAAACATTTCCCAAAATTTAGTCATAAATATTCCTGGAACCTTTGAAATTGTGAATGTATCTGAGATGCTGCCTTCTTATAAATATGCATTCTTCTTTGGAATTTTGTGTAGAATGTTATTTTTATCTATATGAAGTTTCTCTGAAAATACTCTTGGACTTTTATTGATTTTTATTCTCACTAATATTTATTTACAGTATAAGTGCATTCAAAACGCCTTCAGTTATTTTAAATTTCACTTCGTATTAAAAATTTCTATGTGAATTAGTCTTCTTTGGAACAATAGCAAATCAATGGAAATAATTTTAGAATTTTATTGATTCCAATATAATAAATACTATGAAATGGAGTTGCCTTCTTTAAAATTTTCGTAAAATATATTTGAAATGCTATTCATTTTAAATTAAATTACGACTTTTTTTTGATATCGCCTTCTTTTAGCAAAAGCTATTTTCTGGACCTTCGATTGATTGATAATGATTTCAAATAAAATTACATATGCTTGAGAATTGTTTTTTTTAAATTCATTAACCAAACATTTGGTACCAAATATTTGAGTAGCAACATAGTTATAAATGCAAATGTTCTCAAAGTACTTCATATTTCAATAGTATAACAAATAGCCGAGAAAAAGTACGTTCCGGGAAATGGTATTCCGGGAATTGGTACATTCCGGGAAATAGTATTCCGGGAAATGGTACATTCCGGGAAACGATATTCCGGGAAATGCGACATTCCGGGAAATGATATTCCGGGAAATAGTACATTCCGGGAAATTGATTTCCGAGAAATGGTATTCCGGAAAATGGTCTTCCGGGCAGAGTTAAAAATATTTAAATTCATTGAATGAAAATTGATCATATTCATCCGCATTCATTTTCAATATTCAGTGACGCAGCTGAAAACGTCAAACGAACAAACCGCCCATTCATCCATGCAGATTTTCATTCGTCTCCGATTAATACACGAAGCGGCCGTGCAGCAACGATTCAAACGCATCAAAGTAGGCCCTGGTACAATGTAAGCGATGATGATTGTTGTTTCATATGCTTTACCGGCATTTGAAAACATTTTCCTATATAGGGTGAAGTGCCTATTTTCACCATACTAAGGAGGGCGCATCACTGATTCATTAATTACTCGGCCTACAAACAATGGAATGCGTACAAATTGGCATCAACAGCTTTGCTTCGTTTTTAAGTACCAAGAAAATATCATACATGCGCTGAAAACAGTGAAATTCTCGTGTTTGTGCGCAACGAAAACACGAATCGAGTGCCTCTATTATTGCGCTACCATTTGACTCAATGCTTGACGCAGAGATGGCAGACACTGCTCTAACCAACGGCTTCAAATGGGTAGCGTAATAATAGAAACATAGCGATAATGGGCTCATCACCCTAATTAGTGAAATGAATATACTGTACGATATTCAACTGAATGAATAACATGGATAATTGAATGAATATTTTTTCCATTCAACGCGAGTAGCATCAGGTTCATTTTCAGCCGTCAAAAAATACCTTCGATTATTTTTAACTCTGCTTTCGGGAAATGGTATTCCGGGAAATGACATACAATCGTCCAAACGTTTTCTCACTCGCACTGATTGCGTAAAATGTATTGCAACGAAAGGTTGAAATATGTCAAATATAGCGCAATAGTTGAAGTTGACGCGAAAACTTTTATTTTTAACAATTGAAATCGGAAAATTAAACGTTGGATGGGACAGCTGTCGTGTATTTGACGGTCTG
This sequence comes from Topomyia yanbarensis, assembly GCF_030247195.1. Classification (NCBI taxonomy): domain Eukaryota; kingdom Metazoa; phylum Arthropoda; class Insecta; order Diptera; family Culicidae; genus Topomyia; species Topomyia yanbarensis. The sequence continues at coordinate 261,424,578 of NC_080671.1, read as the reverse complement.
GAAGTGATACGATGTTGTAAGTGTTGTGGGTTTAATCATAAAATTGCTGAATGAAAAGCCGAACGTATGACATATCCAATTTGTAGTGTCAATCATCCGGTGAAAGACTGTAAAACGGGAGAACATAAATGTGGAAACTGCCGGAAAGTTACATGTGTACATAAACCACACCACACGGAGCAACCAATGCCCAGTGTATCTACGGCAGTGCCAGCGACGAACTGAGCGAGTTGATTTCTCTACTTAGCAATTAGAGCAGCACTATGAAATTTTATTTTTGCTGGGGTTCCCTCACGCTTTGATGAGCTAATGATTCTTATTGGCCGTGTGAAATCAAAGCTAGTCGTATTGACAGAAACCCATTTAACTCAAACCCGAGATATGGATGAGTTTTCCATCTCAGGGTATAAATTGGTAAGTTGTTTTTCCAGGTCGGTGCATACTGAAGGGGTTTTGATGTACATAGTTGATTGTCTAGAATTTGAAAGAATTTTCAACAAAACGGCTATAACTGGTTTTTGGTAGTAAAAATTAAGCATTATAGTTTTCCGGGTATCTATGGAGGAGTTTACCATTTACCAAGTGGAAGCCACCGAGATTTCCCGGAAACATTTAAAGATTGGTTACAGCAAATTATTTCGGAGGAGAAGATAAATATCGTTGGTGGAGATTTAAATATCGAGTGGGGTGAACGTGGTTATTCTCGAGAACTGAAATCAATAGTAGATGCCGTAGTTTCGGAACACACCCGTGTTTGCCTTAGGAGCAGCAGTTTGATTGATTTGGTTTTCTCCAATATTGAGGAGCACAAAGCTTAAATTTTAGAGGAATGGAAAATCAGTGACCATGAGACAACAGGAGTAGCTTTTATTGGTTCTCCAAAGCTGTACTTGCGAGATCGTAATAGCACACATGTTTCATGGAAAATGTATTCTAGACAAAAACTACAAAGCATTCTCAGAAGCGACAGAACGCTTTTGAATGATATAGCATCAGTGGGGGGAAAAGCCAAAGTTATTAGTTACGCTCTGACAAGTGCAGTAGCTCAATTACCGAAGTTCGTGTAAATAATTCCTCCAGACCAAATAAATGATTTGGACCTAGTTTTGCATCGATAAAACCCAAAGAGATAGTGCGTATAGATTATTTAAAGAAACAAAAAGCTCCGAGAGCTGGCAGGCTTATAATATCCTCCGCAATAACTATGTGCGTGAACTTCGTTTAGCAAAAAACTTATCAGTTCAGCAAGAAATAAATGACTGTGCTGGCGACTCCAAAAGGCTCTGGAAATGTTTAAAAGCTCTTATCAAACCTAGAGATGGGAAAATTCCAAAAGTTATTTTTGATGGTTCGGACGAGGTGTATTCTGACGAAGTTACGGCAGAAAAAGTTTTTTATCAAAAGCATTGAAGAGATTCACGAAGCAATTCCACTACCTACAGGACGACTAGTGGAGGAAAGCGAGGTAACCGAAAATCAGTTTTGTGTTTTCAAGCCTATCAATATGCTTAAACTTAAAGAAATTGTCTCGGACCTTAAAAATTGTCCGGGAACGGACAATGTTACTAAGCGGGTGCTGGTGGATGCGTTTGACATAATTGCTGATAGACTGTTAACAGTTGTTAATGAGTCACTCCAGTAAGGTGTTTTTCCGGAAGCGTGGAAGAAGACGGTCGTGATTCCAGTTCCAAAAGTTGTAAATGCATCACGAGCAGAGGATCACAGGCCGATAAACATGCTACCGATCTACGAGAAAGTTTTGGAAACGGTCGTCAAAGAACAATTGATGGGCTATGTAGATAGTGCTGGTGTACTGTTGTGTGAACAATCAGGATTTCGGAAAAATCATTCGTGTGAAACAGCGCTTAATCTATTATTGTTGAACTGGAAGCAGGCCATTGATAATGGAAAAGTTGTCTTGGCAGTTTTTGTTGACTTGAAACGAGCATTTGAAACAATTGATCGCCGTAAACTGATTTGTGTTTTGGAAAAATGTGGTGTAAAAGGAAATGCTGTTGAGTGGTTTCGCAGTTACTTAGAAAGACGTACGCAAGTTACAAGGTACGACTGCGCTACATCATCGGAAGCCGAAATTAACCTTGGTGTACCACAGGGTAGTGTACTAGGACCTGTTTATTTGTTTATCCTATACATTAACGACATGAGAAACATTTTGGAAAATGCGGAAATATACTTGTTTGCCGATGACACAGTTTTGTTTATCATCGGTAATAGTTTCGATGAGTGCATCAGGCTAATGAACCTTGAGCTGATGAAGTTTAGTGAGTGGTTGAAGTGAAAAAAACTCAAACTGAACATTTCCAAGGCCAAATATATGATTGTAACTACGCGACAAATGAATGAAGGTAGTCTTGGGATCACATTGGACTGGACGAAAAATTAAATTTCAATGAGCACGTGAACTATACAATCCGGAAGGCTGCCAGAAAGTTTGGCGTTCTTTGTAGGATTAATAGGTTTCTCACATTTGACTCAAAGATAACTGTTTACAAGACCATAACAGCTCCCCATTTTGATTACTGTGTTTCTATTTTGTTTTTAGCATCCAAGAAACAGCGTAGGCGAATGCAGATCTTACAAAACATGGTGACGCGACTGTTACTACGATGTGACAAACTAACTCCGCGACAAGGCTTGCGAAATGTATTGGAGAACGACACGAATGAGCAGACAGTCATACAACGCAACTGGCGGCAGCTGCCGACTGCCCAGTACTGCAGCAGCAGCGACTGGAAATGTCATGGATCTCATAACATTTCCATTCGGGAATGTTATGTTCGTTCTGTTCTGTTAGCTGTCTTTTTCTCCCGAGTCCGAGATAGACCCGTTGTGGCAAACAGCTACTCTTTTCCCATGCTGTCACCAATGAGCCCGACAGTTCAGTTTACGCTATGCGTTGCGATTAGTTTTGCCTATCGGCGCTCACCAAATAATAACACACACATGCTACATCATCGCTTCGCTGTGCTGCGGAAATTTTCGTTTCTTTTATTTTCGCTTTCTGTCTCTGGAGCTCATGTAAGCGAACAGTACTTTAGTAACCTGTTCACTTGGCTTATCAGTGTTACTTTGGATGTTGCTAAGACCAGTCTGCCTACCGCACGGCATCACACGATGCATCCTGCGTGATAGCGAGCATGATGCCAGTCGGGCTGGTCATTCGGGAAGATGAGGAGTGCTTTGAGCTACGTGGAAATAGGGGAGCCCGCGAGCGCACCAAGATGACCTTGGTCGCCAGATGGCAGCGTGAGTGGGACAACTCCTCGAAAGGTAGGTGGACCCACCGGCTGATACCTAGCATATCGAGCTGGGTGGGAAGACCCCATGGGGAAGTTCACTTCCACCTGACACAATTCCTGTCAGGCCATGGCTGTTTCCGTCAGTACCTCCACAGGTTCGGGCACGCGGAGGTCCCAGTCTGCCCGGACTGCCCAGGTGTAGATGAAACTGCCGAACACATACTGTTCGTATGTCATCGGTTCGACGTCGAAAGAAGAGCAATGCTTGACGTCTGTGGCTGGGACACAACCCCTGATACCCTTATTCAGCGGATGTGTCAATCGGTGGAGAAGTGGAACGCAGTCTCGGCTGCTACCATCCAGATTGCCAGTAGGCTACAGGTAATCTGGCGAACCGAGCAACAGACGACGGGCACGGCTAACTAGTGATTGGTTAGCTGGAGCGAAAAAGGCCAAGCGCAAAAAAGGGAGTGAATGGTCTGTTCATGCCGAGGCAGGTTTGGCGCAGCGAATGACAACCGCGTTAGGGGTAAACCCAGCCACCCCGAAGCAAGACAGAAGAGTGAGTGTATAGGCGTATAAGTGGACTGCCTCATGCCAAGACGGGAGGGTCGTAGCGTAGTATGTTGGGACTTAGCTATCGATGCCTCATGGCGTGGCAGAGGAGTGAAAGGGTGAGCATCCAAGTCAGTCTCACACGGCATGTTAAGGGTGAGCACAAAAGTCAGCCTCACAGGTATGGTAGAGGCTAGCACAAAAGTCAGCCTAGCAAGGAATGAAAATGGTGAGCACACAAGTCAGCCTCGCATGGCATGTCAGAAGTGGGGCCTAAGAAAAATGTCCCACATGGGATGCCAGGGGGAGTGACAAAGGTACAATAGAGTGGCACGATTGAGAGTGAATCAGGTGATAGGGTGAGCACCCAAGTCAGCCTCACATGGTATGGGTGGGGCGATCACAAAAGTAAGCCTAGCATGGAATGAGTAAGGTGAGCACACAAGTCAGCCTCGCATGGAACGTAAAAGGTGAGCACAAAAGTCAGCCTCATGTGGGAGTGTTTGAGAGTGAATCAAAGTGCGATTGAGAAAGCACCCAAGTAAGCCTCATACAGGATGTATGAACGCGTGAGTGAGAGTGAATGAGTACATTTAGTACAGCCATCCCCCCAGAAGTAATACCGAGAGGTAGTTCCTGGGAGGAATGATGGCGGAGCCCAATGGAGTTTAGTCGGTATTAATGGCTGGTCACCATTCGAGTCCGACACGCCCCCAGTGCACCCCGTGTGGTAGATTGGACCCTACCAATAGCACGTGTACTGGGCTAGGACATAAAGGTCTTCTCCATTGTAAAAAAAAACCAGTATACCGAATGTTTATGGGTGTTCAATCATGTGATTACTGATATATTAAAAGGGGGAGGGAGAAAAAATTTGATTTTAAAACTTTACGATTTATTTGCCAGTGCACCTACCAAGAACCGCTTTATTGTATCTAATAGTGAGATGGGATCTTTCAATTATCTTCGAATGGATTAAAATGCCGAAAGTAACGTTAAATTTCACCATGAATTTTTCCGAAAATGTTCAACCATAGTAAAATTTTCAAAATAACTTTTAAACATCAGCAAGGACTGTTCAATCACACGGTAGTTAGTTTCGACTTGTAATTTGCACGACATTATATAAATAAACTAACCCAGTGGTGAAAGCAATTGAAAAAAAAATCTATCTGAAAGTACACCACCCTGAGAATATTTTTTAAAAATTTCATGGAGGTCCAGACAAAAGATTTTCGCATTTCGCTTACCATGAGCAGCGATTACTTGAAAAAGAAACTGGATTTTCTCGATGATATTTTTGATTAAAAATATCAAAATATTTATTTATTTAAGCGTTAAGGTACTCCTATACTAATAAGTTTTTTGAGTTTTAGAATTTTAGTTCATATGGTGGACTTTCATCGTGATCATAGCAAATCTGTTAAAAAATGTTTTGAGGAAAAAGGCATAGCTCTACCAATTACCAATAAGTTTTATCAACCTACCTTTGTTTTTTTACTACGAAAAATGTACTATCAAAAAACTATACCTTAGATAAAATAAAATCATTGCTTTATCAATCTTTTTCACCTTTGAAATTCAAATTCTTCTCACTTTTTCATCGTAAAAAAGGTTACATCCTTATTGGATTACGAAAAACATGTTGCGTTTAAAATGAACACTTCGTGATCTCTCATGATTTTATCATGATTTGAATAATAAAAAAATAATATTCTAGTACTGAAATGAATTTCAGTCTTCTCGAGATATCGATATGCATGAAATTGGGAGATTTTATCTATTAGAAACACGTTTTTCACTGCTGGTCTCAACGCAATAATATTTTTGTATTTTGGGGTTCCGTTTCAGAGGTTTTTCTTCCTTCTCCTTGAAAGACGGCCCAGGATGATCGTCGGTGATCACATCAAAATTCACTGCTTCCACTTCTAATCGCAGCTTGTTTCACGGAAAATCCTTTCCTCTGCACTACACTGCACTATATAAGGGCCCTTTCTTCGCTAGTAAACTAGCATCGATTTCTCACTGCACTTATTAATTTATCGGGGGGATTTCACAACTCCAATCTCTACTAACAAATTTCTCACTCGCGACGACAGACTATTGGCGGAGGTACGTACGAACTGTACTTGATGAATCGAGGTATATTTGTCAACTGTCTTTGTCAGCTGATTTGCCTATTCCGTCTCACACGGTGCTGCGATCATTCTTTCTGTGTGCTGGTGTGGTGTATGATCGATTGGTACGATCTTGCTATCGCAGTTTTATGTTGCATTGCGGGATTTTGTGCTTATTACTAGGGTGGCGCAGCCTTTGTGCGGGATTTAGGATGGTAGTTTTTAATTGGTTTTAGGTTCACTGGATTAATAGGTTAGCAATTTCGTTATTGTAGGTATTTAGGTTCAGTTCAATTTAAGTTTAGATATTTAGATTTCTGAGTTAGAATGACGCATCAACATTCCGGCCACCTTGAAGTAACACGGATACTTCAACACTACTATCAACAATGTTTCTGTGGGCAACAAATGGCGGAGGAAAGCCAGAAGTTGAGGTGTCCATGGCTGATCTCAGTTTGATGTGGACAGTGTGGATGGAGAAGCACATGAAGGTTACGTTGTACTCTTTCGATGGTGCACTGTTGCGTATCGGCGATTTAATGTAAACTAGTCCCCAATAGTCGGATATAGATGGTCTGGTTAGTGAGACTCGCGAGGACGGTAAGTCTGCCACTGTTTGCTGGATGAAGCGAGATTTGCGACAATGGTGGTATGCCTGACGAACGAGGTCATGTTCTCCGATTACCCATAACTTCTTGTCCCTAGTGGTAACTGCCAGTTGCTGTCCTGCGTGTAGCAATTGCTTGTGGTAGAGCTCTGATAACATCTTGGTTATCTGGTGCTCCATATCGTCGGAAACTAGGACGGGATTAAGCCTTCCACTGACTCGGATAACGTCGTCTTTATTCAGCTTCGTATATGCTCTCTTTAAAAAATCGCCGACGTAAAAATCTTGCTTCGCAGCAACGGCGGCTGGGCATTTTTCGCCCTCATCCTGCTCAATTTTTTGAAGGGTAACGGTTCGGAACACGTACAGTGCGAGTGGTTCATCTTGGCTGAGGCGTCTGAGAATGCGTTGAAATGGCCGTTCCTCGAAGTGCGACTGGATCTGCAGGTACATGTTGGCTACGGTGGCGATTGGGTGTATACGAAACCTCATTACGATCGATAGCAGGTCCTCTTGGACGAAAGGTCCAACGAGCTGCTTATCTTTGACTGAAAATCCTGAGGCCGTTTTACACGACACGTCGAAGACAACTCGGACCTTCGTGGTTGTGCTGGATTCCTTGAACACAGGATGGTGTGGGAGGAAACAGTGCGAGTTCACGTCGTCTACTGGATCGATGAGCTTCTTCATGTGCGCCATTCGTGCGGATTCGTCCATGAATTTGCAGTATGCGAATAGACGTTCGGCGATGGCTCTGGATTTTCCGAGGTTGACTAGCGGATCACGGGTGAGTGGCAAACGAACGAGATAACGACCGGACGAATCGCGAGTGGTGGTAGTAGTGTAAAATTCTTCACACTGTTTTTCTTCTACGGAATTCACAGAATACGGCTCAACAGCTTCCAGCTCCCAGAACTTCTGCAACGCTTGATCTAAGCTTCGATCGACAGTGGTTAGATGGCAGACGCGGGGAACGGTGGGATGATCGATGGATATCTTCCCGGAAACAGTCTATCCAAACACTGTTTCTATTAGCAACGGTAATCCCTCTCCCAGGGAACGCTTGCCGCCAAGATGCAGCTCGTGGTACGCTTCACCACCGACAACCATGTCAATGTCGGATGGAATATGGAATCTGGGGTCTGCCAACGACAACTCGGGAAGCTTCCACGCGGAAGTGTCGATCGGAACGGTCGGAAGGTTTACCGTCGGTCTCTTGAGGATCAGGAACTCAAGCTTGGTGGAGTACGGTGTCGACATCGACTTGATCCTAGCAGTCAATTGGCACTTGATTTGCTTGGTGGAGTCACCTACACCAGCTACTGCGACATCCACCTTGGTGCGACGAAGATTTAGGGAATTTCCAAGCTTGTTGGTTATTAAGTTGCACATGGATCCTGAATCCAGGAGTGCACGTACGGGTATTTCCTTGCCGTTCTGATCTACGACGAGGAGGCAAACTGTTTCTAGCAAGACTGTACTGTGCTCAGCCTGGACTGACATGCTCACTTGGTTGTTCGGATTCACCGAGCTGGAAGGGCCAGCGATGGCGGACGTCGAGGGAATAGGCTGGCTTACTGCCACGACAGGAGTAGATTGTATGTTCGACGGTGCTGGCTCGTGCAACAAGGAGTGGTGTTTTTCGTGGCAGTTACGGCAGGAGAACACGGAAGTACAGTTCCTGGCTTGGTGTCCAGTACGGAAGCAATTCCAGCAAAGGCGTTTCTGGGAAACCAGCTCACGACGCTGGCAGACGGACATCTCGGAAAATGCTGGACATTGGAAGAGTAAATGCTTTTCTGGACAGGCGAGACACGGCAGAGAACTGTAGTTCGATTCAACGGTAGCTGCCTTGTATGCCACCTTGAATGGTTTCGGGGTTGGAATCGAACCGGCCATCTTGGCTGTAACCGGTTGTTGTGACCGATATCGCAGATCGGTTATAACAGACGTCAGCATACGGGCACGTTGGTAAAGAAATTCGATCAGCATATCGTAGGTAACGTCGTCGTTGTTGCTGGTTTTCTCCTCCCAAGCACGTAGTGTAGTTGGATCTAGCTTGTAACAAAGGAGGTTTACCAACGGAGTGTCCCAATAATGGACTGGTTCGCCTAACTTTGATAAAGCCCTCACATGCCGGTGGAAATCATCAACCAAAACATGAATTTCTTGGGGACTTTCTTGATTGATCGGTGGGAGGTCATATAAAGCTCGGAAGAGCTGACGCTTTAGGAACCGCTTGTTGTCGTACCGCTTTAGTAATGCTTCCCAAGTCGATGCGTAGTTATCTGCTTCAATGTCTACGGACTCGAATGGTTTCCTGGCTTCTCCCTCCAGCGACTGCAGTTTCGCAACCGTCGGAATATCTGCATTGCTGTGGATCATCGACGTGTATGTGTCACGGAATGCGAGCCATCGCGAGAAATCGCCGTTAAACTTAGGTAGGTCGATCTTGGGTAAGCGTAGGTGGAACGAGGAAGAAACGTGAGCAGGGGTCGCCATTGTGCTGTTCAGCATGGTTTGGTTGGGATCAGCAGCACGATTCGACAATAGAAAACCTTTGACTCTACAATACCGCGTCTCGAAATCCATGCGCTCTTCCAGGTGGGTATCTAACATCTCTGACTTATCGTACAGCTCGATCTGCCCCTGTACCTCTAGGAACTCCTTGTAGATTCGGTCCAGTGAACCGAGGCGAATTGGAATTTGGCAGGCATCCCGGTCGCAATCGAAATCCTCTGCAAACTTCTCCACTGCCTTCTGAACTACAAGGATTCCTTTCCGTTGGATCACGTACTCTGACAGCTTCTTTTCTGTCTTGGTCGCCATTACTGTACACTTCACTGATCTTCACTACCACCACTTTAAATATCGGAAACGGGAAAACGGTACAAATCGAAAAATTGAACTCCTTCCCGGCGCGGGTACCGTTCCTACACGACACGGAATCGAAAAATGACACAAATCGAGCGATAAAAATCCTTCCCGTCGTGGTATGTCACTTTTTCGCGGAACGACCGAGAATAGCACGCAAATCGAATGAAATATCCTTCCCGGCGCGAGCGTACCAATCTACGCGAAATTACCACTCACCACCACCTTAGCAAAAGCATGTAATTTTATCGAGAACAGAAATTTACATTTACAGTTACAGCGATGGACGATAGCGTCGAAAATGGCCTAATCAATAGGCACGGGGGCTGGGACGGTTTGTGTCTATGCAGTAGCGTCGCGCCAGCAGAAAATACCAATGGTGTACTCACCGCACCGATCCAACTGGTTGGGGTTTCCTCTGATCCGGCTCGAAGGACCAATGTTGGGGCGACTTACTTGGGGTTCCGTTTCAGAGGTTTTTCTTCCTTCTCCTTGAGAGGCGGCCCAGGATGATCGTCGGTGATCACATCAAAATTCACTGCTTCCACTTCTAATCGCAGCTTGTTTCACGGAAAATCCTTTCCTCTGCACTACACTGCACTATATAAGGGCCCTTTCTTCGCTAGTAAACTAGCATCGATTTCTCACTGCACTTATTAATTTATCGGGGGGATTTCACAACTCCAATCTCTACTAACAAATTTCTCACTCGCGACGACAGACTATTGGCGGAGGTACGTACGAACTGTACTTGATGAATCGAGGTATATTTGTCAACTGTCTTTGTCAGCTGATTTGCCTATTCCGTCTCACACGGTGCTGCGATCATTCTTTCTGTGTGCTGGTGTGGTGTATGATCGTTTGGTACGATCTTGCTATCGCAGTTTTATGTTGCATTGCGGGATTTTGTGCTTATTACTAGGGTGGCGCAGCCTTTGTGCGGGGTTTAGGATGGTAGTTTTTAATTGGTTTTAGGTTCACTGGATTAATAGGTTAGCAATTTCGTTATTGTAGGTATTTAGGTTCAGTTCAATTTAAGTTTAGATATTTAGATTTCTGAGTTAGAATGACGCATCAACAGATGGGATCAACGTCTTTTGTCAATGATTTTTTTATCTTTGTGGCAATGGTACCCAAATTGCCAAGAGAAGATACCAGTATTCAAATATCTGCATTTTCTCAGATAGTAGATAGCAGCACTAAATGCCCTAAGGGCTCCTACATGTCGCTCAAAACTAATATGGGAGTGCATCCTTGCACTCCGACAACTGGCGGAGAAAAATCATTGCAATCTATACTGGGTTCCAGGAAATTGTGGAGTTGCAGGGAATGAAAAAGCCGAGGAGTTAGCAAGAAGAGGGTCTTCCACTAATTTTATCGGACCAGAACAATTCTGTGGATTCTCATCGAGTGCCCTCAAAATGGAGCTGAAGAAGTGGGAGATCACAGCTTTAAACAACAATTGGTTACCGTAACTGGACTGCGACAATTAAAGAAATTGATTTCACCTAACGATAAAAAAGCCTGGAGTTGCTTAGATTAAGGGGTAAGGGTTTCAGCGTGAAAAAACACTTTTTGCGATTTTTTTTTAGAACTTTGCGTGAAGCGAATTGATCAAAACTTTTGTACATTATAATGTATCATTTCAATAGCAATAACAAACGCCATAAAAATTCATACATAGTAGGCATTTGTTGTGGAGCGTGTTTGTGTGCTATTGAATGGGGATTGTCTGCCCGCCAGATGACGCTTCGGATCAAATTGTGTTTTCCTCCTATTTCGTTGAAAGTTGCAGCAACGCGCGATGGGTATTAGCTAGTTTTAAATAAAAAATTCTATTTTTGACGAAAAATTCCGCTTTTTTATGATTAAACACCCCCTTAATAAAAAATAGCTTAAAAACTCAACGTAGGGTTTAGGTATTTTTACCTATAATGTGTTTGAAAGAAATCGGTTAGGAAGTTTTTGAATGGAAAGTAACAATGCGAATCATGTTTTTTTCCAGAGACGTTCTACAAAAAACTTCATCACCGTGTCGTTTGTCGATATTTTGCATAGAAAAATTACAGCATGTTATTGAAATGGTACACGATAATGTACAAAAGTTTTGATCAATTCGCTTCACGAAAAGTTCTAAAAAAAAAATTGCAAAAAGTGTTTTTTCTTCATGCTGAACCCCTTACCCCAACATACAATGGCAATGTTTGAGAAAATTGAATAGAAATAACATAGCACGTAACATAATGCTAGCCAATCTAGTCAACTTACACGAAACAATATTTCGTATCAATTAACGATCAGGAATTCATATAGATTGGTATTCATCCCTTTACTTATATCATAAGAAAGATATAAGTAACAAAAGTGGCTTGTTAATTATCGAATACATGTGTTTAAGCGAAATGGTAACTTGAACGAGCACCCCATTTGAGATAATAAGTGAAACAAAGATGATAAGCAACGGTTTCAAATGTGTAAAGTTTAGATAAGAATATACTGAGAATGGATTCACCACTCTATGTGTATAACTGATTTAACTCTCATCTCAATATAAGAAACAGAGCAATCATACGTTGCGTTGCGTTGCGTTGCGAAGCACGGTGCTATTCGTAGATTGCATACTAACGATTATCATGTTGCCTATAGGTAGCTCAACTCATCTTGCTTGTGAGATAAATGATCGGGAATGAACTTTATCTCTTATGAGTTCAGTAAACCAATAGCATGAGAATCGTTATTGCCGGCCACGACCATCTTCACCGATACTTAGGATAGGGTAGGAAATGTTGATGTAATACCTACTTAAGGAAGGCCCCCGACTCAGCGACGCTTCCATAGGTATTACGGAGTTGGATTGAAGGACAGGTACAGGTCTAGGATTCGCCACAAGCAGGCAATGCGACCACAAAACGAATTTGTTTTATGCGGTGGGATGGTTAATCTCCGAGTACACGTATACTCAGAGCAAAAAGATATTTAGTTATGATTTTTCTTGTATTTAAACTCTGGATAGCCGGCCATCGAGAGTGATTTAGTTTTTCCCTAAACTACAGCAATTTGAACTCCAAACAGCCGGCCGTAGGAGTATTGCTAAAAGCGCGAGCTAGTCTGATATCAATATTCGTTTGAGAATTGTTTAGTAGGAACACAAGTCAAGAGTATTTTTAATATGCACTTTCATTGCTTTTTCTCTACTAACGATTGAATAAAATGCCAACCCTTATGCGATCAATGTTTGCGCGAATTATTATGCTGACTGAACTACACTTTGAGCGGTATAAAATAAGCACTACCCAAGTACCCAAAACAACCGAGTTTGTACGTCGGATATACAATCAACTACGCACGCATAGTTTTTACGCTAATAGATTTTTTTAATTTTTTTTCGTGTCATGACAGCGTTTTTGCACATAACATGTTAATCTTCTAAATTTGGGGTTATATGCACGCGCGAATCAGGTGTTTATTGCAATTCGACGGTTTGAAACGTATCTTGGTAAGAGAAATAAATCTCAGCTTCAAATGCCTACGGCGGAATATGGCCAAAATTCGACAAAAAAGAAAAAAAAATATCTACAAAGCATATGTTATGTGGCGTCATACTCGATTCATACAACTCCGATCGAAATAAAATTCAAATTTGCCCAGTCATCTCTGAGAAAAGTGAGTGACATTATTTCATACAATTGAACACCGCATCATCTTTAATAGAAACCCTGTGCATATAACTGTCGGCGTGTAGAAATGGGAGTATATAACAAAGGTCGTCGAATTCTCGCCAGACGCTGTAAACAACTTAATCCGTGTGCATGATATGGAACAATTACACCCAATCTATACTTTTAAACTGTATTCACACCTATTCGATCCGTCCCAGTCCCGCTCCAGCACCGTCCATAGACACCGTCCATACAACTCAAATGCGAGCATCCACACCTGTCCGATATGACACCGTCCCGGACAAGTCCCGCACGAAAGAATACCGGCTCCCGCACACGTTACCGTACCGCCACTGAATCGGATCGGAAAAGTGTGAATTTCGTTCGCGTTCGCGTAGCTTTCGCCCGTGCGTTTCACGTTCTATTGAAATTAAACACACGAGCATCACAATACACTAGTAAGTCCTATTTTTGCTGAATGAAACTTTATTTTTTGCTTCTATATTTATTCTGGAATTACTTCCGTGTACTGGAACAAACCTACACTAATAAAAGTTCACACTATAGTATCAATATAAGAAACAGAGCAATCATACGATAGACAAATAAATAGAAACCCTTAACTGTAATTTATACAAAATAATGCGAAAAGATTACAGCAACATTGCACAGTAGTGAACAAATTAGATGAAAAATTAAATCATTCCTCAAATTCACACGACTTGGAGACCATTCATAAATTACAAAATGCAAAAATTGCCCAAAATTGACGCCCTCTCTCTCCCCCCGGAAGCGTGTTCCAGTTCTGGGATACTATTTGTGAATTTCAATGGAATGCTGGCAATATGGGTATCAAAATTCATGGAATTGCTTCTGTATGCTGTAGCCCGTGGTTTTGGAACCATTTGGTGATTTGACCCTGGAACGGACATTCCGGGGTAGGTTCCCGTGGGGCCGTGAGTGGCGATTCCGAGGTCAAATTGCTATATGGTCCTATAACAATAAATAACAGACTTCCGAGACAATTTGAAGAGTTTTGATACTCCTATTGCTAGGACATTATCAAAATTTACAAATCATACTCTAGTACTAGAACATTACCCCGGAAAATCCGGATTACCAAGAACCAGGTTCATTCATCCGGTTAAATTTTACTGAATTAAAAAGTGAACGAGTTCCTCAATCCAAAACATCTAAAAGTGTCCAAATCGGTTAAAGAAAGCCATAGTTATGAGCATTGCAATTTGTGGGTACCCGGGTACCCTCGTCGGCCTGTTGAAGGAATTTTTTGTTGGACACATACCGGTTAAGAAAATAATCTTTGAAAAGGAAAGCCACCAACTTCGTTCATTTACACCTCTAACTGGAACTCCCACACTGGAACCGCATTGAAGCACGCAATGTTGGCAACCGCTGTTGTAGCGGAAAATATAACTCCGCTAGATTTGTCAGTCCCTGCCTGTCGTCGGAACCCGAGTCTGAGCTCATTTTCGTTCATCGCAATTCGACGTAAATAAGACCAAATCTATCAATTCGGCGGTTTAGAACGGTTTTAGTGTAACAGCACCTTACCGGGTAACAATTTCTGTATTTCTTGCAACATTAGCCTACAGCAACTCGTAAAGCTTACATCAAGTACTGAGTACGAATCTTATTACATTCATTGTTGTTGGATAATTGTCCGAACAGCATGATGAGGAACGTTAACATTACATACTCGATCGAGTTCGATTTTTATTTGTGTACCGGTTTACCATGGCATTAAGTCAAACGAGACCTATCGTCGGTATGGAAGCTCACGTGGTTCTTGCATGAAAACTTTACAAAAATAAACCATTCTCTGCTCCTACCACTCTCCCTTTTTTATTATAACCGAGTTATAGGTTTTTACTTTTATTTTCAGTGAAATGGAAAAAACAACTCAAACTGGGGGTGTTGAGATAGTGCCCCCCAAGACCGGTTTATTTTGACACTTCGCCGCATACTATTTTGCCAGACAAGCAGCAGACTTCAACATCATCAAGCAAGAAATCATTATCGTTACAGGAAACTCCAGGAACCACATAATTTCCAATAGAATGAATTTTAAGAATGTAATACGATAAACGAGTGCAACTCGCACATTTGTAGACACTGCCCTACAGAAAATCTCTCGATCAAGTTCGACAAGAAAGATTCATCAATTAATACAATTTCGCTCTTGTATGGTTTGACATTGATGTATAAATAACCAATGACACTGTGCTTAGCTACCACGACTCAGTCAACACGGTTAAATTGCTGGAGTAGCAAAATCTTTTCATATAATGAAGACACTGATAAAGTGCAACTTGTTGAGCCGAATTACCGTAGCGGTCAAATCGTTTGCCATTGAGTTTAAATTGGCCGAAGGACCCATTTGCTGTCACTGGAACCCGTGAAATGTGACGAGTAAAAGAATGGTCAACGAAACTGAATGACGATGCCGGCGATACAGAAAATTCTGGATGGTACATCGGAAGTCTCTGACAGTTGCCTTGTGCGAAACGTGCAAAGTTCTGATTAATTGAATTACTATACAATTCATCCACATCTTTTTTGAACGTCGCATTGAGTGTAACTCATTCTATAAATACCTTAATTATTGCGTTAACAATGCTCTTATTTTCATTTATGAAGATAAATAGTTATTATAATCATCGATATATTATTGCTATTTTCATTGCTTTTTACTATCCATCTAAAATTAAAAAAAATATTTTTAAAGAGGTATCTATTTTCTACTCTAACTCGAACGATAATGAACACTAAAATGTGCCATCTAACGTGCCCAATCGGAGCTTTGCTGTCCAGGGTGTAGACTGTCTCATGAATACCTCTTCGTACGTAGGATGCTCCAGGTTGTATTCGGGTATTGTGAGCTACTCATCAGTTTTAATCTTAACCTCTCTCTTTCGCTCAAATATTACAATGCTTGGTTTTCAATAAATCAATGTTTGGATTCTTCTATAAACAATTTTTGGAACTCTCTATAAGCATTGATATTTCTCGAAGCATGCAGATTTGAATGTCCATTTCTTCTTCGATGGCATCTAGTCGACTCGATCCATTGGAAACAACATTATTGATTGTATCATCAGTGCCCTGATTGATTGCAATGTATCATAACGTCACCACCGTAAGAACACTCAATCATTTTGATTATACCAAGAGTATCAGAATTTCAGTGGACTTTACATTGTGAGTATATCAGCTGCCAAATTATCATTTTGTATTAGCGATATAACACAGTTGTTTGCTGAAACATTCCAAGTGAATGAAGCAGATACCTTGTTCTGGGCTTTTTATTCTATGCTATTGAATGTATATAACTGACTAACAATCAATTTCGAGCAGAATTTGATAGATTTGCTCGTCAGGTTAACTTTGTTACAGTTCTGGTACTTTTGCCCTATATACCGATCACGAGGAAGCAAGAGTGAAGAGAGACGAGAGAGCTTATTGAGGCTGTACACAAATGACGTAGCTTTTTTCGGCGTTTTTCGACCCCTCCCTCCCCCTCGTAGTATTTTGTCATAAAACTCTAACCTTCCCCTTGTAAATAACGTATCATTTCACCCCCCCCCCTCCAACTTTCCAACGCGACCGGGGGATGAAAAAAAATTATATATGTTTTACAATTCGTTTAAATACATGTATTTACAAAATATTTGACGGCTTTTATCTACATTTTCATTTTAATAGCAAATTGCGAACAAAATAAGCCCATTTCACGACAAATATCGCGTTAATAATTTTGTTTTTTTAAATATTATATGCAGAGTCGGAAAATGTTGTTTTCATTTGCCAAAATCAGGTGAAACTGACGAAAGAACGAAGCTTCTTTCCATACCACTAGCACTTTGCGAAATCGAAATTGAGACAACGGGCTAGGACAAAGCAAGCATGTAGCAGAGCGTTTTCATTATTCTCTCCGCACGTTCATTTTCGCTTTGAGATTCAGAATGATATTGGTAACATCGATATTGAGCATACTGCTAGGGAAACGAAAATACACTAGCAATGATATTTATTTGTCGATGCTCGATTCTGTAGATTTGCGAGCTAATGATGGTATTGTAAGACGGAAGCCTGATCGGTGTGCATATTTCTCATTTTAACTATGTTATAGTTGCATTATTAGATGCACATTACATTCATTTCATTTAATGAATGAGAATCGCAAATTACTGACCATGCATCAAAACGAAATTGCAACTTCGGATTGTCATAGGAAAACGAAAGTCGCTGCTGCTGCTACTCGTTTTCATAGAATCGAGAGAGGAGGGGACATCGTCTGTATTGTTTTAATTTTTCATGCGTTTAGCGACGAAAGAGGCAGGAAAAGGACGAAGATGAATTCTCTGAATTTCGTCGTTGATTGAATAGGTATGAGAATTTTAGGCTCTGATTATATGTCATGGAACGTGAACAAAAGATCTCTCAGTTCACGATGCAGCAGCTGCCCATGATTCTAAGAAGCATATATTCAACAAAATTACTAAATTTTGTTTGATTGAATCCGAAGAGAAAATTTAATTCAGTTAACAAACTAAGTCTACTAGTTAGCAAGATTAGTTAACTAATGTAGCAAGTTAAATCCGCATACACGCAAACTTACCACATTAAAAGTTTCATGAAAAGTAACTTGTGTGAATTTAAATTTATTTCTCTTGGGAATGGCAGAACATCAAATTGTTTTTTTAATCAATGGGTTTTAATTACCGTAAAAAAATCTTAATGCTACGTCGCGCAACTTCTGACCCTACCCTCCCCCTCGTCACACTTCGTCACAAATTTAGTATATCCCCCTACCCCCAAAATGCTACGTCAGGAAAAGGATGGGAAAGCCGCGGAAAAGAGCGGTTTGCGATAAATCCGGCGAACGTGCTGTAGCACCGCGAGGAGAAACCCCAGCACGCGGGGCCAGCCAGGCCCGAGCAACCAGCCTTAGGATGCTGCAACGACGAGTTCGTTGTCCACGAGTAACCACCCACGAGTTTCCCACCCACGAGTCCACCGTTTCCAACCGCGATCTCGCGTCCGCTGGCTGGCCAGCAGCTTACCGTTCTACACACCCACACATACACACGATTGTAAGTAGGTTATAATAAAAAAAAGCAAGATAAGACCGTGCATTTTGATCATTTGATTAGTGTCCATGTCCGTGAGCCGACCTTGAGCCTTTGAACCTCGAGCTCGTGCTAGCCAGCAGAAGAGACCTTTGGAGTCCACCCCAGACGGTCCCCGTGGCTCTAACCAGGGACAAGGGGTCTGCTAAATACCAGGTCTTTCTGATCCGCTAAGTAACAACTTCCTATAGGAACATCGCACTACCCATGGGCTCATCGTTCGCTTATAGATTGACTTCCAATTTGTGGAACTCGTCCAGCTTCTCCCTGCATCTTGCGCAAATTATACGTTGAACTGCAAGACAAACGAAAACTTACACGAAGAATTGCAGAATAGTATACATCAACAAATTGTCACCTACGGGTACCAAAATTGCTTGATGAAAATCCCTTCACGTTTTCTCCGCTGGCGGTGTCTTTCTTGGAAGTAAATCTTTGTTTATATTGAAGTTACCTGAGTCTAGGCCTGCGTTGATGGTTTTCTTTTTTCGCAATGCACTCTCAACAGAAACGTGAAACTTGAGCGCCATCAAGCGGTGAGAGTAGTCAAAACTGAAGGAACCAGAGTCACTCTTCCCAAAATTGAAAAATGAGCCACAAATTTTGCGGACGTTCTTCGTATGATTCAGGTCTTTATTATTTGTCTTTTACTTTACCCTCTGAGCACATTACTGTACATCGCCACTCAGAAACAGCCAAACCTTCGGCTTCTGTACATGAGTGCTACGAAATGACTGTACCCTAATTCGCTTGCGTGTGTCATACCTCTCATGGTAACACGCAGCACTCATTCAGACACTGAACGGCTACAGCAGCGCTCACCGCTGGCTGTGACTGTGTTGTCTTAGGAGCCAGCCAAAATGAATGTTAGCAGTTCGCAAACCTGTCCGCGACATTTGATGCTCAATTGTTTACAATGGATGTCAGTTCAGCAACGTATTGAATATAACACAATTGTTTTCATCTACAGAGTTTTAAATGGAATAACGCCGCAGTACCTGTGTAGCACTGCTGTGTACGGAAGAAATGTGCACTGGTATGAAACCAGACAAGCCGGCAATCTGAGATTGTTGAGCGCTGAGAACTCCTTGTTTTAAAAAGGCTACAATTTGTTCAACGCATTACCAGAATACGCCAAGCGGACTAATAAACTAAGCAGGCCCGCAAGATATTCGTGAAGCAGAGGCCCTTGGATTTATAAGAGAGAAGGATGGGCATACACGGAAAAAAAGTAAGATTAAAGGAATCATCCATGAGTGAAAACTATTATCGAAAGATATCTGCTCGTAAACCTTCCACACTACAAAAGATGTGTATGGGTGTGAGGTGGGCCATCTCAGAAAAAAATCAATTTTTAGAAAGGGGAACATTATGGAGATCAATATTCGGAAAGGGGTACATGGAACTAGAAAGGTTGAAAACCACTGATTTAGTCTTTGCAGATTGGTTGGGTTTTACCAAAGATGACAAAGTACAAGATATCCCTCTGTCAAATTCCACGAACAAATGGCCGGCAAAATCATTCTAGTGATCCTAGCACCATCTTCTGAGTTTTCTTTCAACTAGCAACCCGCACATATATATATATATATATATATATATATATATATATATATATATATATATATATATATATATATATATATATATATATATATATATATATATATATATATATATATATATATATATATATATATATATATATATATATATATATATATATATATATATATATATATATATATATATATATATATATATATATATATATATATATATATATATATATATATATATATATATATATATACTTTGTCATCTTTGCATATATATACTTGTCAATGGGTGCCTGCACACGTATGACAGAATCGTGACGTGGATAAAACCGGTATCTATGATGAGATTTCGATTTAAACGAATCGCATTGAAATAAATATTATGAATGTTTTCCGTTTTCGGTCACCGTTGCTTTTGCCTTTCTCATATAAAGAAAGGCTATGCAATCACTGTAAAAATCGACTTTTTAACAGAGCCCCAGAGGGCCGAGTGTCATACACCATTCGATTCAGTTCGTCGAGATCGGCAAATGTCTGTGTGTGTATGTGTGTGTGTCATTTAAACTCACACAATTTTCTCAGAGATGGCTGAACCGATTTTTGCAAATTTAGTTTCATCTGAAAGGTATAACGCTCCCATAAGCTGCTATTGCATTTTTAGTTGATCGGAGTTCCGGTTCCGGAGTTACGGGTTGAAGAGTGCGGTTACACAGCAAATTCCCATATAAACTGGTACCACCATGATGTTCAAATGATGTAAAACATATTAAAATTGATGTAACATTACTCTAGTTTGCGGGTCTGGATCACTAATGATCAATCAAAGCATCTTTGACCACATTGGCCACCTATGACAGTTCATGACGCCCCCGGGGAACCCGCCAAGTTCCTAAGCTAATATCACACCCATTCCCCAACGAATTCTCTACCGATTTTTACAAACTTGATTTCAAATGAAAGATACAGTAATACCATTGACTGCTGCTGAATTTCATTCTGTTCTGACTCTTGCTTCCGGAGTTACAGGGGTGTTAGTAAGGATACACTGGAATTTCCCATATAAATCGGTACAATCGTAATACCTCAGAGGCTAAAAACTATTGAAATGATCACCAAATTACTTCTAATCGCAGATCTAGATCACTGATTGCCAATCAAACATTCTTTGAATATATTGTCCACTATCGACGATTCCGGAAGTCCGGAATTCCGGGCATATTCCACAAATAAAGTCACATCGGTTCTTCGGTGATGACTGAACCGATTTTCTCAAACCAAGTCTCAAATGGAAGGCAAAATATGCAGCAGAGTATTGCATCAGAGCCCCTCCGCCCCCCCCCTCCTTCCCGCCTTGCCCTTACATCTCCTTCTTTCATCACTACCGTCCCCTTGGACCACCCTCACGCCCGCATTTCCTTCATCCACCCCCTATACCAAAATAAGATGAAGGATTTCTGACGCATCTTCCACTCCCACTCTACTAACCCCCCATTCCCACCACTTTTAAACCCATTCCGCCAACATTTCAAAATATAATCACATGAAGATAACATTGAACTCATGCTGATTAAGCTAATTAAATACTATTCTTTTACCTTTCTCATATAGAAAGGTTACGCAATTGCTCCAAAAACCGACTTTCTAACCGAGGCCCGGAGGGCCGAGTATCATATAACATTCAACTCAGTTCGCCGAGATCGCAAAATATCTGTGTGTATGTATGTGTGTATGTGTGTATGTATGTATGTATGTATGTATGTACGTATGTATGTATGTATGTATGTATGTATGTATGTATGTATGTATGTATGTATGTATGTATGTATGTATGTATGTATGTATGTATGTATGTATGTATGTATGTATGTATGTATGTATGTATGTATGTATGTATGTATGTATGTATGTATGTATGTATGTATGTATGTATGTATGTATGTATGTATGTATGTATGTATGTATGTATGTATGTATGTATGTATGTATGTATGTATGTATGTATGTATGTATGTATGTATGTATGTATGTATGTATGTATGTATGTATGTATGTATGTATGTATGTATATATGTATATATGTATGTATGTATGTATGTATGTATGTATGTATGTATGTATGTATGTATGTATGTATGTATGTATGTATGTATGTATGTATGTATGTATGTATGTATGTATGTATGTATGTATGTATGTATGTATGTATGTATGTATGTATGTATGTATGTATGTATGTATGTATGTATGTATGTATGTATGTATGTATGTATGTATGTATGTATGTATGTATGTATGTATGTATGTATGTATGTATGTATGTATGTATGTTTTTTTTTTTTTTTTTGAGAGCAGTAAAAAAAATTTCAGAAAAACCCTGAGTGAGGAAAAATGTACAAAAACCCCATTGTCAGGGAACGGGTTTGGGCTGCCATCACCCGACCCGCTAAAAACCACTGCTCTTGCCCAGAACCTGATTCCTCCCCGGCACTACCTTACGGCATTACTTCGGGGAGGGGTTTTTATGTGCATAGCACGCACTCTAATTCAACTACTTACTAGTTCGTTTCTTCCGTAGGGTGACAGCCCCACTCCTCTACACACCACCAATTCTCTACCATCCACACAGACTGGCAAGCTCTGCATGGCAGTCGGAAAGCTGGCTGTGAGTCGAGGCTTAGTACTAGGCTTAGTACTCCTCCCCTACGAGTACAGTCTGAGCGGCAAACTTCTGACTGTCTAATTCACCGAGCCCTGCTGCTCGCTTGTGCCGGTTAGCATCGCAACTCCCTTCTCGCACCATTCAACGCCGTTTACTCTTTGAGCACCAGACTTGTTCGCGATCTACTCGGTCTAGTCCCCGACGATGGACCTAGCCTACTCCAACGGAGAATTCCCCGGCGAGAGAAGTTCTCCCGAAACCGAGCCAACCAACCAGATGTCGAGGTCAGTTCGGCGATTCCGGTGGAGCAGAGCGTCCGGTTCGCTGATGCCCCGACGACCTGCGACTGGTGGTATTTCGTCGCGGTCTCCTCAGTCTAGTCCCCGGCGGTGGATCTAGCTTACGCCGACGGAGAGTTCCCCGGCGAAGGAGGCTCCCCTGGTACCGATTCTTCTTTTGTTTTAGCACCACAATTTCATGAGCTCTTTGGCTTCCTCTCGTTCCGTTTCGCCCGATCTACTCGATCTAGTCCCCGGCGTTGGATCTAGCCTACAGTAGGTGCTGAGGTCTATCCGGCGATGTATGTATGTATGTATGTATGTATGTATGTATGTATGTATGTATGTATGTATGTATGTATGTATGTATGTATGTATGTATGTATGTATGTATGTATGTATGTATGTATGTATGTATGTATGTATGTATGTATGTATGTATGTATGTATGTATGTATGTATGTATGTATGTATGTATGTATGTATGTATGTATGTATGTATGTATGTATGTATGTATGTATGTATGTATGTATGTATGTATGTATGTATGTATGTATGTATGTATGTATGTATGTATGTATGTATGTATGTATGTATGTATGTATGTATGTATGTATGTATGTATGTATGTATGTATGTATTTATGTATGTATGTATTTATGTATGTATGTATTTATGTATGTATGTATGTATGTATGTATGTATGTATGTATGTATGTATGTATGTATGTATGTATGTATGTATGTATGTATGTATGTATGTGTGTATGTGCGGATTTGTTAACAAAATGTCCACATCGGTTTTTTGGAGATGGCTGAACCGATTTTTACAAACTAAGATTCAAATGAAAGGTATACTATTCCTATAGGTTGCTATTGAATTTGATTTTCAACCGACATCTTGTCCTGGATTACGAGTTGAAGAGTATGGTTACAAAACAAAATTTGTTGATTTGTCCACATCGGTTTCTCGGAATTTTCTTACCCGATTTTGATAAACTTCATTTTAAATGGAAGGTCCATCAGCTGCTGTTGAATTTTGTGTGGATCCGAGTTCTGGTTCCTGAATTACAGGGTGATACGTACGATCACGCAGCAAATCTCGATTCTAACGAATTCTGCGATGAATGTAAAAAGGTGAAATTTTTGCCTTTCTCAATAGAAAGGTATTGCAATTGCTCTGAAAACCGACTTTTTAACGGAGGCCCGGAGGGCCGAGTGACATATACCATTCGATTCACTTCGTCGAGTTCGGCAAATGTCTGTGTGTGTGTATGTATGTGTGTATGTGCGTATGGGTGTGTGTGTATGTTACCAAAAATGTCACTCATTTTTCTCAAAGATGGCTGAACCGATTTCGACAAACTTAGTCTCAAATGAAAGGTGCAACGTTCCCATAAATTGCTATTGAAGTTCTAATGGATCCGACTTCCGGTTCCGGAATTACAGGGTGATGAGTACGAACACGCAGAAAATGTACATTTTAATAAATTCTACAATGAATGTATAAAGGTGAAATTTTTTCGAAAATATGACCACAACTGCTTCGATTTGTAGTATTAGGTCACTAACATCCATTCAAAGTCTATTTGGCCACATTGGCCACCATCCTCGGTTCCGGAAGCCCCGGCGGAAGTATCTAAATTCAGAATAACAGTCACATCGGTTTCTCGGAGATGGCTAGACCGATTCGACTAAACTTGGCCTCAAATGAAAAGTATTGCGTCCCCGTAAATGGCTATTTAATTTCATCCCGATCCGACTTCCGGTTCCGGAGTTATAGGTTGTGGCGTGCGATCACATAGCAAATTGTGATTCAAACCGATACTCCGATGAAAGCAAAAAAGGTAAAAATTTCGCTAAAATGTCTCTCAAACAACTTAAATTTGCTGTAGACGGTTCCGGCAGTGCCCGGGAAAAGCGGCCATCTTTCAAAATTTACGAACTCACCTCAGTTTCCCGGAAATGGTTGGGCCGATTTTCACAAACTTAGTCCCAAATGATAGCTATAATATCCCCACAGATGTTTATAAAATTTCGTACGGATCGCTTATATGGAGCCGGAAATATAGACTAAATCGTCCGGTCACATATGAAATTCCCATATAAGTCGGAACTCAATTTTTTTTCAAAGGGGGGACCCCATTAGATTTCAGAAATCGAATTCGTATTTTTGATGCCAAACATCTTTAAAATGCATGAAACGTCGAGATTTTATGTTATCTCGAAATTTTTTTTTTTTGTAAAAATCGACTTTTTGGGACTTTGCCGATTTCGCATCTTTTTTCAGTTCAATATTACCGTGGCTGTTTTTTCTTCTTCAAAATTTTAGAACTCGATTAATGATTTATTTTCCTGTATATAGTTGTCATGTGATGTACAATAATAAAATGTAATATATGCATTTAAAAGCTTTTAATGAATATAAACAACGCACCCATTCTCGTGATTTATGATTGAGAAAGGCACAATTGCACCGCTAGGTGGATTAAAATAGGTTTTTAGATTTTAGATTGATGTTTTTCGGTGATTATATTAAAAACACTTCCTACTGTTTACGTTTCAGCTTACTCATTTTTAACCCCATTCGCCTCTTGCTATCGCTGGGGGTAACAAATTCAAACTCATTATGAATAGTTTAAAACTATTATGAATAGTTTTCGGGTAATAAAAATGTAGCATTGTGGCAGTAATCGTGAGTAAACAGCAGAGTACAAAACCAAAATTTGTTACCTAAACTAAGAAAGGATTTTCAGGTAGTCAGGAATATAAAACGCGATGAAATTTAATACATAACCTACCGCTTTCAATCCAATTTGTTGGAATAGTAATAACGAATAGGAGTTTCATTATGTTCGTAGAGAATCCATCCTTAATTTCAATCTTTGCCAGCCATCTTTTTAATGTACTCAACTTTCTCATTTGCCTATAAGCTTTTGGAGAACAGTAGTGCAGTACCAGAGACATTTTTGTGTCGCACAGATGAGTAACTAGAACAAATTCTTGGCCAAAAACCAAAATATTTTTTTTCGGTTTTTTTGTTTCGTTATATTTTTTTACATACCTACGAACCTACTGTATAACGTGGCAAAATTAGGAGTATATCAAATTGTTAAAGAATTTTTGCATGTATGCCCAATGCACAGTGGTCCAGATCGCTAATTTAGGAGGAATTTTTACTTTCTGACAAACCTGTATAATTTAGCCGTATCATGTCTTAGGATGAATTTGTGTACTTTAGAAGATGCTTCTTTTTATTGGAATAGTTATTAGGGTGGTTCTAATTTATCTAAAATACGATAATAAACTTTTTACTGATGAAAGATAGAGCTCCACAGTCTTCCACAAAGTTGTAAAGTAACTTATTTTGAATAAATTTGTTGAATATATTAAAGCTCTATCTCTTTTAGTTTTTGTTATACAAGAAATTAAAAAAAAAAGATTAGGGTGTTCCTGAAAAAACGTTTTTTTAGTATAACTTTCGTATCTTTTACTTTTTGTTAACACAACCTTTGAACAGCTTATTGAAAACTTCAAGCCGAGTATTTTTCTCCAAGACACCGAAGGTCTAACTTTTTTCTTTAAAAAGTTATGGATACTTTTCGTTAAAAAAATAGCCTATTTCAAGGCTCAATATCGCTGATGCGGGCACCTAAAATTGAATTCTGTTTCCACCACATGAAAGACCATACTTATTAGTATATTTGAGCAAAAATTGGCGAATACGATATTTTTTTAAAATTTGCAATTTAGATTTAAAGTTTGTAGTTTTGCAGGTTCAACGCATTAAAGCATTTACACACATATCGTTGTATTATGAAAAAAGCCACTTTCAAATATCATTCTCTCATCGCAGCAAGCTTTGCATAAGTGAAACGACTGTCAAAAAATGTTTCTGATTTTATTCGTTTTAAATAAAACTAGTAAATATGGATATTAGTCGAAGAGAGTTGGCGAATTTGCTTATTTCTGGTAAAAAGACAGATGAACTGCTTAAGTTCATTACAAGTAGTAATCCAAATGTAAAATTGAGACTTGTTAGTGCTCGGAAGAAAATAAAAATCTTCATGTTGGAATTTAGAAGGTTGTGGATTCGGAGTAAGCGCACGCAAATTCGGTTTGAGCTGTTGCTAGAACGTATGTATGTGCTATTAACAATCATCAACAGCAAATTGGGAATTAACGCGGATGCTTACCGGAGTTACGCCGAAGATACACGATTGCTTTATGTACGCCTGTATGGTTGGTACGCTCTCTCACCAACCGTGCATAAACTCCTGGTCCATGGAGGAAGCATTATTCAACATAACATGCTGCCAGTAGGTATGTGCAGTGAAGAAGTTCAAGAAACCAGGAATAAAAGTATTCGCAGATTCCGAGAATTCCACGCACGCAAATTCGATCGACTCGTCAATCTTGATGACGTTTTCAAGAGACTTCTTGTTTCATCAGATCCTATAATTTCTCTTAAATGTAAACGTCGAATTCAACGAGCACCGCTGGATATACCTGAAAATGCAATGCATCTACTTTTGAATTAATTGGCATTGAATAAATTCTCCTTATATAAATCATAAATTGTTGTCATAGCCAAATTATTTTTAATGAACACATTCTGTATTGTTGATATGTAAACAAAACAGAAAAGGAAATACAAAGGCTTTAGGCAATTTCTTTTACGTCGCTATGCGATAAAATTTAAAACTTTGGTTAGTAAATTTAAAATTACATGCTTAAAAAAAATAATATTTTCCAATTTTTGCTCAAATATACTTAAAAGTATGTTCTTTTCTAAGGTTCAATCCGAACTTACTTTTATTTGCCCCAATCAGAGATAATGACATTTGAAAAAGGGCTATTTATGAGCGAAAAGTTTCCATAACTTTTGAAAGTATAAAGTTAGACTTTCAGAGTTATGAAAAAACGTGGATTGAAGTTTTCTAAAAGCTGTTCAAAGGTTGTTTTAACAAAATATAAAATTTCTTTCGAACATTAACAAGTCTCAATTTTACATTTGGATTACTACTTGTAATGAACTTAAGCAGTTCATCTGTCTTTTTACCAGCAATAAGCAAATTCGCCAACTCTTTTCGACTAATATCCATATTTACTAGTTTTATTTAAAACGAATAAAATCAGAAACCTTTTTTGACAGTCGTTTCACTTATGCAAAGCTTGCTGCGATGAGAGAATGATATTTGAAAGTGGCTTTTTCATAATACAACGATATGTGTGTAAATGCTTTAATGCGTTGAACCTGCAAAACTACAAACTTTAAATCTAAATTGCAAATTTTAAAAAAATATCGTATTCGCCAATTTTTGCTCAAATATACCAATAAGTATGGTCTTTCATGTGGTGGAAACAGAATTCAATTTTAGGTGCCCGCATCAGCGATATTGAGCCTTGAAATAGGCTATTTTTTTAACGAAAAGTGTCCATAACTTTTTAAAGAAAAAAGTTAGACCTTCGGTGTCTTGGAGAAAAATACTCGGCTTGAAGTTTTCAATAAGCTGTTCAAAGGTTGTGTTAACAAAAAGTAAAAGATACGAAAGTTATACTAAAAAAACTTTTTTTTCAGGAACACCCTAATCTTTTTTTTTAAATTTCTTGTATAACAAAAACTAAAAGAGATAGAGCTTTAATATGTTCAACAAATTTATTCAAAATAAGTTACTTTACAACTTTGTGGAAGACTGTGGAGCTCTATCTTTCATCAGTAAAAAGTTTATTTTCGTATTTTAGATAAATTAGAACCACCCTAATAACTATTCCAATAAAAAGAAGCATCTTCTAAAGTACACAAATTCATCCTAAGACATGATACGGCTAAATTATACAGGTTTGTCAGAAAGTAAAAATTCCTCCTAAATTAGCGATCTGGACCACTGTGCAATGGTGATATTTTAAGGGATATTTTAATCGTTTTCGTTATATATTCAGTAAAATCGCTTTCTAGTGATGATGACTATTAAATAAGACAATATTATTACAAACCTAGTTCAACACAACCGTTTGTTTAACTTCAGCTTAAAACTAGACTTACTGTGCATTGCACCAACTTTAAAAAATACCTTTTTTAAACATTTTATTCCAAATTTGAATGATAAAAAAGTTACATTATACGGCTAGATCCGGAAAAGTTGCTGAAGCAGTATTACAAAACAAGCTATACAAAAAATATTCGAACTCTTCCGATCTTGTCCGATCCACCAATCCCAAGCGATTCGAAAATATTGAAATTTTTACTAATTTGAGGTACACCGAAATGCGGTAGGGCCAAATATTATGTTTCCCAAAATGTATCTCTATGAAAATATGCACAGGCTCAGGGACTCTTCTCCCTTTCCCACTGATCAAATGTTTATGCAACTGGAAAAACAAATGTATTCACAAAGATAACCTAGAAATTATTAGCATTCGAAAGGGTATAGAAAATTGGCCTCTGCACTGATTGGTAGGTAGATGCCAAATTGTTCCAAAAACTAGTAATTGTCTATTTTTAGTTCATATAAAGACATAATAACAACAATTGCAGCAGCAAATAATTTTGGCCAGGATTCGACCCCAATTACTCCTCTGTGTGTCGTCAGAATAACGGGCTCCTTTGCATTTTCGATTTTTATTTCTCTGAAGCTCAAGCAACAATGACTCATTTAGGGGATTCAATGGGACTGCGATTTCTTTCAGTTTTTGGAGTTTCTCTCGTAGTAAGCGGACTACGGATTTTTTCTTCGACAAATTTTGATTTGTCTTGCGCATTTCCCGCTTCAATGTTTTCTTCCTCCAGTTCGGTGAACTTTAGGGCCATTGCTATGTATCGTTCGCTATCATACAAGTAATCATGGTCGTGACGTATAGGATCAATTGGAACGTTTAGTTTCCGTTTTTGTTCACTAACGGTACTGCTCCTTCTGTTTGTTCTTCGATGACTACCTCTCCAGTTAAATCGCTTTCGTTCAAGCTTACGTGCTGTGGTTCGACCGAGCTATTACGACCTTACAAAAACATCAAACATTAAAATCAAATAATTTCGACAGGTTTTGAAGCTTAATTACTGCATCCGTCGAAAATGTCCCACTGTGTACACTCTGGGCTTCTAGTATCATCATTTGTCGAAAATGCGCGTAGAGATGGTACAGCAAATAGCACTAAACTGTTGATTGTATTATGATTGTATGATTGAGTTGTATTATATTGCCTTATAATAATGGTGTTTCTTACCCTTGCGAATGGTTATTACTATTCACAAAATACTTATCAGTAAAATGATCAGCGCAAACATAGCTATTGCTAGACATCTCGGCATTATCACAAAAAGTCTTCCATGCAGAAAAATTCCTGCAAGAGATGCTTTATTAAATGTACAAATTTGAACATCTTAACTTTACCGTTGTTTTCCGGATGCCCTAAAGAATGATTTACTCGAAGCACCATTCGTGGCACTGCAGCATCCGGAAACCACACACCATCGACTCATATTCGATACAAAGTTAATGTTTATTTTGTATAGCTTATTCACTAATATTTTATCTACAATATATACACTTTTATACACATTTACGCTTGGTAAATGTTATGAAAAGATTTCCTCGCTACAATAGCGAACACTGCTTGCCTTTTTTGCATTTAAAACATCGAAACGAAAAAAACGGTGAAAATGCACAACCATTTGCTTTGATGCAACCAACAGATAAAAATGGCTACCGTCGCGTGCGCGCGCTTCTTGTTACTGTGTGGTGGTGTGGGTGAAATGAGTAGATGGTTAGTTCTATGTGAACTCGTTCGATGGCGTTGCTGAGCTGAAGATAGGACATCGTCGAAGTGAACAGGGTCTGGTTTCACTTAACTATCAGTTTTTCACTTTTGTCATTACAATCCTTGTTTTGATAGGCTTCATATCAAAACAGATTAACAGTTTTTCACGTTTGTTATTACAATCTTGGATTTAATTCACTAAGGGTCGATTTCATCACCCTCGCTTAGCGCTTAAGCCAGGTTTAAACAGACTGGTTAACCTGGTTTAAAAGTTAAGCGAAGGTGAAGAAATCGGCCCTAAGGTAACAGTTTTTTATTTGATACATACTTTTGTCATTCCAATCTTTGATTGGATTCACTAAGGTAGCAATTTTTCACAGTTTTTATTTTGATAGGCTTCACATCGAGCCAAACTACAAATTTTTCACTTTTGTCATCACAATCTTCGGTTTGATTCACTAAGGTATTAGTTTTCCACTGTTTTTGATTAGATAGGCTTCACATACTTTTGTCATTACAATTATTGATTTGGTTCACTAAGGTAACAATTTTTCACAGTTTTTGTTTTGATAGGCTTCACATCGAGCCAATCTAACAAGTTCTCACTTTTGCCATTACAATCTCTGGTTTGATTCACTAAGGTAATAGTTTTTCACAGTTTTTGATTTGATAGGATTCACATACTTTTGTCATTACAATTCTTGATTTGATTCACTAAGGTAACAGTTTATCACAGTTTTTGGTTTGATAGGCTTCACGTCGTGCCAAACTAACAATTTTTCACTTTTGTCATTACAATCTTTGGTTAGATATAGTTTTTCACTGTTTTTGATTTGATAGGCTTTGTCATTAGAATTTATACACAAATACATTGATTTAATTCACTAAGGTAATCATTTTTCACAGTTTTTGATTTGATAGGCTTCACATACTTTTGTCATTACAATCATTGATTTGATTCACTAAGGTAACAGTTTTTCACAGCTTTTTTTGATAGGCTTCACATCGAGCCAAACTAACAATTTTTCACTTTTGTCATTACAATATTTGGTTTGATTCACTAAGGTAATAGTTTTTCACTGTTTTTGATTTGATAGGCTTTGTCATTACAATCTTCGATTTGATTCACTAAGGTAACAGTTTTTTAACAGTTTTTGTTTTGAGGGACCTTTCATAAATTACGTAACGCTTTTAGGGGGGGGAGGGGGCACGACAAGTTGTGACATAGGGGGAGGGGGAGTAAGCTAAATCGTTACATAACACGTTTTCACCGAAGAAAAAAAAATTTCAAGGAATTTGTTACGTAATATGGGAGGGTGGATAGAGAAATTGGTGATAATATGTTACATGGGGGGATGGGGGAGTCAATTTTGGGCAATTTTGCGTTACGTAATTTATGAATGGTCCCTTGATAGGTTTCATTCACATCGAGCCAAACTAACAATTTTTCACTTTTGTCATTACAATCTTTGGTTTGATTTACTAAGGTAATAGTTTTTCACTGTTTTTGATTTGATAGGCTTTACATACTTTTGACATTCCAATCTTTGATTGGATTCACTAAGGTAACAGTTTTTTAGTTTTTGGATTGATAGGCTTCACATCGAACTAAACTAACAATCTTTCTCATTGTCTTGTAGTCCTTTGTTTGATTGGCTAGGCTTCGTTAACTGTTTTTACTTTGCCTTTGTAGGCTTTGGGTCTCTTGATAACGGTAGCAATTCACTATTATGATAAGCTTTTATTATTAATTGAATTTTGCGCACGGATACATGGGTACTGTGATACATTCGATTTAAAGAAACCAACTTTGTTTCGTATAGACCAACTCATTGGATAGATAGCCGATTGTCGAACTGGATGTACATCCGTCGAGTCGGGTCTGACCAAAATTGTGACCCTAGTTTATTATCCAAATTCTCCTTATATACCCGTTTTCGGGTTCTAGTGCTAGCTTACAATTACAACCTTCCTTAATGCTCAAATGAGACATAAAATAAAACGAGGACTAAACTCGCTGATCCTGCAATATTGATTTTATTGATTCCAAATGTGTTACTTTCTTGCCTGCGTGTCGCTTGCACCAACCCAAGCGCTGGGTTGCTTTTTAGCCTGCGCGTCGCTTAACCCAAGCCAAGCGTTGGGAAGCAACCCAAGCGCTGGGAAGTAGCAAAGCTGAAAACTGTTCCTAACGTGTGTAAACTAATTGCATAATCGAGTACGGGTGTGCGATGACTTATTTACTGCGTTTGCATGTTGTTATGGTCGTAGACCTGTTTTGGTAGGTAAACTAGGTTTGTTTTGATTTGATTGCTCAAGGTATGTAATAAGAATGGATTGTACTTGATTAATGTGTTTATTCACACCAAAATTTGGTTGTTGATTTCAGCGAAATTTTGCTGAAAGTTTCAGCACTGCAAGCTGATAAAAATTCAGCTAAATTTTGCTGGAATTCGGCGAAAATAAATTGGTGTGTTAGGTTTTAGTTTCGATGGCAGATTTTTTTTTTTTCGATGGAGAATGCAATTTACGCACTAACCCAGTACACGTGCTATTAGTAGATGCCACGCTACCACACGGGGTGTACTGGAGTGTCGGGCTCTCATGGTGACACGATGACTAGGTAATATCGACTAAACTCCATTGGGCACCACCATTGTTCCCCCCAGTCCCTCCCTCCCGGTATTACTTCTGGGGGAATGGCTGTACTTGATGTACTCACTCACTCTCGATCGCGCTTTCATACATCATGTATGAGGCTTATTTGGGTGCTCGCTCTGTCACACCTTGAATCACTCTCTAACACTCCACATGAGGCTTACTTTTGTGACACCTTTTTCGTACCTTGCGAGGCTTACTTGTGTGCTACCCTTTTCCATACCATGCTAGGCTTACATTTGTGCTCTCCTCTAACATACCATGTGAGGCTGACTTGGATGCTCACCCTATCACCTGATTCACCCTCGATCATACCACTCTATTACACCCCTGTTGCTCCCCTGGCTTCCCATGTGGGACATTTTTCTTAGGCCCCACTTCTGACATACCATGTGAGACTTACTTGGATGCTCACCCTTCACTCCTCTGCCACGCCACGAGGCATTGATAGCTAAGTCCCAACATACTACGCTACGACCCTCCCATCTTGGCATGAGGCAGTCTGCATATACGCCTATACACTCGCTCTCCGGTCTTGCTTCGGGGTGGCTGGGTTTACCCCTTTCGCGGTTGCCAGTCGCTGCACCAAACCTGCCTCAGCATGAGCAGACCATTCACTCACTTTTTGCGCTCGGCCCTTTCCGCTCCAACTAACCAATCACTAGTTAGTCGTGCCCGTCGTCTGTTGCTCGGTGCGCCAGATTCCCTGTAGCCTGCAGGCAATCTGGGTGGCTGCAGTAGAGACTGCGTTCCACTTCTCCACCGCTTGACACATCCGCTGAATAAGGGTATCAGAGGTTGTGTCCCAGCCGCAGACATCAAGCATTGCTCTTCTTTCGACGTCGAAACGAGGACATACGAAAAGTATGTGTTCGGCAGTTTTGTCGACACCTGGGTAATCAGGGCAGCCAGGGACCTCCGCGTGTCCGAACCTGTGGAGATACTGTCGGAAGCAGCCATGGCCTGACAGGAATTGTGTCAGATGAAAGTGAACTTCCCCATGGGGTCTGCCCACCCAGCTCGATATGTAAAGTATCAGCCGGTGGATCCACCTACCTTTCGAGGAGTTATCCCACTTACGCTGCCATCTGGCGACCGAAGCCACCCTGGTGCGCTCGCGACCTCTGTTTTCACGTAGCTCGAAGCACTCCTCATCTTCCCGGATGACCAGCCCGACTGGCATCATGCTCGCTATCACGCAGGATGCATCGTGTGGTACCGTGCGGTAAGCAGATATCACTCTGAGACACATCACGCGGTAGGTGCTCTCCAGTTTCTGTAGGTAACTGGTTACCCTCAGTGCTCTTGACCATGACGAGCCGTCGTACCTGAGGATAGATACGGCAACTTCTGCCAGTAGCCTATATCTACTGGCGCACACCTTTGAGCTGTTGGACATCATCCTCGATAATGCCGTAACAGCAATCGACGCTCTTTTGAACGTATAGTCGACATGGCTGCCGAAGGTCAGCTTGTCGTCTATGATGACTCCGAGAGACTTCAGACTCCGCTGTGAGGTGATCACGACTTCTCCCACATGGATAACTGCATGTTGTGCCGACTTGCGGTTGTTGACGATAACTACCTCCGTCTTATGCTGAGCGAGCTCCAGGCCTCTCGCGCTCATCCATTCCTCCACCATGTTGATCGCGTGTTTAGCGGTTAGTGCTACCTCAGGGATTGACTCCCGATAGACCTCCACAGACACGTCGTCGGCAAAGTCGACGATCTTGACCCCAGGAGGGAACTTCAGTCTCAGAACCCCGTCATATATGAGGTTCCATAACACCGGGCCTAGGATCGAGCCCTGCGGGACTCCGGCGATAATCGGAACCCTTTTCTGACCGGCATCGGTCTCGTGTAGCAGTATGCGGTTCTGGAAGTAACTTTCCAGGATCCGGTACAGACCCACCGGTAGGCTAAGCCGGTGTAACGAGAACGCTATGGCATCCCAGTTTGCGCTGTTGAATGCGTTTTTCACGTCAAGTGTCACTAACGCACAGTATCGAATGTCTCGCCTTCTTCGTTGGATCGCTATCTCGGCAGTATTTATTACTGAGATGATAGCGTTCACCGTGGACTTGCCCTTCCGAAAGCCAAACTGGTTGCTTGACAGGTCGTCCGTACCTTCCGCGTACGGGGTTAGCCTGTTGAGGATGATCCTCTCAACCAATTTGCCAGTCGTGTCGATCAGACAGATTTGTCTGCACGCCGACGGGTCGTCTGGCGGCTTCCCGGGCTTCGGCAACAGCACCAATTTCTGCCTTTTCCATCAATCTGGGAAGCGGCACTCGTCAAGGCATCTGCATAGCTAGCCTGAACATGTTCGGGTTCGCTATGATCGCTGCCTTGAGAGCGCTGTTTGGAACTCCAGCCCTGGAGCTTTGTTCATTGCTAAGGAATTAGCCACTGCGAGTAGTTCTTCATTCGTCACTGGAGCCACCATTTCGGCTGCACCCACACTGTCTCGTGGTGCAGGTGGCCAGAGGCTTGTGGCGCGAGACAGGAAGAGTACTTCGATAATCGTCGCCAACCGGTCCGGAGACCGTTCTGGGGGTGGAGAGCCCCCTTTGGTGTTGGTCATCACGATTCTGTAGGCGTCACCCCACGGATTCGCGTTGGCACTCTCACACAGGTTGTCGAAACACGCTCTCTTGCTGCTTTTAATGGCCTTGGTAAGGGCCAATTTCGCAGCTTGAAACAGTTCACAGCAGTTCTCTCTTGCATCTTCGGTGTGGGCTCTTTGCATCCTACGTCTAGCACTGAAGCAGGCTGATCGTAGAGCTGCAATCTCGGCACTTCACCAGTATATCGGGCGTCTGCCGTTTTTTGGCAGGGTTTTCCTCGGCATAGTGGCGTCGCACGCGCATGATAGGACGGCTACCAGCGCATCCCCGCTTAGACTGTCGGTGTTGGCCTCCAGCCTCAGGGCCGCGATGAAAGCTTCGAGGACGAAGTGATTGGACTTCCACCCGCGTACCTGACAGGGATCTCCCGCCCTCGGATGCTGCAACCATAGTTGATCCTAAAGCGGATTGCTAAATGATCGCTATGGGTGTAGCCTTCGTCTACCCTCCATTCCATGCCTGGAACCAGACCCGTGCTGACAAATATTACGTTAATCCATGCCTCCACCCTGTTTCTACGGAATGTGCTAGCGGAGCCATTATTGGCTAACATAGCGTCGAGTTTCGCAAGCGCCTCCATTAGCGCTTGGACCCTGCTATTTGTACAGCGGCTGCCCCACTCCACTGCCCAAGCGTTAAAGTCTCCCGCTATAACTACCAGTTTCCGGCCCACTAGGTCTGACGAGAGCCTGTCGATCATCTGGTTGAACTGTTCTATGAGCCACCTTGGTGGAGCGTAGCAGCTACAATTGAACACACCATTGTTCTTGGCAATCGCAACACCCTCAGCGGAGGAGTGTATTACCTCTTGAATCGGGAACCGTACCGTTGTACAGATTGCCGCCATCCCAGACCCGTCCGACACCCAATTGTCGTTACCGGCAGGGATGTTGTACAGGTCGGACAGGAGGGCGACATCTGTCCTCGACTTCGAGACCGACTGCCACAACAGCTGTTGGGCAGATGCACAATGGTTAAGAATTAGCTGTTTGACGTTCACGGTTTCTTCTTATTGGCCTCACCGAAGGGACACGAATCCACCCATAGCATGGTTACGGGCTTGCTTCGTAGCGGTGCAGATAAGGCATTTATGCGCCTTAGTGCAGCCCCGCTCTTTATGCCCCTTCTCACCGCAGTGACGACATAGTTTGCTCCTGTCTGTACCCTTGCACTCGTACGATTTATGGCCGGACTCAAGGCACCGGTAGCACCTATCCACTGAAGGTAGGGTTCGTCGCGGTGCGGATGTGGGCGGTAAATGGATTGTCCGCACCGCAACCGCAAAAAAATAATGCAACAGCACCGCTTACCGCAACCGCACTTTATTTACCGCACCGCACCGCACGGTAATGCGGTAAAATTTTGATATTTTTAAAAATAGTGTTGAAAAATTGTACATTTGTGTAACCATATATAATAAAATGTTATTCTTATTCACACGAAATTTAACTTTAAGAGACTTCTCAGAATGTAATGTTTATGAAAAAATCAACTTTTGCATTTTCTATTAATAAAATTCCGTACATTTTAAGGCAAACATTATACATTCAAAAACGTTCTACTGCAGTAATAGGAAAACTTTTATTTTAGCAACCCTTCAATTAATTGCAAAATGTGGAATAAAAATGTAATAAGAAATGAAGTTGCATATTTTTTTCTTTAAATTTTCATATTTTCAATGTTTTACATTTCTTATAAAAGAAATGTATAGAATTCGCTCAAACTTTCAAGATATTTTCCGAGGCCCGGAGGGCCGAGTCTTATATATCAATCGACTCAGCTCGACGATTTGGGACAATGTCTGTGTGTGTGTGTGTTCGTGTGTGTGTTTTTTTACAATGGAGAAGACCTTTACGTCCTAGCCCAGTACACGTACTATTGGTAGGGTCCAATCTACCACACGGGGTGCACTGGGGGCGTGTCGGGCTCGAATGGTGACGCTGCCATTAATACCGAATAAACTCCATTGGGCTCCGCCATCATTCCTCCCAGGAACTACCTCTCGGTATTACTTCTGGGGGGATGGCTGTACTAAATGTACACATTCACTCTCACTCGCACGTTCATACGTCCTGTATGAGGCTTACTTGGGTGCTCTCTCAATCGCACTTTGATTCACTCTCTAACACTCCCACATGAGGCTGACTTTTGTGCTCACCTTTTTCGTTCCTTGCGAGGCTGACTTGTGTGCTCACCTTACTCATTCCTTGCTAGGCTTACTTTTGTGCTCGCCCCACCCATACCATGTGAGGCTGACTTGGGTGCTCACCCTATCACCTGATTCACTCTCAATCGTGCCACTCTATTGTACCTTTGTCACTCCCCCTGGCATCCCATGTGGGACATTTTTCTTAGGCCCCACTTCTGACATACCATGCGAGGCTGACTTGTGTGCTCACCTTTTTCATTCCTTGCTAGGCTGACTTTTGTGCTAGCCTCTACCATACCATGTGAGGCTGACTTTTGTGCTCACCCTTAACATGCCGTGTGAGACTGACTTGGATGCTCACCCTTTCACTCCTCTGCCACGCCATGAGGCATCGATAGCTAAGTCCCAACATACTACGCTACGACCCTCCCGTCTTGGCATGAGGCAGTCCACTTATTCGCCTATACACTCACTCTTCTGTCTTGCTTTGGGGTGGCTAGGTTTACCCCTTACGCGGTTGCCAGTGTGTGTGTGTGTATGTAACGGACAAATTCTCATTCGTGTTTCTCAGCAATGGCTGAACCGATCTTATCCAAACCAATTTTAAATGAAAGAACTAAAAAACAGTATGAAAGCTTTTGATTTGTTTTTAATTCTGATGTTTAGTTTCCAAGATATGAATGTTTGAATGCGCAAAAATGGCGTTTTTTGCAGTTTTTTTAAATTATCTGCCGAAATTGACAATATAGGTTAACAATTTATATGTTTTTAGACAGCTTACCTTTCGAACAAGTTGAAATCGGACTATTATCGAAAGAGTAACATTAAATGCGGACGAAAGATTTTTATCATTTCCCATTGCCAGATACATGACCAAAAACATGTGATCTATTATTAACGCCAAAACGGCTTATTTTAGGTCAATAGTATCTTCGGAGAATTTAATGGAGGCAATATGCCCTTTCTTTTGGTATTGTGCTTTTGCTGATTAATCCCCCTATGAGTGAGATATTTTCACAAATTTTCTTGGAAATGATTATATCGAAATGATGTCTTCAGCAAATTTGTAGCTCTTACTTTTGCGAATAACTTTACTAAAGACTTTAAATATCTATTTTAAATACTTTAAAAGTTACGGCTTGTTGTTTGTTGATTACTCTTTGTCGCCTATTTATTGTTCAATATAGTAATAATCCATTGAAATAAGCTAAGCATTATTTCGATAAAACGAATTTTGTATTTCATTTTACTATTTACAACCGCTAGAAATAATCACCGAACACTTCCAAGTTGTCTGGAAGGAACTTGATAACTTATCAGTACAAAAATGTTCATTTGTGCGAACCTTCTGACTAGGGTTCGTCGCGGTTGCGGTAATTACCGCAACCGCGCGGTATTTACCGCACCCGCACCGCAAGATCTGTGGTGCGGTGAGACGCTTTTTCCCGCAGATGCGGTGCGGGAAAGAGCTTTTACCGCGCGGTTTTACCGCAACCGCACCGCAAAAAAATAATTGATAAAGTGATAATTTTGATTATTCTAAATTGATAAACAGACTGCTATTACGAAAGAAAATCTAGCTGTGTCCGAAATATTTTGACGCTATTATTTTTACGACATATTTTGGACTAGTTTTTTGATACTTCTAAGTAAAAATTCACAAACTAACCATTTCAAATACATAAAATGCAAGATCCAAATAGAAACAAAAATATTAGATCATTTAAAAACAATAAATTTGTACTTTTAAATCCAATTTAAAAGTGCATCACTTCTCCCGATTTCTGTTGGTAATCGTGGAATTATTAATCGTTTTCGATATCAATTTTTCAATAGCGAATTTTGACTAATTTAAAGGAATTAGAGATGAACTAATTATGCTGGGACTTAAACACAACTCAATATAATATAGAATATAATTATCTTCGTCAAACCAAACGAATTTGCAATAATTGGCAGTAAAGGATACAAATGTATGAAAGCGTCCAAAATAAGGAGGGGTCCAAATTTGGATGATTATACTATTATTCGTTCATCAACATCGCATTTCTATCTTCTTTGATTGCTGTGTACATTCAATGTCAATTTTTCTACAGTCAATTTTAATGGACTCTTTCTCAAAAAGTATGCTGCATAACTTTTTTTCGCGTACTTCCATTCAAATTTACTATAATTTTCTACCAAATTAAGTCCTAATATTTTACAGTTAGGACTATTTTGTAGCTTTTTGCCTTTCTCAATAGAAAGGTATTGCAATTGCTCTGAAAACCGACTTTTTAACGGAGGCCCGGAGGGCCGAGTGACATATACCATTCGATTCAGTTCGTCGAGTTCGGCAAATGTCTGTGTGTGTGTATGTATGTGTGTATGTATGTATGTGTGTGTGTATGTGTGTGTGTATGTGACCAAAAATGTCACTGATTTTTCTCAGAGATGGCTGAACCGATTTTGACAAACTTAGTCTCAAATGAAAGGTGCAACATTCCCATAGGCTGCTATTGAATTTCTAATGGATCCGACTTCCGGTTCCGGAATTACAGGGTGATAAGTACGAACACGCAGAAAATGTCGATTTTAATAAATTCTGCAATGAATGTATAAAGGTGAAAAATTTTCCAAAATATGACCACAACTGCTTCGATTTGTAGTATTAGGTCACTAACATCCATTCAAAGTCTATTTGGCCACATTGGCCACCATCCTCGGTTCCGGAAGCCCCGGCGGAAGTATCTAAATTCAGAATAACAGTCACATCGGTTTCTCGGAGATGGCTAGACCGATTCGACTAAACTTGGCCTCAAATGAAAGGTATTGCGTCCCCGTAAATGGCTATTTAATTTCATCCCGCTCCGACTTCCGGTTCCGGAGTTACAGGTTGTGGCGTGCGATCACATAGCAAATTGTGATTCAAACCGATACTCCGATGAAAGCAAAAAAGGTAAAAATTTCGCTAAAATGTCTCTCAAACAACTTAAATTTGCTGTTCTAGGTCACCGACGGCCAACCAAACTTTCGTTGACTACATTAACCACCATAGACGGTTCCGGAAGTGCCCGGGAAAAGCGGCCATCTTTCAAAATTTACGAACTCACATCAGTTTCCCGGAAATGGTTGGGCCAATTTTCACAAACTTAGTCCCAAATGATAGCTATAATATCCCCATAGATGTCTATAAAATTTCGTACGGATCGCTTATATGGTTCCGGAAATATAGACTAAACCGTCCGGTCACATATGAAATTCCCATATAAGCCGGAACTCAAATTTTTTTTCAAAGGGGGGACCACATGAAATTTCAGAAATCGAATTCGTATTTTTGATGCCATACATCTTAAAAAGGCATGAAACGTCGAGATTTTATGTTATCTCGAAAAAAATTTTTTTTGTAAAAATCGACTTTTTGGGACTTTGCCGATTTCGCACCTTTTTGCCTAAAGAAAGGCTATGCAATCACTGTAAAAATCGACTTTTTAACCAAGGCCCGGAGGGCCGAGTGTCATACACCATTCGATTCAGTTCGTCGAGATCGGCAAATGTCTGTGTGTGTATGTATGTGTGTGTGTGTGTGTGTGTGTGTGTGTATGTGTGTGTGTCATTTAAACTCACACAATTTTCTCAGAGATGGCTGAACCGATTTTCGCAAACTTAGTTTCATCTGAAAGGTATAACGTTCCCATAAGCTGCTATTGAATTTTTAGTTGATCCGACTTCCGGTTCCGGAGTTACGGGTTGAAAAGTGCGGTCACACAGCAAATTCCCATATAAACTGGTACCACCATGATGTTCAAATGATGTAAAACATATCAAAATTGATGTAACATTACTCTAGTTTGCGGGTCTGGATCACTAATGATCAATCAAAGCAGCTTTGACCACATTGGCCACCTATGACGGTTCATGACACCCCCGGGGAACCCGCCAAGTTCCTAAACTAATATCACACCCATTCCACAACGAATTCACTACCGATTTTTACAAACTTGATTTCAAATGAAAGATACAGTAATGCCATTGACTGCTGCTGAATTTCATTCGGTTCTGACTCTTGCTTCCGGAGTTACAGGGGTGTTAGTAAGGATACACTGGAATTTTCCATATAAATCGGTACAATCGTAATACCTCAGAGGCTAAAAACTATTGAAATGGTCACCAAATTACTTCTAATCGCAGATCTAGATCACTGATTGCCAATCAAACATTCTTTGAATATATTGTCCACTATCGACGATTCCGGAAGTCCGGAATTTCGGGCATATTCCACAATTAAAGTCACATCGGTTCATCGGTGATGACTGAACCGATTTTCTCAAACCAAGTCTCAAATGGAAGGCAAAATATGCAGTTGAGTATTGCGTCGCCGGAACTCCCCCCCCCCCCCTCCGCCTTGCCCTTGCACCTCCCTCCTTCATCACTCCCCTCCTCTTGGACTACCCTCACGCCCGCATTTCCTTCATCCACCCCGTATACCAAAATAAGATGAAGGATTTCTGACGCATCCTCCACTCCCACTCTACTAACCCCCCATTCCCTACATGTTCAAACCCATTCCACCAACCTTTCCAAATTATAATCACATGAAGATAACATTGAACTCATTATGCTACATAGTATGGATTGAACTCATGCTTATTAAGCTAATTAAATATTATTCTTTTGCCTTTCTTATATAGAAAGGTTATGCAATTGCTCCAAAAACTGACTTTCTAACCGAGGCCCGGAGGGCCGAGTCTCATATAACATTCGACTCAATTCGCCGAGATCGCAAAATATCTGTGTGTATGTATGTGTGTATGTATGTATGTATGTATGCATGTATGTATGTATGTATGTATGTATGTATGTACGTATGTATGTATGTATGTATGTATGTATGTGTGTATGTGCGGATTTGTTAACAAAATGTCCACATCGGTTTCTCTGAGATGGCTGAACCGATTTTTACAAACTAAGATTCAAATGAAAGGTATAATATTCCCTAGGTTGCTATTGAATTTCATTTTCAACCGACATCTTGATCCGGATTACGAGTTGAAGAGTATGGTTATAAAACAAAATTTGTTGATTTGTCCACATCGGTTTCTCGGAATTTTCTGAACCGATTTTGACAAACTTGATTTTAAATGAAAGGTCCATCAGCTGCTGTTGAATTTTGTGTGGATCCGAGTTCTGGTTCCTGAATTACAGGGTGATACGTACGATCACGCAGCAAATTCCGATTGTAACGAATTTTGCGATGAATGTAAAAAGGTGATTTTTTTCCAAAATGTGCACAACTGTTGAATTTGTAGATCTAGGTCCCCAACAGTCATTCAAAGGCTCTTTGGTCACACTGGCCACCATCGACGGATCCTGAAGTATCCAAATTCAGAATAACGGTTATATTGGTTTCTCTAAAATGGCTAGACCGATTTGATCAACTTAGTCTCAAATGAAAGGTGTCGCGTCCCCGGAAACTGATATTAAATTCCATCTCCATCCGACTTCCGGCTCCGGAGTTACGGGTTGTGGAGTGCGATCACAAAGAAAACTCCGATTCAAACCGATACCGCGATGAATGCAAAAAGGTGCTCTTATATATGTACTTGCCAAGTGTAATAAGAATGAAAGAGATTTCCATAATGTTATATTGTACGAACCAGCTATTATATCATAGTTTGGAGAAATGAGAAAGGCACAATTGCACCTCTAGGTGGATTAAAACAGGTTTTGAAGCTTTTTTTTTGCCAAATACCACATAGTTTGACTCCCGTTCACTGCAATTGAAGTTTTTGCCTTTGGCTCATTGGCAAAATATTAGAGGAAAAAACATTAAATGCTAGAAATTTCGAACTAGCCTTAAGAAAATTACACTTTATACATTTTTAAGGGAGCAATCTTAGTTTTTGAATGAGAATACATCTGTTTCTTGAAGAATGCGGAAGTTAGAGTTTTGAGATATATTGTCCGTAAAACCCCCTATTTTTAAAAATCATTTCTGCTGCATGCTACAAATCATACATTTTTGCAGTTTTTCTAATGTTCAATAATTCTGTACCGGTTTGAGACCGGACACCTGATTAGATGTAATGTATAGAGCAATTTTTTCGTCAAATATGGCGTCGTTCTTATTGATGA
The DNA here is from genome assembly GCF_030247195.1 of Topomyia yanbarensis. NCBI lineage: Eukaryota > Metazoa > Arthropoda > Insecta > Diptera > Culicidae > Topomyia > Topomyia yanbarensis. The sequence goes on along the minus strand of NC_080671.1, from coordinate 261,380,553 downwards.
AATACAATATGTTTTTATTTCACTATATTGGAATATATGCGCTACTATATAGAAGTACTGGTATTTCTTTAAATTTTTGTTGGTGAAATTCCTTTAAGAATGAAAGGTGATTTACTACGTAAATGCGAAAACCATACATTTTATTTTCATATGTCAAAAGCAATGAAAATATGAAAATTTAAAGAAAAAACCTATTTTAATCCACCTAGCGGTGCAATTGTGCCTTTCTCAATCATGAATCACGAGAATGTGTGCGTTGTTTATATTCATTAAAAGAGTTCGAGTTCTAAAATTTTGAAAAAAAAAAAACAGCCACGGTAATATTGAACTGAAAAAAGATGCGAAATCGGCAAAGTCCCAAAAAGTCGATTTTTACAAAAAAAAATTTTTTCGAGATAACATAAAATCTCGACGTTTCATGCCTTTTTAAGATGTATGGCATCAAAAATACGAATTCGATTTCTGAAATTTCATGTGGTCCCCCCTTTGAAAAAAAATTTGAGTTCCGGCTTATATGGGAATTTCATATGTGACCGGACGGTTTAGTCTATATTTCCGGAACCATACAAGCGATCCGTACGAAATTTTATAGACATCTATGGGGATATTATAGCTATCATTTGGGACTAAGTTTGTGAAAATTGGCCCAACCATTTCCGGGAAACTGATGTGAGTTCGTAAATTTTGAAAGATGGCCGCTTTTCCCGGGCACTTCCGGAACCGTCTATGGTGGTTAATGTAGTCAACGAAAGTTTGGTTGGCCGTCGGTGACCTAGAACAGCAAATTTAAGTTGTTTGAGAGACATTTTAGCGAAATTTTTACCTTTTTTGCTTTCATCGGAGTATCGGTTTGAATCACAATTTGCTATGTGATCGCACGCCACAACCTGTAACTCCGGAACCGGAAGTCGGAGCGGGATGAAATTAAATAGCCATTTACGGGGACGCAATACCTTTCATTTGAGGCCAAGTTTAGTCGAATCGGTCTAGCCATCTCCGAGAAACCGATGTGACTGTTATTCTGAATTTAGATACTTCCGCCGGGGCTTCCGGAACCGAGGATGGTGGCCAATGTGGCCAAATAGACTTTGAATGGATGTTAGTGACCTAATACTACAAATCGAAGCAGTTGTGGTCATATTTTGGAAAATTTTTCACCTTTATACATTCATTGCAGAATTTATTAAAATCGACATTTTCTGCGTGTTCGTACTTATCACCCTGTAATTCCGGAACCGGAAGTCGGATCCATTAGAAATTCAATAGCAGCCTATGGGAATGTTGCACCTTTCATTTGAGACTAAGTTTGTCAAAATCGGTTCAGCCATCTCTGAGAAAAATGAGTGACATTTTTGGTCACATACACACACACATACATACATACACACATACATACACACACAGACATTTGCCGAACTCGACGAACTGAATCGAATGGTATATGTCACTCGGCCCTCCGGGCCTCCGTTAAAAAGTCGGTTTTCAGAGCAATTGCAATACCTTTCTATTGAGAAAGGCAAAAAGGTGCGAAATCGGCAAAGTCCCAAAAAGTCGATTTTTATAAAAAAAAATTTTTTCGTGGTAACATAAAATCTCGACGTTTCATGCATTTTAAAGATGTATGGCATCAAAAATACGAATTCGATTTCTGAAATTTCATGTGGTCCCCCCTTTGAAAAAAATTTTGAGTTCTGGCTTATATGGGAATTTCATATGTGACCGGACGATTTAGTCTATCTTTCTGGACCCTTATAAGCGATCCATACGAAATTTTATAGACATCTGTGGGGATATTATAGCTATCATTTGGAACTAAGTTTGTGAAAATCGGCCCAACCATTTCAGGGAAACTGATGTGAGTTCGTAAATTTTGAAAGATGGCCGCTTTTCCCGGGCACTTCCGGAACCGTCTATGGTGGTCAATGTAGTCAACGAAAGTTTGGTTGGCCGTCGGTGACATAGAACAGCAAATTTAAGTTGTTTGAGAGACATTTTAGCGAAATTTTTACCTTGTTTGCTTTCATCGGAGTATCGGTTTGAATCACAATTTGCTATGTGATCGCACGCCACAACCTGTAACTCCGGAACTGGAAGTCGGATCGGGATGAAATTAAATAGCCATTTACGGGGACGCAATACCTTTCATTTGAGGCCAAGTTTAGTCGAATCGGTCTAGCCATCTCCGAGAAACCGATGTGACTGTTATTCTGAATTTAGATACTTCCGCCGGGGCTTCCGGAACCGAGGATGGTGGCCAATGTGGCCAAATAGACTTTGAATGGATGTTAGTGACCTAATACTACAAATCGAAGCAGTTGTGGTCATATTTTGGAAAATTTTTCACCTTTATACATTCATTGCAGAATTTATTAAAATCGACATTTTCTGCGTGTTCGTACTTATCACCCTGTAATTCCGGAACCGGAAGTCGGATCCATTAGAAATTCAATAGCAGCCTATGGGAATGTTGCACCTTTCATTTGAGACTAAGTTTGTCAAAATCGGTTCAGCCATCTCTGAGAAAAATGAGTGACATTTTTGGTCACATACACACACACATACATACATACACACATACATACACACACAGACATTTGCCGAACTCGACGAACTGAATCGAATGGTATATGTCACTCGGCCCTCCGGGCCTCCGTTAAAAAGTCGGTTTTCAGAGCAATTGCAATACCTTTCTATTGAGAAAGGCAAAAAGGTGCGAAATCGGCAAAGTCCCAAAAAGTCGATTTTTACAAAAAAAAAAATTTTTCGAGATAACATAAAATCTCGACGTTTCATGCATTTTAAAGATGTTTGGCAACAAAAATACGAATTCGATTTCTGAAATTTCATGTGGTCCCCCCTTTGAAAAAAAATTTGAGTTCCGGTTTATATGGGAATTTCATATGTGACCGGACGGTTTAGTCTATATTTCCGGAACCATATAAGCGATCCGTACGAAATTTTATAGACATCTGATGGGATATTATAGCTATCATTTGGAACTAAGTTTGTGAAAATCGGCCCAACCATTTCAGGGAAACTGATGTGAGTTCGTAAATTTTGAAAGATGGCCGCTTTTCCCGGGCACTTCCGGAACCGTCTATGGTGGTCAATGTAGTCAACGAAAGTTTGGTTGGCCGTCGGTGACCTAGAACAGCAAATTTAAGTTGTTTGAGAGACATTTTAGCGAAATTTTTACCTTTTTTGCTTTCATCGGAGTATCGGTTTGAATCACAATTTGCTATGTGATCGCACGCCACAACCTGTAACTCCGGAACCGGAAGTCGGATCGGGATGAAATTAAATAGCCATTTACGGGGACGCAATACCTTTCATTTGAGGCCAAGTTTAGTCGAATCGGTCTAGCCATCTCCGAGAAACCGACGTGACTGTTATTCTGAATTTAGATACGTCCGCCGGGGCTTCCGGAACCGAAGATGGTGGCCAATGTGGCCAAATAGACTTTGAATGGATGTTAGTGACCTAATACTACAAATCGAAGCAGTTGTGGTCATATTATGGAAAATTTTTCACCTTTATACATTCATTGCAGAATTTATTAAAATCGACATTTTCTGCGTGTTCGTACTTATCACCCTGTAATTCCGGAACCGGAAGTCGGATCCATTAGAAATTCAATAGAAGCCTATGGGAACGTTGCACCTTTCATTTGAGACTAAGTTTGTCAAAATCGGTTCAGCCATCTCTGAGAAAAATAAGTGACATTTTTGGTCACATACACACACATACACACACACATACATACATACACACATACATACACACACACAGACATTTGCCGAACTCGACGAACTGAATCGAATGGTATACGTCACTCGGCCCTCCGGGCCTCCGTTAAAAAGTCGGTTTTCAGAGCAATTGCAATACCTTTCTATTGAGAAAGGCAAAAAGGTGCGAAATCGGCAGTCCCAAAAAGTCGAATTTTACAAAAAAAAATTTTTTTCGAGATAACATAAAATCTCGACGTTTCATGCATTTTAAAGATGTATGGCATCAAAAATACGAATTCGATTTCTGAAATTTCATGTGGTTCCCTTTGAAAAAAAATTTGAGTTCCGGTTTATATGGGAATTTCATATGTGACCGGACGGTTTAGTCTATATTTCCGGAACCATATAAGCGATCCGTACGAAATTTTATAGAAATCTGATGGGATATTATAGCTATCATTTGGGACTAAGTTTGTGAAAATTGGCCCAACCATTTCCGGGAAACTGATGTGAGTTCGTAAATTTTGAAAGATGGCCGCTTTTCCCGGGCACTTCCGGAACCGTCTATGGTGGTTAATGTAGTCAACGAAAGTTTGGTTGGCTGTCGGTGACCTAGAACAGCAAATTTAAGTTGTTTGAGAGACATTTTAGCGAAATTTTTACCTTTTTTGCTTTCATCGGAGTATCGGTTTGAATCACAATTTGCTATGTGATCGCACGCCACAACCTGTAACTCCGGAACCGGAAGTCGGATCGGGATGAAATTAAATAGCCATTTACGGGGACGCAATACCTTTCATTTGAGGCCAAGTTTAGTCGAATCGGTCTAGCCATCTCCGAGAAACCGATGTGACTGTTATTCTGAATTTAGATACTTCCGCCGGGGCTTCCGGAACCGAGGATGGTGGCCAATGTGGCCAAATAGACTTTGAATGGATGTTAGTGACCTAATACTACAAATCGAAGCAGTTGTGGTCATATTTTGGAAAATTTTTCACCTTTATACATTCATTGCAGAATTTATTAAAATCGACATTTTCTGCGTGTTCGTACTTATCACCCTGTAATTCCGGAACCGGAAGTCGGATCCATTAGAAATTCAATAGCAGCCTATGGGAATGTTGCACCTTTCATTTGAGACTAAGTTTGTCAAAATCGGTTCAGCCATCTCTGAGAAAAATGAGTGACATTTTTGGTCACATACACACACACATACACACACACATACATACATACACACATACATACACACACACAGACATTTGCCGAACTCGACGAACTGAATCGAATGGTATATGTCACTCGGCCCTCCGGGCCTCCGTTAAAAAGTCGGTTTTCAGAGCAATTGCAATACCTTTCTATTGAGAAAGGCAAAAAACGCTTTTAATCCACCTAACAGTGTGATGAGACATTTCTTATAACTCTTATCACTCTCTTCGGATATTATATCGTTTGAGAACATTTAGAACTTGATGCTTCGCGATGTTTTTGATAACACATACTACATGGAATAGTGGCAGGACTCAGAGAATCACTCAAATCAGCATAGGACAACATCAGTGCTAGAAATCTCAAACCAAATCAATGGGAAGACGAAAAAATGGCCGATAAAATAGACATACAAACGAATTATTGCTAATGCTCTGTTAATAAAATATTTAAATTCCTCAATCAATGCATTGTGGTGGAAAAACTGAATTTTCCTAAATCCTATTGTACTGAGCCGAAAAAATCGATTTTTTTAATCGATTTGAAGTTTATACTTTACTCAATTTTCCAACGCGACTGAGAACTAAGAAATCTACGCTTTTTCTTGAAAAGGGCGATACTAGCAGTGATACCATTCAAAGAAAATCAACAGTGAATATTTCCAGACTTGGTTTTATTTCCTATTTAGGGACTATTGTGTTTTTTTACATCCTAGATTGCGTTCAGTGATCGAAACCCAAAACTTCATAAAGTATTTGAAATTATTAACCCATTCATGCCCATGTTGTTTGTGGACAACAACGTTTTTAAACAGCTATAACTTTTGACTGAGGTAAGATTTTCTCACAAAAACAAGTAAGGCTAATACATGTGATTATTGCCTTTCATTTGAGTATTAAAAGTTACAAGGATCAGCTCTAGAACTGAAGTTATTGTGATTAGTCTGATTGGATTCTGATGGAGCAGTGCTGCCAGGGATAGTTTGCGTTGATGACGGAAAATGAATTTTTCATATATCTTCGTTATGTTGCAGTATTATTGAAAACTGATACTGAATTTATCAATTTAGACTGTCTTTGGCTACGTTTTCCACGTAATTGGACTATTGTTAATATTCTACGAGAATTGTATTGAGCAATGGAAGGTAAAAATTGAACAGCTTCTAGCACTGCAGGGGAAGTACCGATCTTTATCAAAAAAGGCTTTTTGTGTTTCTTGACCGCACCGTTTTCAAGCATTAATAGTTTTGAAACCCTGCATGCACTAGAAAAAAATTGGGCATGAAAGGGTTAAATTAAAATTTGTTTTTGATATTCAAATTGACAAAATGATAGTATCGCCCCTTTGGTGATTGTTTACTTTTCCGATCCCACCTATCAACATTGAAGTATCGCCCTTACGGTTTTTTACAATAACTACCGTTCTACATGACCGATTTCGTCCGTGTTTTTTTCAATAGCGATCATTGTTACTAAACTGCTAGCAAAAAAAAGTATCGCTCTGTTTGTTTGCATGGAGCGTGGAGGGCGAAACATTAAATAAACAAACAAAAATGCAGTTTCTTTTTTTTCAATTATAGAGGTTTTAACCTTAAGGTCATTCGCCTCTTCGGGTTAGAAAAATCTCATATGAAAAAATTCTAACCCTATGTGCGGGGTCGGGACTTGAACCCAGGTGCGCTGCGTACAAGGCAATCGATTTTCCAAGTACGCTGCGCCCACCCCCCAAAAATACAGTTTCGCCCATTGTATTTTTTGCTGTAAGCAATATCGTAGAATCCAAATTTTTAGGTTAATTTGTTGCGTTTCAAAGCCCTCATTCGCATGTGTGAAAAAAGCCTTATGTTTACATTTGTAAGTATCGCCCTTTTCACAAAAAAGCGTTGAAATGAAATCGCAGCTCATGATATCACGCTATCTCTGAAGTGCATGCGTGCATAGTTCCAAATTTTACTTCGACATCGACTTTTTCTAAAGGTGACTTCCCAGTAGTATCCTTGATTTGAATTATTATCGCTAATCCTAATGCCAAAGAACAAATAAAAACCTCACGAAAACGAACCGTTTGGGAAAATCATCATCATTACTGGAATTTTCATTTTCACAAAACTTTTCGATAACCTTCCGTCACTTGCGTTAATGCACTGGGTGCACAGTGCTCTGAAAATCTAGCGAAATCGTCTTAGGACCCCAGCGAGTCTAATTCAGAGCTATCTGCGCAGCGAGTTAAATCTGTAAAGAATACTAAAAATTAATTTCTATTCCATAATTTTCAGTTCAGCAATTCGAGAGATCGTGCTCACCGCAAGCCATGAAAAATAGACTACGTTGTGAAGCGATGGTCACTATTTATTAAAAAATCACGGTTAAATAAAAAATTCAACTATTAAAAAAATTCAAATAGTGTATAATTTTCACAAACTTATTAGGAAAAATTGCTTTCGTAATATTGTGCAGGAAATAAGCTGAAAATTTCAGTATTTTCTCTACCTGCAACATATAAACCCTTAAGTATACCAATTAATTGGTATACGAAATTGAATAGGTTCGCCAAATTTTAGAAGAAGTCTATAGTACCTTGAAAACTACCTAAAAATTGTTGTAGTTCGATGCAATAGAAAATCCCCGAAAATGAAATGTACCTATTAATGTGAAACACAGTGAATAATACATACAATAAATACATTTAAATTACCGTGTTTGAGCATTTGACCTATACATATAATTGCCATACAACAAAAATCAAATGCTCATCAAAATCGATCAGGACCTGCTAGAGTCGAATAAAAATCGTCATTTTTCATAAATTTCTCTCTACATTCGGAAAGTGTTATCCTGGTTATTATTAATATTACGTTTTCGTCTCAACTCGACGCATTCCCAAAATAAAAACCTGTTTTAATCCACCTAATGGTGTAATTGTGCTTTTCGCATTTGTCCAGACTACGTTTCCTTGGTTGGTTAAAATAAAAACCTGTTTTAATCCACTTAGTGGTGCAATTGTGCTTTTCTCATTTGTCCAGACTACGTTTCCTTGGTTGGTTATGTTCAATACAATGCAGAGTGGTCCGAATCCAGAATTTAGGATGATAAAAACATTTGTGACTAAACTACTGGCTCTAGAGATTTCATGTCTTCGGAACAAATAATCCGTGTCAATTGAGGCATCTTTTGAGATGGGTGCTATTAGGGTGGTCCTTATTGTTTGTAGGATCTGAAAATTATTTTCGAAATAAGAAGAGATAGCACAATGAAGTGTTCCGCAAAATTGTAGTACAATCTTTTTCAAGCAACTTTGCTGAGGACGTCATATTTGTAACTTTAATGGTTTTAATTTTACAGCTATTAAAATGTTGTGTGATAGGGTATCCCTAACAAAATCAGTTTTTTCGTTATAACTTTTTAAATAATTTTTTTCCGTCAATGGCGTCTTCGCAAAACTTTTAGAGCTTATTGAGGCGAATATTATTTACCTAGACATATTTGAGATAGCTTATTTAGTTCAAATGTTATGAGCATTTTTAGCAAAAAAACACAACCTTTTCAAATGTTGATATCTTAAAATGGAGCAAGTGAAATTGATTTCTTCTTTTTGCATTTGAAAGACCACAATTGATAGTATGTTTTATGAAAAAATCTCAGAGGCCATTTTTGTTTAACTCATTTTATTTTAGTTTGAATATTGAGAATATTACTACTATTTGTAGCATTAAAAGTAAAACGGTCAGTGTAACCTAGCAACCTATTTTTAAAATAAGATCATATAGATAAACAAAATCTCAAATAAAACCTCTCGAGTGTGGCGAAGGGCCCGCTGAGTTGTTTCCGATTTATTTCGTTCCGCATGAGCCGCGGAAAACCTTTCCAGCACTACGTCATAATGTGGCGAAGAGTCCGCTGAATTATTATTTTAGTCACAGCCTTAGTAGAATCCATTTGGGAATCGGAAAACCTTCCCAGCACCCTGCTTAAGTGCGGCGAAAGGCCCATGCATGCTGTTGATTTGGCACGAGTAATCAAGATCCGGGTAGCATCCGGAAGATCTAGAAATCTGGAACATTATTTGACCTATTTTTCAACAAGATCATAGGGTCCGAAGTAAGCAGCAATTTTTTTTAATACATCTTCAATATTGGCAACGCTGCTAAATTTTCTTGAATGGTTTTCTCGAAACTTGTCGATAGACTTATTCCTCGTTTCTAATGCCTCAGTGAAAAGGCTTTAGAAACGAGGAATAAGTCTATCCGCAAGTTTCGAGAAAACCATAGAAATACATAGAGTAGAATGGGGTCAAACAGGTACGGGTGTACAATAAGTATAGGGCAGTATCTTTGCAATGTTATTGCAGAGGTAGCTCGTGTTGCGTAAATTAGATACACGGTAGAGAGCATCGTTGACGACTATCATTTCGGCTGTTGCCGTGAAGCAGCTGTATTAGTTACGACGTCGTTTATGTTTTCGCGTGTTGTTCTGCGGAAATGAATTGTCTTTCGTCCTCAGTACATTACATTTAATCAACGTAAAAAACATCAAGTGAGTTGTTTCTTACGTAAAAATTAATGTTGAATAAGAGTATTGTGTTGGTTTTTTGATATTTTTGTTTTTGAAAAAGATTCGCTTGACGATAGACGAACCAAGTACCAAAAGTTTATGGAGATGGAGATAGAGGATCCAACCGTACTCGTGATCGTAAATCATTCTCGTTGCTTCCAAATAGCCTGCAAAAACTTGGGCGTTTATTTTTGCTTTGCTATTGATAACGGTGAGACTGATACGCAATCGTTCCAATAAATCTGCATTCAAACCCGTGATCTCACAAACTCCATTCAGCAAAAACTTTTCTTGTCGCGTTGCCATCATTGGAATTGCCTCAACTGGGTAATGGCTCATTAATTCGAAGGCTCGATCTTTTCTTTAACGATTTGTCGTCTTTCCAACACGCCACTTTGGTGTTTCCTTCTCAAAACGTCGTCATCGACCACCGATTCTTAACATTTACTTTCGATCATGCCCATATGATCCTGCCTAGCTCTAGCTTTCCGTTCTAAGTTTACGAATGAATAACTTTAGAATACCTATCTGTTTTTCGATTTTAGCATCTTTCGTTTCTCTTATTCATAAATTTTCCGAAAATAGCTAACAAAGTTGATACTGTAAATTGAAATATGTGTGACTAGGATGGCTAGCCAAACATCACACTACGTTCTCCGCTGTTCAGATGGATTGATACACGACTACATTAGAAACAACAACTCAGTGGACCCTTTGTCACACTCGGGCAGTTTTATTTGAGATTTTGTTTATCTATCTGATCTTTTTTTAAAAATAGTTGCTAGGTTACACTGACCGTTTTACTTTTAATGCTACAAATAGTAGTAATATTCTCAATATTCAAACTAAAATAAAATGAGTTAAACAAAAATGACCTCTAAGATTTTTTTATAAAACATGCTATCAATTGTGGTCTTTCGAATGCAAAAAAAAACAAATCGATTTCACTTGCTCCATTTTAAAATATCAACATTTGAAAAGGTTGTGTTTTTTTGCTAAAATTGCTCATAACTTTTGAACTAAATGAGCTATCTCAAATATGTCTAGGTAAATAATATTCGCCTCAATAAGCTCTAAAAGTTTTGTGAAGACGCCATTGACGAAAAAAATTATTTAAAAAGTTATAACGAAAAAACTGATTTTGTAAGGGATACCCTATCACACAACATTTTAATAGCTGTAAAACTAAAACCATTAAAGTTACAAATATGACGTCTTTAGCAAAGTTGCTTGAAAAAGGTTGTTCTACAATTTTGCGGAACACTTCATTGTATTATCTCTTCTTATTTTGAAAATAATTTTCAGATCGTACAAACAATAAGGACCACCCTAATGTCACCCACCTCAAAAGATGCCTCAATTGACACAGATTATTTGTTCCGAAGACATGAAATCTCTAGAGCCAGTAGTTTAGACACAAATGTTTTTGACATCCTAAATTCTGGATTCGGACCACTGTGCAATGGCAGAAATGAATATTACATGTTCAGTACGATTTGCACATACATACAATGGATCGACAGCCACGATCTTGAGATACTATGTGATACTGAAACATCGCTTGAAACCAGCGGCGGATCATGGAGAAAGATCGGGGTGGTTAGGGTCCTGCCGAAAATTTTCAACTTGTTAAGAAATTTTAAATTAGTTTTAATTTGAAAGTAGCAACCCCTCACTGCATACTCTCTCCGGGCCGGCATGATTGACGATTTTTAGAGTGATTGCATAACCTTTCTATATGAGAAAGGCAAAAATGTACCAAAGTCCAAAAAAGTCAATTTTTGTCAAAAATTATTTTTTTCGAGTTTACATCAAATCTCAATGTTTCATGCATTTTAAAGTCATTTGGCATCAAAAATACAAATTTGATTTTGAAAATTTTTCATTTCAGTTTATATCGGAATTTGCTGTGTGATTGCACTCTTCAACTCGTAACTCCGGAACCGGAAGTCCAATCAATAAAAAATTCAATAGCAGCCGATGGGAAGGTTGTACCTTTCATTTGAGACTAACTTTGTGCAAACCGGTTCAGCCATCTCTGAGAAACAGAGGTCACATTTTTTCCACATACACACACAGACATTTTCCGATCTTGACAAACTCAGTCGATTGGCATATGACACACGGCTCTCCGAGTCGGGAATAGATTGACGAACTTTAGAGTGAATTAGAAAGGCAAAAACATTTTTAGCAAATGTTGAAAGTTGTGCATTTTTTGGTGAGCAGTTCTATGTTTCATAGAAATTTAATCAATTTTAACTTCGCTTCCTATTAAATAAAGCCCCTTATTACAGTACATTTCTACAAAAACGAGCTCAATTTGAAAATAAATCTGAGGATTATGATTGATTACAGAACTCTGGAATTTTCTATTGGAATGTTTTCAGGCAGGAATTTGATATTGATGCTATTAGACAACTGTGAAATCAAGACCAATAGATCAGTTCCATATCAGTACCCCATTCCGACAATTTATCAAAAGTCCTCATGATGTTTACAACAACAGGTTATCAATCTACGGATCAGATAATTGTTATTTTAATATTGAATTAAATCAGTCTGCATCAATAATTTTCGACTTCAATCCAATATTTTGGGGGGGGGGGGGGTTGTATGGTGTTAAACCCCAAACCTTCTCTTGGCTACGCCGTTTCTTAGAGTTATTTATTTCGCTTTTCATTTTTCGATATGTTTCAGATCGATCCGATGGTCATAAGTTAGAAAAATTGCAGTCAAAAGGTTCGCACAAATGAACATTTATGCACTGATAAGTTATCAAGTTCCTTCCAGACAACTTGGAAGTGTTCGGTGATTATTTCTAGCGGTTGTGGATAGAAAAATGCAATACAAAATTAATTTTATCGAAATAATGTTTGGCTTATTTCAATGGATTATTACTATATTGAACAATAAATAGGCGACAAAGAGTAATCCACAAACAACAAGCCATAACTTTTAAAGTATTTGAAAATAGATATTTGAAGTATTCAGTAAAGTTATTCCCAAAAGTAAGAGCTACAAATTTGCTGAAGGCCTCATTTCGATATAATCATTTCCAAGAAAATTTGTGAAAATATCTCACTCATAGGGGGATTAATCAGCAAAAGCACAACACCAAAAGAAAGGGCATATTGCCTCCATTAAATTCTCCGAAGATACTATTGACCTAAAATAAGTTATTTTGGCGTTAATAATAGATTACATGTTTTTGGTCATATTTCTGGCAATGGGAAATGATAAAAAGCTTTCGTCCGCATTTAATGTTAAGTATCTCTTTTGATAATAGTCCGATTTCAACAATCTATAACTTGTTCGAAAGGTATTCATTAAAGCTGTCTAAAAACATGATGATGATGATGGTCCCACCTCATACCCCCACAAAGGTGTGAGCTGAACGAGTTATCTAGAAGATAATTAATATTTTAAATCATGACAAGACCAGTTAACAAAAAAAACGGACTGGTTCAATTTACAGACATAGCCTTTCCTTCAAAAGAACGTAACCAGATATATTTCGAATATTCCATCAACAACCAGGGTCCATCAAGAAAATTTCCATTCCGGGAAGATACTTGATAGAATCGGGAATTGAACCCAATAGCTTCCATTTCTGATAATTCTCTGTAAGACTCCTCCCGCCTGACCAAGACATCGGTACTACCACCTGCTAAGGTGAGAAGTGACGAGCCTAGTGGCAGTGCAGAGTCTAATCGAGTTATATCATCCACATCAGGCCCCTTTATTGAAAGTTGCGTACCACTAACCCAAGGCAACCCAGGGATATTCCTTTCCGGGAATACCCTGGATTGATCAGGAATTGAACCCGATATCTTGTTTTATCAGAAGAAATCACCAAGCCCCCCACTCAACGAACCAACTCATATAAATTGTTAATCTATATTGTCAATTTCGGCAGATAATTTTAACTGCAAAAAACGCCATTTTTACGCATTCAAACATTCATATCTTGGAAACTAAACATCAGAATCAAAAACAAATTAATAGCGTTCATACTGTTTTTTAGTTCTTTCATTTAAAATTGGTTTGGATAAGATCGGTTCAGCCATTGCTAAGAAACACGAATGAGAATTTGTCCGTTACATACACACACAGACACACACACAGACATTGTCCCAAATCGTCGAGCTGAGTCGATTGGTATATAAGACTCGGCCCTCCGGGCCTCGGAAAATATCTTGAAAGTTTGAGCGAATTCTATACATTTCTTTTATAAGAAATGTAAATATGCAACTTCATTTCTTATTACATTTGTATTCCCCTTTTTTCAATTAACAGAATGGTTGCTAAAATAAAAGTTTTCCTATTACTGCAGTAGAACGTTTTTGAATGTATAATGTTTGCCTTAAAATGAACGGAATTTTATTAATAGAAAATGCAAAAGTTGATTTTTTCATAAACATTACATTCTGAGGAGTCTCCTAAAGTTAAATTCCGTGTGAATAAGAATAACATTTTATTATATACTGTTACACAAATGAACAATTGGAGATTCGAGTGTGTATCTTCGTCGCGAGCGGTTGACTCTCGTAGAGCTCCCTTCGTGTCGGTTGGTTTTCATCATTTTTGGCACAGTTTACTGTCTCCCGGTTGTCAAAAGTGTTAATAACGGTGCAATTTAACAATTATACAGAGTGAAGTGGTTTGTAAGGGCATTTTTCGGCATGTTTTCGACAGACGCAAGTGGTGACAGTTTGTGAAAATTGAATTCCGGCAAATGAAAAAATATCTTTTCCTCGCATTACGGGCCGTCGATTCCCGATGCAAGGACAATGGAAGTGTACAAAAGGCATCTAGAAACACAGTGTACATTGTGGGAATGGTGAAAAATGGTTTTTCAGAGAAAAAAATTCGATCCGAAAAGTGAAAAAATATGGCAATAAGAAAAATTGACATTCAAATAATTTGCGTTTCACCAGCGACTAGCGACTACCAGGTGTCGCCCAAAATTCTTCGCCCGAAAAATAGGTGGCAAACCAGCCGGTCGGTGCTCAGCTAATTTCGTCCGCGTCCCTTGTCACCTTTTTTTATTGAGTGTTTCATCGGCGGTGCTATCTTTAAAAATGAGCCGCCTTGGATATTCAACTGTGTTTTTTTTACTGTATTATTTTATTGCAAATAAGTAGAGGTTTTGAGTCTTTTATATTCGGGATTGCAGATATTTTGTCGCATGTAAATTTTGGGTGTTCGTTGATGTGATGGCGCTGTAAGGGAACACGTATCTGCCGGTCGGCAAACTTTTCTTTGGGCTGAGGAAACTAATTTTTATGTTTCTTTAGGGTTTGTTTTACCAACGGGGGAACTGATTCACAGAGCATTCAATGTGCTTTGGGAAAACACATGGCCTTATTTGAGTGGAATGATGACTTCAATCATGTATAAGGTTTGAGCATTGACAATTCGCGAGAGGGGTCGGGGACCGGCTGGCAATTATCTTCAGTAATGTTAGCACGAAGAATAAGTGTTTTGCTGTCATTTTCATTGCTTAGTTTTCTATTCTATCGCATGCCTCCACGCGAGTCTAAGTCTATTGATGACATTTGGTCCTTAGACCGGTGACGACTGGGAGCTATCAGCCTTCTGCCGATAGTAGCAGAATGAGAGTATGCGATATAGCCGAGAAAACAATACCGTAAAAGTTGTTCGGAAATCAGCGCCAATAAGACTTTCATTTGACTAGCATCGATGATCGCGGGTCAATACGTACTGAAAATTCGCCGCGTCTGTTTTAATGAATCTAATTTCAAGTTCCGTTATTGGTAACAAGCCCGTGCATCAGGTTAACGATCCTCTGTATTTCCCTTCAATGTTCGATATAATCGTTCGTATACGTGTATTTCACAAACAATCCGATATTAGAAATAGGAAATACTTTCGTTGATTTATAACATCTAGAGCTATCATAACTCTCTGTCTGTATAACGTTTTATCACTCGGTAGTTTGCAACCCAAAAAATATATCGTAGAGAAGGAATAGCGAAATTAGTCTAAATAATGTCGCAATAAATAGTGATCCGGCCCATTACACAGATAAGATTAGCTTCTCTAGGCAATACTCCCACGATCGGCTGTGTGGATGTGAAATTGCTTTTGTTTAGAAAACATAGGATACTCTCGGTAGATCTTATTTTTCGAGCGATCGTGTTCTCGAAAACTAACTGAACTACTACCTAATAAACTATGCTATACAGGTCGCATCGCTTGCTTGGAGCGAATCCTAGACCCTATTCCCTTCCAAACCACCAACTCCGCGATACCTGTGGAAGATTCTGATGAACCTTCTGTATAAGATTCCTCATTTTATTCCAACGATCGCCGGGTAAAATCAGCACCGACATGATAGAAACCACGAAAAAAAATGTGATTGAATTTTATTAAAAAATATAAGCAGTGCTCCTTATAGCCGGCTATCTGGAGTTCAAGGTGCTTATTTTGCTAATCGTATTAATACAACAAATGATAAATTTCCCAAATTCTCGGCAGTCGGCTGCCCAGAGCAATTATTACATGATAACGCTATTGGCACACTTACTAACAACTCTCCCCATCACGCGATACATGTGGAGATGCAGAGGATTCCTCGGTCTCTAGGGGACCATTCATAAATTACGTAACGCTTTTAGGGGGGAGGGGGGGTACGACAAGATGTGACAAGTTGTGACATAGGCGGGAGGGGGTGTTAACTAGATCGTTACGTAACATGTTTCCATCGAAGAAAAAAAATTTTTTCTTGGAATTTGTTACGTAACAGGGGAGGGGGGGATGGAAAAATTTGTGACAATTTGTTACATAGGGGGAGGGGGGAGTCAATTTTGGGCAATTTTTGCGTTACGTAATTTATGAATGGTCCCTAGTAGCAACATGTATCGGACTAACATTCCTTCCTTTCCCAGAAGATCTGCATTCGGACGTGGCCGGCGTCGGTATTGATCAGCATGCAGGGATCAGAATAGATTGTACAATGTGGCTCATCATGTTATTCCCAAGCATGTTGTTCCAATGCACATTTTGCAACCTAATTTGGTTCTGGTCAATAACGGAGTAGCAACTACGGGCGATCTCTTATGCTTATGCTTATGCTTATACTGTTACACAAATGAACAATTTTCCAACACTACACACCAAAAAAATCTGAATTTTATCGTTGACGTAATTGCAAACATGACTCAATTCAACAACTAGTAATTCACGAAATGACGAAACATTACCTTGTTCCGTTTAATTTTACATGCTACACATACTTTACATGCCCAATGACATAAAATTACACTTCCTACAATTCAGAACAAACGCTATATGTGGAGTAATTTTACATGATTTACGAAATTAAACGTCATGTAAAATTAAAATCAAACGTAAAACTACGTCATTTTTGATGCTCGTATATGTCATGGTCAGGAGACGTAAATTTACACTATTTTTTCTAGGTGTGTATTTTTTAAAAATATAAAAAATTTTCCGCATTACCGCGCTGTGCGGTGCGGTAAATAAAGTGCGGTTGCGGTAAGCGGTGCGGTTTTATTATTTTTTTGCGGTTGCGGTTCGGACAATCCATTTACCGCCCACATCCGTACCGCGGCGAACCCTACTTCTGACTGCAATTTTTCTAACTTATAACCATCGGATCGATCCTAAACATATCGGAAAATGAAAAACGAAATAAATAACTCCAAGCAACGGCGTAGCCAAGAGAAGGTTTTGGGGCTTAACACCATACAACCCCTCCCCCGCCCCCCAACACACCAAAAAAAAAAAAAAAATTGGATTGAAGTTGAAAATTTATTGATGCAGACTGATTTAATTCAATATTACAATAACAATTTTCTGATCCGTAGTTTGATAACCTGTTGTTGTTAACATCATGAGGGCTTTTGATAAATTGTCGGAATGGGGTCCTGATATGTATGTATGTATATTTTATGATTTTTTCATAAAACATACTATCAATTGTGGTCTTTCGAATGCAAAAAAAGAAATCCATTTCACTTGCTCCATTTTAAGATATCAACATTTGAAAAAGTTGTGTTTTTTTGCTAAAATTGCTCATAACTTAACATAAGGTAAATAATATTCGCCTCAATAAGCTCTAAAAGTTTTGTGAAGACGCCATTGACGAAAAAAATTATTTAAAAAGTTATAACGAAAAAACTGATTTTGTAAGGGATACCCTATCACACAACATTTTAATAGCTGTAAAACTAAAACCATTAAAGTTACAAATATGACGTCTTTAGCAAAGTTGCTTGAAAAAGGTTGTTCTACAATTTTGCGGAACACTTCATTGTTTTATCTCTTCTTATTTCGAAAATAATTTTCAGATCGTACAAACAATAAGGACCACCCTAATGTCACCCACCTCAAAAGATGCCTCAATTGACACAGATTATTTGTTCCGAAGACATGAAATCTCTAGAGCCAGTAGTTTAGACACAAATGTTTTTGACATCCTAAATTCTGGATTCGGACCACTGTGCAATGGCAGAAATGAATATTACATGTTCAGTACGATTTGCACATACATACAATGGATCGACAGCCACGATCTTGAGATACTATGTGATACTGAAACATCGCTTGAAACCAGCGGCGGATCATGGAGAAAGATCGGGGTGGTCCGGGTCCTGCCGCAAATTTTCAACTTGTTAAGAAATTTTAAACTAGTTTTAATTTGAAAGTAGCAACCCCTCACTGCATACTCCCTCCGGGCCGGCATGATTGACGATTTTTAGAGTGATTGCATAACCTTTCTATATGAGAAAGGCAAAAATGTACCAAAGTCCAAAAAAGTCAATTTTTGTCAAACATTATTTTTTTCGAGTTTACATCAAATCTCAATGTTTCATGCATTTTAAAGTCATTTGGCATCAAAAATACAAATTTGATTTTGAAAATTTTTCATTTCAGTTTATATCGGAATTTGCTGTGTGATTGCACTCTTCAACTCGTAACTCCGGAACCGGAAGTCCAATCAATAAAAAATTCAATAGCAGCCGATGGGAAGGTTGTACCTTTCATTTGAGACTAACTTTGTGCAAACCGGTTCAGCCATCTCTGAGAAACAGAGGTCACATTTTTTCCACATACACACACATACATACACACAGACATTTTCCGATCTTGACGAACTCAGTCGATTGGCATATGACACACGGCTCTCCGGGTCGGGAATAGATTGACGAACTTTAGAGTGAATTAGAAAGGCAAAAACATTTTTAGCAAATGTTGAAAGTTGTGCATTTTTTGGTGAGCAGTTCTATGTTTCATAGAAATTTAATCAATTTTAACTTCGCTTCATATTAAATAAAGACCCTTATTACAGTACATTTCTACAAAAACGAGCTCAATTTGAAAATAAATCTGAGGATTATGATTGATTACAGAACTCTGGAATTTTCTATTGGAATGTTTTCAGGCAGGAATTTGATATTGATGCTATTAGACAACTGTGAAATCTAGACCAATAGATCAGTTACATATCAGTACCCCATTCCGACAATTTATCAAAAGTCCTCATGATGTTTACAACAACAGGTTACCAATCTACGGATCAGATAATTGTTATTGTAATATTGAATTAAATCAGTCTGCATCAATAAATTTTCAACTTCAATCCAATATTTTTTTTGGGTGTGGTGGGGGGTGGGTTGTATGGTGTTAAACCCCAAAACCTTCTCTTGGCCACGCCGTTGATTGGAGTTATTTATTTCGCTTTTCATTTTCCGATATGTTTCAGATCGATCCGATGGTCATAAGTTAGAAAAATTGCAGTCAAAAGGTTCGCATAAATGAACATATTTGTACTGATAAGTTATCAAGTTCCTTCCAGACAACTTGGAAGTGATCGGTGATTATTTCTAGCGGTTGTGGATAGAAAAATGCAATACAAAATTAATTTTATCGAAATAATGTTTGGCTTATTTCAATGGATTATTACTATATTGAACAATAAATAGGCGACAAAGAGTAATCCACAAACAACAAGCCATAACTTTTAAAGTATTTGAAAATAGATATTTGAAGTCTTCAGTAAAGTTATTCCCAAAAGTAAGAGCTACAAATTTGCTGAAGGCATCATTTCGATATAATCATTTCCAAGAAAATTTGTGAAAATATCTCACTCATAGGGGGATTAATCAGCAAAAGCACAACACCAAAAGAAAGGGCATATTGCCTCCATTAAATTCTCCGAAGATACTATTGACCTAAAATAAGTTATTTTGGCGTTAATAATAGATTACATGTTTTTGGTCATATTTCTGGCAATGGGAAATGATAAAAAGCTTTCGTCCGCATTTAATGTTAAGTATCTCTTTTGATAATAGTCCGATTTCAACAATCTATAACTTGTTCGAAAGGTATTCATTAAAGCTGTCTAAAAACATATAAATTGTTAATCTATATTGTCAATTTCGGCAGATAATTTTAACTGCAAAAAACGCCATTTTTACGCATTCAAACATTCATATCTTGGAAACTAAACATCAGAATCAAAAACAAATTAATAGCGTTCATACTGTTTTTTAGTTCTTTCATTTAAAATTGGTTTGGATAAGATCGGTTCAGCCATTGCTGAGAAACACGAATGAGAATTTGTCCATTACATACACACACACAGACACACACACACAGACATTGTCCCAAATCGTCGAGCTGAGTCGATTGGTATGTAAGACTCGGCCCTCCGGGCCTCGGAAAAAATCTTGACAGTTTGAGCGAATTCTATACATTTCTTTTATAAGATATGTAAATATGCAACTTCATTTCTTATTACATTTTTATTCCCCTTTTTTCAATTAACAGAAGGGTTGCTAAAATAAAAGTTTTCCTATTACTGCAGTAGAACGTTTTTGAATGTATAATGTTTGCCTTAAAATGAACGGAATTTTATTAATAGAAAATGCAAAAGTTGATTTTTTCATAAACATTACATTCTGAGGAGTGTCTTAAAGATAAATTTCGTGTGAATAAGAATAACATTTTATTATATACTGTTACACAAATGAAGAATTTTCCAACACTACACACCAAAAAAATCTAAAATCGTTGACGTAATTGTAAACATGACACAAATCAACAAACCGTAATTTACGAAATGACGGAACATTACCGTGTTCCATTTAATTTTTCATGAAACATATACTTTACATGCGCAATGACATACAATTACACTTCCTACCATTCAGAACAAAAGCTGTATGTGGAGTAAAATTACATGATTTACGAAATTAAACGTCATGTAAAATTAAAATCAAACGTAAAACTAAGTTATTTTTGATGCTCGTATATGTCAGGGTCAGGAGACGTAAATTTACATTATTATTTTTAAGTGTGTACACACCAAAAAAATCTGAATTTTATCGTTGACGTTATTGCAAACATGACTCAATTCAACAACTAGTAATTCACGAAATGACGAAACATTACCTTGTTCCGTTTAATTTTACATGCTACATATACTTTACATGCCCAATGACATAAAATTACACTTCCTACAATTCAGAACAAACGCTATATGTGGAGTAATTTTACATGATTTACGAAATTAAACGTCATGTAAAATTAAAATCAAACGTAAAACTACGTCATTTTTGATGCTCGTATATGTCATGGTCAGGAGACGTAAATTTACACTATTTTTTCTAGGTGTGTATTTTTTAAAAATATAAAAATTTTACCGCATTACCGCGCTGTGTGGTGCGGTAAATAAAGTGCGGTTGCGGTAAGCGGTGCGGTTTTATTATTTTTTTTGCGGTTGCGGTGCGGACAATCCATTTACCGCCCATATCCGCACCGCGACGAACCCTACTTCTGACTGCAATTTTTCTAACTTATAACCATCGGATCGATCTGAAACATATCGGAAAATGAAAAGCGAAATAAATAACTCCAATCAACGGCGTAGCCAAGAGAAGGTTTTGGGGTTTAACACCATACAACCCCTCCCCCGCCCCCCAACACACCAAAAAAAAAAAAATTGGATTGAAGTTGAAAAATTATTGATGCAGACTGATTTAATTCAATATTACAATAACAATTTTCTGATCCGTAGATTGATAACCTGTTGTTGTAAACATCATGAGGGCTTTTGATAAATTGTCGAAATGGGGTCCTGATATGGAACTGATCTATTGGTCGATTTCACAGTTGTCTAATAGCATCAATATCAAATTCCTGCCTGAAAACATTCCAATAGAAAATTTCAGAGTTCTGTAATCAATCATAATCCTCAGATTTATTTTCAAATTGAGCTCGTTTTTGAAGAAATGTACTGTAATAAGGGTCTTTATTTAATAGGAAGCGAAGTTAAAATTGATTAAATGTCTATGAAACATAGAACTGCTCACCAAAAAATGCATAACTTTCAACATTTGCTAAAAATGTTTTTGCCTTTCTCATTCACTCTAAAATTGGTCAATCTAATCCCGACCCGGAGAGCCGAGTGTCATATGCCAATCGACTGAGTTCGTCGAGATCGGAAAATGTCTGTGTGTGTATATATATGTGTATGTGGAAAAAATGTGACCTCTGTTTCTCAGAGATGGCTGAACCGGTTTGCACAAAGTTAGTCTCAAATGAAAGGTACAACCTTCCCATCGGCTGCTATTGAATTTTTTATTGATTGGACTTCTGATTCCGGAGTTACGAGTTGAAGAGTGCAATCACCCAGCAAATTCCCATATAAATTGAAATAAAAAAAAATCAAAATCAAATTTTTTTTTTGATGCAAAATGACTTTAAAATGCATGAAACATTGAGATGTTTGACAAAACTTGACTTCTTTGGACTTTGGTACATTTTTGCCTTTCTCATATAGAAAGGTTATGCAATCACTCCAAAAATCGTCAATCACACCGGCCCGGAGGGAGTATGCAGTGAGGGGTTGCTACTTTAAAATTAAAACTAGTTTAAAATTTCTTAACAAGTTGAACATTTTCGGCAGGACCTGGACCTCCCGGATCTTTCTCCGTGATCCGCCGCTGGTTTCAAGCGATGTTTCAGTATCACATAGTATCTCAAGATCGTGGCTGTCGATCCATTGTATGTATGTGCAAATCGTACTGTAATATTCATTTCCACCATTGTATTGAACATAACCAGCCATGGAATCGTAGTCTGGACAAATGAGACAAGCACAATTGCACCACTAGGTGGATTAAGACAGGTTTTATTTTGGGAATGCGTCGAGTTGAGACGAAAACGTAATATGATTAATAACGAGGATAACACTTTCCGAATGTAGAGAGAAATTTATGAAAAATGACGATTTCCATTGCAGGGTGGCCAGCGAACCGGGAAAAACGGGAAAAGCGGGAAAACGGCGGGAATTTCAACCCACCTGGAAAAAAAACGGGAAAAGCGGGATAATCATAAAAACACCGGGAAATTTTAGAAAGTGAGGATCTGAGTTTTTTTTCGGTGTATTCTACCATTCAACTCTTTGTATTCTAAAATGCAACAAAATACAATAAATTGTATTTGGTCTTATTTGTTCTATATTCGCCTAATATATAGCACCAATTTTTTTCTGGGCCCATCACCATCACTTATAAAACCTTCTTTGCTAGTATTATACTCTGAACTCGCGACTATGCCATTTTAAAATCATATGCAAGCTCAACAGGATGAACTAATACTATTCACAGGGTAAAATTATATCAAGAATAGTGAGAAAACAGATTTTTGCAATGTTATTCACAACACTTTTGTTAGATTCATCTTACGAATACTAGAGTGCCGTCATTTCACCGGTTGTATAGTATATTATATCACATTATTTTGCAACCAATATCAAACAACTGACGTAATGCCCTCGCTTCAAGACTTAGAGCACGTTTTGAATAAAACCCATAATGATTGAGAATAATTATGCTCATAAACGACAATGCGGCTAGACGGGTTCCAATAGATGCTGATGAGCGGTAGGCTAATGAAACTTTGTTCTAGGCTACCCGCCGTAACTTGCCGTTTACTGTAAAAGTAGTGTGGGATGTAAAAGTAGTGTGGGATCTACGAAAAAAGTTTCGTGTGATCAATGTCACTCCAATGATCAAAGTCACCCCGGTTTACGGTACCAAGAGAACTTCTCTCCATACATTAGCACATACTCTCGCGATATCCGTGTGTCTCTATAGAGAATGCCTCTTTTTAGCTAAAATGAGTGCCAAGGCGAGTTGCAACGTTGCTCGTTCAATTGATGGTTTTCAATCCAAGTCATGGCAACCATATGTATTCGTACGCTGGTTGATACAACGATGAGAGCCAAGAGAGCACTTTCTCCGCTTCGCATTTATTTTCTCCTCTGCAACTCTTACCGTTAATGTCGTTACCATCTTTCCAGGGTGGTCAGATGGTATTTTGTAGTACCATTTTGTAATCTAATAACAAATTACTTGGAATTACAAACTTTGATTCGTTCCCTAAAAGAAACTCTTGAGGTTTTAGACTAAACTTAACAGATATTAATGGATGTTTTCCAAATTCCCAAAAATAGTTATATTTTGGTGGAATTTACCCTCGTCATCTGCGAATCGGTATAACAACGGATAAATCGGTAGATCTGGTAACTCTCATTATTGTCGGCGTATTTACGTTAGCGGCGGCCAAACTAGTGTGGGTAGTCGTGAATCGTCTGTATGCGTTCTTCCTTTATACCGAATATACCGATGCAGAAGCTAGAGATCCAATATCTCATTGATGTGTGAAACGCCATTCAAAAATCATTCATATTGGTTCGCATTAAAAATGACGAAGTTTGCGTTACGTTACAAAGAACAGTTTTCGTGGTGCGCCCCGGATCCTAAAGATTCTGGATCTGCTCGTTGTATTTTATGTAACAAGTCGTTTAAAATTGATACTATGGGAAAAGTTGCGTTTACGAGCCACGAAAAAGGAAAATTGCATCAGCAATTAAAGAAAGCGAAGCACAGTACATTAGCGGTTCCCGAATTCGTGGAACATTTTGAAAAAGCTGGTAAGTAGGTCATATTTAATTGAAATTTTATTATTGTTTTACTATTCCTGTTTTGTTTTAGGACCATCAAGACAGGTCAGTACAATGGCGAATGAAAAACCAGCAGATACTCAACAGGATTCAAATATCCAGCTATTTGCTACCGAAAGCCATGAGAAGAGCAAGATAAAAAAATTCTTACTGAATGACAATGTTGCAAAGGCTGAAGTGTTGTGGATATTGCAAACAGTGATCACCCATCGGTCTTTGCGTTGTGCCGGTTCGGATGTGTTGTTATTTAAAGATATGTTCCCGGATAGCGAGATAGCTGCTAAAGTGGAACTGGGCCGCACAAAAATCGGCTATATGATTTCATACGGGTTGGCTCCATATTATACACGGCAGTTGTTCGATGCTTTGAGTGGTTGTACTGAGCTTGTTATAGGGTTTGATGAAACACTGAACAAAGTGTCTCAACGGCAATAAATGGACGTCTGCGTCAAATATTTCGATGAAAGCAAAAAGGAAGTGCGATCATCATACATAGGCTCTGCCTTTTTATCGTCTACACGTGCTGTTGATTTATTAGATGGGCTGAAAAGTTGTCTCAAACCAAACCCTTCTTTATTAAGTCGTGTTATTCAAGTGTCAATGGATGGACCAAATCTAAATTTGAAGCTGGTCAAAGATCTTGCAAAAGAATTGCGTGAACAACGAGGAGACACATATGAATTATTGAATATAGGAAGTTGTGGTTTACACGTTGTCCACAATTCGTTTAAATACGGAATGAAGGAAACAAACTGGCACATTGATGATTTCTTGCAATCGTTGTACTATTTGTTTCGCGATGTTCCCCTGCGCCGAGCAGAGTATTCAGCGGTGACTGGGTCGTCTTTATTTCCGTTGAAATTTTGTTCAGTTAGGTGGGTTGAAAACCACCGTGTAGCTGAAAGAGCTAATGAAATGCTACCTAAATTGAAAATGTATGTCAACGCTATCAACAAACAGACTGAAAAGAAATGGAAGGAAAGTCATCCGGATTACAAAAGGAGTTTTCCAGGGCTCGTCGGTACGAAAAACTTCAAGATCGTTGCTGAGGCTGTCGGTGACAAACTGTTCAAAGCCAAGTTGTCTTTCTTCATGTCTTCAGCCGCATCGGTCGAACCGTTTCTAAAAAAATTTCAAGATGAGGAACCTATGTCGCCTTTTTTGTATGATGATCTCACTGGAATAGTTTTGCTGGTAATGGAAAAAGTCGTCAAACCAGAAATTCTTAAAACTAAACCAAAATCACTAGCTAATTTACAGCTAGTGGAAGATAATTTGCTTGCTGTCTCGAATGTTGATATCGGGTTTACCGCAAAGGTGGTGCTCAACGAATTGAAGGTCGACCAAACAGAAAAGCATGTTTTACTATTCCGATCCAGTTGTAAAGCATATTTCGTCGGGTTTCTTAAGAAGATGTTCGAACGTTCTCCTTTAGCTTACCCGTTCACTCGATTCATTTCGTGCCTGAATCCGGAATTACTTGTTCAGTATTCCGATATTGCAAAGAAAAGGCTTGAATTTTGTTTGCAAACGGTAGTAGAGAAAGGACATATGACTGGAACATCGGCCGATAGAGTTAAAGATGAGTATGCGCACCTAATTTCAT
This sequence comes from Topomyia yanbarensis, assembly GCF_030247195.1. NCBI lineage: Eukaryota > Metazoa > Arthropoda > Insecta > Diptera > Culicidae > Topomyia > Topomyia yanbarensis. The sequence goes on along the minus strand of NC_080671.1, from coordinate 261,354,441 downwards.
TACCGTCGTTCAAGCACAGTTTGTCAACGTACCAAAGGACCAAACAACGTGTGGACTATTTCTGGATGACAGCTATATCTGATTTAGGGAAATCATTAGAGTTGTTGAGCTGCTTCGTAAAGAAAATATTGATACTTTCCCATGGTAATGCTTCATCGGAACGTGGTTTCTCAATAAATAAAGATTGCCTAGTGGTTAACCAGCTCGAGGAAAGCTTAGTAGCCCAGCGTATTGTATATGATGCGGTGCATAATGCCGGTGGACTAACAAAGGTTTACATCTGCAAAAGTTTGTTGCAATATTCCAGAAGCGCGTATTCCAGGTATAAGGAAGCATTAGACGCCAGGAAAAAAAAGGACAACGAAAAATTAAAGCAAGCTGAGCAGAAACGTGTGGCGTCCAGATCAATCAGTGAACTGGAGGTGAAAAAAGCTAAAATTCTGGCAGACGCTCAAAAGGAAGTCAATATTCTTGATGAAAAAATGAAACTAATCAAAAACTAAATATCTGATATTTTTATGTGTGTCACGTAAAATAAAGACATGATAGCAATAATTTATGTTTTATTCTGTCGATTTCCTAGACCGGGAAAAACATTTAAATATTGTCGGGAAAACCGGGAAAAAAGCGGGAAATCGAAAATCTATTTTCACTGGCCACCCTGCCATTGGATTCTGGCAGGTTCTGATCGATTTTGATGAGCATTTGATTTTTGTTGTATGACCAATTATATGTATAGGTCAAATGTTTAAAAACAGTAATTTAAGGTCAAGATAGCATCATTTTGGAACCGCCAATTTCGGAGGTTTAGTATTTTCGATGAGTTTTACAAACGTTAAACAGCGCATCATTTGATAAAATAATTTTGACGGTATATCGTCCAAGAAGTATTTGTGGTGAATTTTCTCAGGTTAATATTCATGACTACAATAAAGTCTCAACAAATTCGCTAAAGACACGAACTCTGTTACTATTTTCTGAAAATTTAATTCTGCTTATTTTTATAACTTCGAAAATTACGGTTTCGGAATTATGCCGTTTGGACAGTTTGATCGATTTTCACCAAACCGAATTTCTGGCTACGCCGCTGATTTCAAGTAAGTAGAAACAAAGTCGTCCTACACTCGTTCAAAAGAAACTTCTTCGAATGCTGAATATCTCTGTTTGATGGGCTCTAGCAGACGAACAAGACTGAATTCGAGTAAATCCTTTCTTGAGCATGTTTTCCTTATCACGAAGATATGCGAAATATGCGAAAATAGAAAGTTCATCATAATCAGAAATAGTTATCAGACCACATCAAGGGACGGGAAGAATATTTTAACAGTTTCAGTTTATTATAAAGAAAAAATTTGCCCGATTTAGTCTATGTCCCCATTTTGTCAGCCTAAAATACACCATGAGACTGATAAAAATGGGTCTTTATTGTATGTATTATTCGCTATGTTTCATCATAATCATAACATTTCTTTTTTGGAGATTTTTTATTGCATCGAACTACAACAATTTTCAGGTAGTTTCAAGGGGTTATTTTATAGACTTCTTCTAAAATTTGGCGAACCTATTCCAATTCGTATACCAATTAATTGGTATACTTAAGGGTTTATATGTTGCAGATAGAAAAAATACTGAAATTTTCAGCTTTTTTCCTACACAACATTATTAAACAATTTTTCCTAATTAGTTTGTGAAAAAACTATTTGAAATTTTTTAATAGTTTTATTTTTTATTTAACCGTAATTTTTTAATAAATAGTGACCATCGCTTCACAACGTAGTCTATTTTTAATGGCTTGCGGTGAGCACGATCTCTCGAATTGCTGAACTGAAAATTATGGAATAGAAATTAATTTTTAGTATTCTTTACAGACCCGCTGGTGCCCTAAGACGATTTCGCTAGATTTTCAGAGCACTGTGCACCCAGTGCATTAACGCAAGTGACGGAAGGTTATCGAAAAGTTTCGTGAAAATGAAAATTCCAGTAATGATGATTATTTTCCCAAACGGTTCGTTTTCGTGAGGTTTCTATTTGTTCTTTGGCATTAGGATTAGCGATAATAATTCAAATCAAGGATACTACTGTGAAGTCACCTTTAGAAAAAGTCGATATCGAAGTAAAATTTGGAACTATGCACGCATGCACTTCAGAGATAGCGTGATATCAGCAGCTGCGATTTCATTTCAACGCTTTTTGTGAAAGGGCGATACTTACAAATGTAAACATAGGGCTTTTTTCATACATGCGAATGAGGGCTTTGAAACGCAACAAATTAACCTCAAAATTTGGTAGAATCCATTGCTATATATAGATATTGCTTTCTTAAACTACAGCAAAAAATACAACGGGCGAAACTGTATTTTTGTTTGTTTATTTAAAGTTTCGCCCTCCACGCTCCATGCAAACAAACAGAGCGATACTTTTTTGCCAGCAGTTTAGAGGCTAAACTGTTATTTTCGTATTTTTTAGGATTATCAAGCTGATACCAGCTGTAAATAGTAACAATGATCTCTATTGAAAAAAGACGGACGAAATTGGTGGTGTAGAACGGTAGTTATTGTAAAAAAAACGTAAGGGCGATACTTCAATGCTGAAAGGGTGGGACCGAAAAAGTAAACAATCGCCAAAGGGGCGATACTATCATTTTGTCAATTTCAATAGCAAAAACAAATTTTAATTTAATAATTTCAAATACTTTATGAAGTTTTGGGTTTCGATCACTGAATCATGCAATCTAGGATGTAAAAAACACAATAGTTCTTAAATAAGAAATAAAACCAACTCTGGAAATATTCACTGTTGATTTTCTTTGAATGGTGTCACTGCTAGTAAAAGAAAAAGCGTTGATTTCTCAGTCGCGTTGGAAATTTGAGTAAAGTATAAACTTCAAATCGATTCAAAAAAAAATTTCGATTTTTTTGGCTCGGTACAATATATAACCCCTTTAGGAAAATTCAGTTTTCCCACCACAATATAGATATTTTATTAACAGAGCATTAACAATAATTCGTTGGTATGTCTATTTTATGGGCCATTTTTTCGCTTTCCCATTGATTTGGTTTGAGATTTCTAGCACTGATGTTGTCCTATGCTGATTTGAGCGATTCTTTGAGTCCTGCCACTATCCCATGTAGTATGTGTTATCAAAAACATCGCGAAGCATCAAGTTCTAAATGTTCTCAAACGATATAATATCCGAAAAGAGTGTTAAGAGTTATAAGCAGATGGGGAACAACTTGACAGCTCCTATACAAATCGTTGAAACCACTTTTTTTTTGGGTCTGTGGGTCTAAAATGGTGGATCAATCTTTATTCAAGAGCAATTTCTAAAAAAAGCGTAAACTTGTGCATAGCGAAAATTTTCTTGTTCAGATTTTTTTACTTCCGATAATTCATTTTTGAAGACTTTTTGGGTTTGGTGTTATTTTAATATAAAAATAATGCATCTTTATTCCGATGCATTATTTTTAAATGATTTATGATTTTTTGGGATCATCATCATACAAATAAGCGGCGCCTATGCTAGTTAGTGAGCATCTTCATTTAGTTTTAAGATATTAGGCAGTAATATTTGCATTGCAATGTAAACAACACACACAATGATACTGGACTGTTTTTCTGCTTCTCCGATAGAAAATTAGCTGTCATCATTTCTGAATTTTGTGGAAACCTTTGCACCGTAAATGTCGTAAATGCTGCCAGAAATAAACAATCGAAGTCAATCCCACCTTTGTTAAATACGAAGTGAAAAATGATAATCACAAAACTAAATGTATTTAAGATTAACGACAAACTTTCGAGAATTATCATATGCGAAAGATATTTCAAGGGCGACGGGAGAAGAAAAAGTTCACACTAGAAGCGCACTCAAATCAAATCATGCATTTTACATTTTACATTCGGCACAATTTGTAATCCTTTTATGAAACTCCAAAATGACGAATTAACTTGTTTGTATTTATATTAAATTATTACGCTGTTTTGAAATGATCATCTTGATTACCGCTTCCGAATGTAAATAAAGAAGACAAGTTCGTAAAAGACGTCACGGAATTATTTTCTCGCATAGAAATTTACAGCATCGCAATTTGTGGACGGCGTTCTATGGTGGCGACATCATTCGAAACACGGTGGTTTCATGCAACTTAGGCTAAACGTCAAGTTGCGGGAGGGTTGGTTATAAGAAATGTCTCATCACACTGTTAGGTGGATTAAAAACGTTTTTGACATATGAACATGAAATGAATGATTTTCGCATTTACGTAGTAAACCACCTTTCATTCTTAACGGAATTTCACCAAAAAAAATTTAAGTCAAAGTACCAGTACTTCTATATAGTAGCGCATATATTCCAATACAGTGAAATAAAAACACATTGTATTTCATTAATAAGAACGACGCCATATTTAACGAAAAAAAATTGCCTATACATTACATCTAATCAGGAGTACGGTCTCAACCGGCATAGAATTATTGAACATTAGAAAAACTGCAAAAAATGTATGATATGTAGCATACAGCAGAAATGATTTTTAAAAATAGGGGGTTTAACGGACAAAATATCCCAAAACTCTAACTTCCGCATTCTTCAAGAAACAGATGTATTATCATTCAAAAACTAAGATTGCTCCCTTTAAAAATGAATGAAGTGTAATTTTCTAAAGGCTAGTTCGAAAGTTCTAGCATTTAATATATTTTCCTCTAATATTTTGCCAAAGAGCCAATGGCAAAAACTTCAATTGAAGTGAACGGGAGTCAAACTATGTGGTATTTGGCAACAAAAGCTTCAAAAAAGCTACAAAATAGTCTTGACTGAAAAAATATTAGGACCTAATTTGCTAGAAAATTATAGTAAATTTGAATGGAAGTACGCGAAAAAAAGTTATGTAGCATTATGCTATATTTCACCCTAAGGAGAAAAAATTGGTAAACACAAAAATTTCTCACTAGGGTGAAAATTTGTTGGTAAAACCAGTCTTTGCACTTGAGGGCACAAATCCTTATTTCTTACACAGTTGTGTTTCGGCTTCGCCTCATCAGAAACCAACACTAACTTTTTGTCGGAATAGATTAGCGCCGGCTTGACGCAAATCCATTAAAACTAAAACATACTTTGTGTTTCAATCGAACGACTGATCAAACGTGATGTCTCACCCGAGCAGAAGTTCTGTTTATGCCGATGAGACACAGTGAAGCCGAAACTTGTCTTGGCTTAGCAGGCCTATGTGAAAGCACTATGCCACATTTCACCCTAAGGAAGAAAATTTGGTAAACACCAACATTTCTCACTAGGATGATCACGTTTGATCACGTGTTTACCAAATTGATATCGAAAACGATTCATAATTCCACGATTTCCAACAGAAATCGAGAGAAGTGATTAACTTTTAAATTGGATTTAAGATTAAACATGTATTGTTTTTAAATGATCTAATAATTTTGTCTCTATATGGATCTTGCATTTTATGTATTTGAAATGGTTAGTTTGTGAAATTTTACTTAGAAGTATAAAATAACTAGTCCAAAATATGTCGTAAAAATAATAGCGTCAAAATATTTCGGACACAGCTAGATTTTCTTTCACTATAGCAGTCTGTTTATCAATTTAGAATAATCAAAATTATCACTTTATCATTTTTTTATGTGGTGCGGTTGCGGTAAAACCGCGCGGTAAAAGCTCTTTCTCGCACCGCATCTGCGGGAAAAAGTGTCTCACCGCACCGCAGATGTTGCGGTGCGGTTGCGGTAAATACGCGACGAACCCTAACTGAAGGCGGCCAACTGGACATACTGACCAGCCGATCTTCAGTTTTCCTATCCCGGTAACCTTTTTTGCTTCCGCTTTCAGTAACCTGAGGTAGGCTACTTGCGTGCCAGAGGGTTCCGCTCTCAATCGCACAGAGACCCGCTCAATTACTGCGCCACATTTTTCTGTGACGGCAGCGACGACATCATCTGCGGTCGTGAACTCGTCCAGTTGCTAACACTGGATAGTCATTTCCGCCCCTATCGATCTCACCTGGGTGCCTTCACCCAGGGCCTTTTGGACCAAGGCCTTGTATACCGCACTAGATTGTGCGCCTCACTTCAGCACCAAGAGCATTTCGCCTGTATTGGTGCGTCTCACGCTGCGCACGTCTTGCCCGAGGGCCGAGAGGCATTCGGCCACCCGCATTGACTTCAGGACGTCGGCATATTTGTCCTTGTCGGTCTTTAACCACAAGGCCTCGCTTCGGTCCTTGGCCTTCTTTGCGGCTCGGGGTGCGTCCGGCGTCGGTTTTCTCCTACTGACCAGCTTCCAGGGGTTTTCGCCCCCCTGTCCCAGTTGTGCCGGGTTGCTGGTGCCTATTTTCTGCCCGGCGGGGTCATTTGCGCCCCGGCTTACCTCGACCAAACGACGTTTGGCCGTGACGGTTACACGCCATTGGGTGATACTTTTTGCACCCTCGCTTGGTGACTTCCTAAGACGCTTCAAGTTCGACGCCGTCTTGCGCTTGCCCCTGACCTTCGAGGGGAACTCAGCCGCCGCTTCGAGCGATTAGTGGCCGTCCAATGCGTTGGTAGGGCTATTTCCTGTTGTTCCCACGAATAGCGCGAGAAAGAAAGGTCCGCCACGCCAGAACTCCGCAGTAACGTGGTGAGGGACGCTTACTGTGGGGGTTGCCACTTAAGGGTTTATATGTTGCAGATAGAGAAAATACTGAAATTTTCAGCTTTTTTCCTACACAACATTATTAAACAATTTTTCCTAATTAGTTTGTGAAAAAACTATTTGAAATTTTTTAATAGTTTTATTTTTTATTTAACCGTGATTTTTTAATAAATAGTGACCATCGCTTCACAACGTAGTCTATTTTTAATGGCTTGCGGTGAGCACGATCTCTCGAATTTCTGAACTGAAAATTATGGAATAGAAATTAATTTTTAGTATTCTTTACAGACCCGCTGGTGCCCTAAGACGATTTCGCTAGATTTTCAGAGCACTGTGCACCCAGTGCATTAACGCAAGTGACGGAAGGTTATCGAAAAGTTTCGTGAAAATGAAAATTCCAGTAATGATGATTATTTTCCCAAACGATTCGTTTTCGTGAGGTTTCTATTTGTTCTTTGGCATTAAGATTAGCGATAATAATTCAAATCAAGGATACTACTGGGAAGTCACCTTTAGAAAAAGTCGATGTCGAAGTAAAATTTGGAACTATGCACGCATGCACTTCAGAGATAGCGTGATATCAGGAGCTGCGATTTCATTTCAACGCTTTTTGTGAAAAGGGCGATGCTTACAAATGTAAACATAGGGCTTTTTTCATACATGCGAATGAGGGCTTTGAAACGCAACAAATTAACCTCAAAATTTGGTAGAATCCATTGCTATATATAGATATTGCTTTCTTAAACTACAGCAAAAAATACAACGGGCGAAACTGTATTTTTGTTTGTTTATTTGAAGTTTCGCCCTCCACGCTCCATGCAAACAAACAGGGCGATATTTTTTTGCCAGCAGTTTAGAGGCTAAACTGTTATTTTCGTATTTTTTAGGATTATCAAGCTGATACCAGCTGTAAATAGTAACAATGATCTCTATTGAAAAAAGACGGACGAAATTGGTGGTGTAGGACGGTAGTTATTGTAAAAAAACGTAAGGGCGATACTTCAATGCTGATAGGTGGGACCGAAAAAGTAAACAATCGCCAAAGGGGCGATACTATCATTTTGACAATTTCAATAGCAAAAACAAATTTTAATTTAATAATTTCAAATACTTTATGAAGTTATGGGTTTCGATCACTGAATCATGCAATCTAGGAGGTAAAAACCTATTTTAATCCACCTAGCGGTGCAATTGTGCCTTTCTCAATCATGAATCACGAGAATGTGTGCGTTGTTTATATTCATTAAAAACTTTTAAATGCATTTTATTATGCATTTTATTATTATACATCACATGACAACTATATACAGGAAAATAAATCGTTATTCGAGTTCTAAAATTTTGAAAAAGAAAAAACAGCCACGGTAATATTGAACTGAAAAAAAAGGTGCGAAATCGGCAAAGTCCCAAAAAGTCGATTTTCATAAAAAAAAAAATTTCGATATAACATAAACTCTCGACGTTTCATGCATTTTAAAGATGTTTGGCATCAAAAATACGAATTCGATTTCTGAAATTTCATGGGGTCCCCCCTTTGAAAAAAAATTTGAGTTCCGGCTTATATGGGAATTTCATATGTGACCGGACGATTAAGTCTATATTTTCGGACCCATATAAGAGATCCGTACGAAATTTTATAGGCATCTATGGGGATATTATAGCTATCATTTGGGACTAAGTTTGTGAAAATCGGCCCAACCATTTCCGGGAAACTGATGTGAGTTCGTAAATTTTGAAAGATGGCACTTCCGGAACCGTCTATGGTGGTCAATGTAGTCAACGAAAGTTTGGTTGGCCGTCGGTGACCTAGAACAGCAAATTTAAGTTGTTTGAGAGACTTTTAGCGAAATTTTTACCTTTTTTGCTTTCATCGGAGTATCGGTTTGAATCATAATTTGCTATGTGATCGCACGCCACAACCTGTAACTCCGGAACCGGAAGTCGGATCGGGATGAAATTAAATAGCCATTTACGGGGACGCAATACCTTTCATTTGAGGCCAAGTTTAGTCGAATCCGTCTAGCCACCTCCAAGAAACCGATGTGACTGTTATTCTGAATTTAGATACTTCCGCCGGGGTTTACGGAACCGAGGATGGTGGCCAAATAGACTTTGAATGGATGTTATTGACCTAATAATACAAATCGAAGCAGTTGTGGTCATATTTTGGAAAAAAATTCACCTTTATACATTAATTGCAGAATTTATTAAAATCGACATTTTCTGCGTGTTCGTACTTATCACCCTGTAATTCCGGAACCGGAAGTCGGATCCATTAGAAAATCAATAGCAGCCTATGGGAACGTTGCACCTTTCATTTGAAACTAAGTTTGTTAAAATCGGTTCAGCAATCTCTGAGAAAAATGAGTGACATTTTTGGTCACATGCACACACACATATACACACATACATACATACTCACATACATACACACACAGACATTTGCCGAACTCGACGAACTGAATCGAATGGTATATGTCACTCGGCCCTCCGGGCCTCCGTTAAAAAGTCGGTTTTCAGAGCAATTGCAATACCTTTCTATTGAGAAAGGCAAAAACACAATAGTTCTTAAATAAGAAATAAAACCAAGTCTGGAAATATTCATTGTTGATTTTCTTTGAATGGTGTCACTGCTAGTATCGCCCTTTTCAAGAAAAAGCGTTGATTTCTCAGTCGCGTTGGAAATTTGAGTAAAGTATAAACTCCAAATCGATTCAAAAAAAAAAATTCGATTTTTTTGGCTCGGTACAATATATAGGGTGATGAGCCTATTAGCGCCATGTTTCTATTATCACCCTACCCATTTGATGCCGTTGGTTAGAGCAGTGTCTGCCATCTTTGTTCAACGCATTGAGTCAAATGGTAGCGCAACAATAGGGGCACTCGATTCGAATTTTCATTGTGCTCAAACACGAGAATTTTACTGTTTTCAACGCATTTATGTTATTATATTGGTTCTTAACAACGAAGCAAAGCGGTTGATGTCAATTTTTATGCATTCCATTGATTGTAAGGCAAGAAATTACCGAATTAGTGAGGCACCTTGTTTAGTATGGTGAAAATAGGCTCATCACCCTAACCCCTTTAGGAAAATTCAGTTTTCCCACCACAATATAGATATTTTATTAACAGAGCATTAACAATAATTCGTTGGTATGTCTATTTTATGGGCCATTTTTTCGCTTTCCCATTGATTTGGTTTGAGATTTCTAGCACTGATGTTGTGCTATGCTGATTTGAGCGATTCTCTGAGTCCTGCCACTATCCCATGTAGTATGTGTTATCAAAAACATCGCGAAGCATCAAGTTCTAAATTTTCTCAAACGATATAATATCCGAAAAGAGTGTTAAGAGTTATAAGAAATGTCTCATCACACTGTTAGGTGGATTAAAAACGTTTTTGACATATGAACATGAAATGGATGATTTTCACATTTACGTAGTAAATCACCTTTCATTCTTAACGGAATTTTGCCAAAAAATAAATTTAAGTCGAAATACCAGTACTTCTATATAGTAGCGCATATATTCCAATACAGTGAAATAAAAACACATTGTATTTCATTAATAAGAACGACGCCATATTTGATGAAAAAAAAATTGCCTATACATTACATCTAATCAGGAGTCCGGTCTCAACCGGCACAGAATTATTGAACATTAGAAAAACTGCAAAAAATGTATGATTTGTAGCATACAGCAGAAATGATTTTTAAAAATAGGGGGTTTAACGGACAAAATATCCCAAAACTCTAACTTCCGCATTCTTCAAGAAACAGATGTATTATCATTCAAAAACTAAGATTGCTCCCTTTAAAAATGAATGAAGTGTAATTTTCTAAAAGCTAGTTCGAAAGTTCTAGCATTTAATATATTTTCCTCTAATATTTTGCCAAAGAGCCAAAGGCAAAAACTTCAATTGAAGTGAACGGGAGTCAAACTATGTGGTATTTGGCAACAAAAGCTTCAAAAAAGCTACAAAATAGCCTTGACTGAAAAATATTAGGACCTAATTTGGTAGAAAATTATAGTAAATTTGAATGGAAGTACGCGAAAAAAAGTTATGTAGCATTATGCTATATTTCACCCTAAGGAGAAAAATTTGGTAAACACCAAAATTTCTCACTAGGGTGAAAATTTGTTGGTAAAACCAGTCTTTGCACTTGAGGGCACAAATCCTTATTTCTTACACAGTTGTGTTTCGGCTTCGCCTCATCAGAAACCAACACTAACTTTTTGTCGGAATAGATTAGCGCCGGCTTGACGCAAATCCATTAAAACTAAAACACACTTTGTGTTTCAATCGAACGACTGATCAAACGTGATGTCCCGCCCGAGCAGAAGTTCTGTTTATGCCGATGAGACACAGTGAAGCCGAAACTTGTCTTGGCTTAGCAGGCCTAGGCGAAAGCACTATGCTACATTTCACCCTAAGGAGGAAAATTTGGTAAACACCAACATTTCTCACTAGGGTGATCACGTTTGATCACGTGTTTACCAAATTGATATCGAAAACGATTCATAATTCCACGATTTCCAACAGAAATCGAGAGAAGTGATTAACTTTTAAATTGGATTTAAGATTAAACATGTATTGTTTTTAAATGATCTAATAATTTTGTCTCTATTTGGATCTTGCATTTTATCTATTTGAAATGGTTAGTTTGTGAAATTTTACTTAGAAGTATAAAATAACTAGTCCAAAATATGTCGTAAAAATAATAGCGTCAAAATATTTCGGACACAGCTAGATTTTCTTAAAAGCTCTTTCTCGCACCGCATCTGCGGGAAAAAGTGTCTCACCGCACCGCAAATGTTGCGGTGCGGGTGCGGTAAATACCGCGCGGTTGCGGTAATTACATCAACCGCGACGAACCCTAACTGAAGGCGGCTAACTGGACATACTGACCAGCCGATCTTCAGTAGCCTGAGGTAGGCTACTTGCGTGCTAGAGGGTTCCGCTCTCAATCGCACAGAGACCCGCTCAATTACTGCGCCACATTTTTCTGTGACGGCAGCGACGACATCATCTGCGGTCGTGAACTCGTCCAGTTGCCAACACTTGAGAGTCATTTCCGCCCCTAATGATCTCACCTGGGTGCCTTCACCCAGGGCCTTTTGGACCAAGGCCTTGTATACCGCACTAGATTGTGCGCCTCACTTCAGCACCAAGAGCATTTCGCCTGTATTGGTGCGTCTCACGCTGCGCACGTCTTGTCCGAGGGCCGAGAGGCATTCGGCCACCCACATTGACTTCAGGACGTCGGCATATTTGTCCTTGTCGGTCTTTAACCACAAGGCCTCGCTTCTGTCCTTGGCCTTCTTTGCGGGTCGAGGTGCGTCCGGCGTCGGTTTCCTCCTACTGACCAGCTTCCAGGGGTTTTCGCCCCCCTGTCCCAGTTGTGCCGGGTTGCTGGTGCCTATTTTCTGCCCGGCGGGGTCATTTGCGCCCCGGCTTACCTCGACCAAACGACGTTTGGCCGTGACGGTTACACGCCATTGGGTGATACTTTTTGCACCCTCGCTTGGTGACTTCCTAAGACGCTTCAAGTTCGACGCCGTCTTGCGCTTGCCCCTGACCTTCGAGGGGAACTCAGCCGCCGCTTCGAGCGATTAGTGGCCGTCCAATGCGTTGGTAGGGCTATTTCCTGTTGTTCCCACGAATAGCGCGAGAAAGAAAGGTCCGCCACGCCAGAGCTCCGCAGTAACATGGTGAGGGACGCTTACTGTGGGGGTTGCCTAGGTACCCCACAGGCTCCGTTAACGATCGAGCATCTTTTTCACCACCTCGATCACTCATCCCTCGGCACGGTTCGCTTCACGCCTTTGTTGCTTTACGTAATGACCGCTGCCCAGATCATCACAACCATCCTCCTTTACCAGGGCTTTGGACCTGTAGCTCTGGTTCTCAATAGTTCCAAGTTCGTAGGCTATTACGGACATGCTACTATTGAGATCCTTCATTCGCTAGCGGAGTTGCAAAGTTTGAGTGTATACTACAGCTTCATGAAAACCTCATATTTTATTGTAAAATTCGTTCATTTTTCTTCCATATAATATGGAGAAAAATAATTTATTCGGTTTTCTGTTGTTCATCGACAGGCTATACATTAGGGTGACAATGATTTATATGAAAAAAAATTTCACAACCTACACCCCCTAGCGTCGTTCCAAATCATGAAAAAATGATTCTGTCCAAATTTGAGCGAAATCGGTTAACCCGAACCCCTCCCCCAACGAGCTTAAAGTTTGTATGGGATTTTTGGCCAAAATGTATGGAGAAACACTCACAGTTCACATTATCGCCCCTAGAGGTCGCTGTAAACTTCCGAACACGGACCTAGGAAGGAGTTAAGCTTTTGAAGATATGCCGAACAAGTTTGTCGAAGACTGCAAGACAATCAAACTAACCGTTAAAGAGTTATTAACGTTTAAAGTTGGATACTGCTGCTTAACATTCGCAAAGGGCGTACTCCGCTTATCTCATATATGTGACCCACATGCGAAGGTGGGGCAAGGTTAGAAAAAACTCATATATCTCTGAAACGACGAGAGATAGAAAGTTGTGATGTTCCACAAAGTTGTAGAGAAATAAAAGGACTTTTTGGTTTCACTGGAAAGTTTAAGGATTTCTCCGCATGGTGGCGGTAATGAGCCAAGCAATTTAAAGGGAATGCTCCTATCTGTACAACGCTAAGAGATAGAGCATTTGGATGTTATACAAAGTTGTAGAGTAGCAAATAATAGTTTATTCTTTTATTTGAAAAATGCAAAACTCCACCACATGGTGGCGCCAGTGAGCAAAATTAATTCAAGATAATTCACCTATCTATACAATGGTACGAGATAGTGCAATCTGACGTTCTACGAAGTTGTAGAGTATTTCAAAGGCTATCGTGTATAAATATAAGTTAGGCCGCATAGTGGTGCTAACATCCTTATATTATCGAGAATTTGAATTTTGCTTTGTGCGACTATTCCGGCAAGGAAGGATCGTCTCCTGATATAGCTGCAACATTGCTGCCGGTGCTCGTCGATCGCTCTGTCGTAGTAGAGACTGAACCGGCTGGGTAGTGTCATTTTGCTTTGTGCGTTTCATCGCGCATGTTGCTTGTTATCGCCGCAGAGATGTGGTGTATGTTGTTGCCGTTGTCGCCTCGAGACGTGCCATGTGCTGCGAACCTAACTCAATTGATATTGGTTATACGAGTATGGGACTGATACTTCGGCAGTAAGCAAAGGGCAATTTGAATGCCGGATGGACAATAGTCAAATTAGATTCCAGCTCCGAGCAGCTTTTTAGGTACCTGTGCAAATTCTTAGCTCGATCTCTGAAACTATTTTTTTGCACCTACTGTTTAAATTTTACATGGGATTTTGTGTGGGAAAATTAACTTTCATAAAATAATTCCTCCAGGAGTTGCCCATTGCTTCATAAAAATAAATCGTTATGTGACATTTATAGGAAATTCAACATAGAAACAAAGTCTCGAAAACCACAAAACGATTTGACGCTTGAGAAAAAAAGTTATTAAACAGAAACCGATTGATGCTCTGACGATTGATAAAAAATCATTTTTTCTAGCACCACTGCTGTTGGTTGTCCAATTATATGAAATTTTGTTTTGATTTACTCTTAATGTGTCTAAATCATTTATCCATACTGTTTGGCCACCTTGCAAGGGTTTTGAGAGATAAATTTAGGCTTCTTTTGTACATAATAAGAGAAAGTTAAAAATTTTGTATATAATTAGACTGTCATCAGCAATGATGCTATGAAAAGTGAAATTTTCATCGACCTTCAGAGCATCAATCGGTTTTTGATTAATAACTTTTTCAACAAGCCTCAGATCGTTTCGCGGTCTTCTAGACTTTATTTCCTTGATAAATTTCCTATAAAAATCAGACATCTATTTATTTTTAGGAAGTAACGGAGTATTTTGCAAAAGACGATTTCCTCATACGAAATCCCATCCAACTTTAAACAGTGGGCGCAAAAATATAGTTTCACCGATCGAACTAAAAATTTGCAGAGGGAGCTAAATGGATCCCAATAAGTTACTCTGAGTAAAATTTTATTTTTTTCATATAACCATGTCTCATGTCTCTCTGTCTAATGGTCAATTTTTCATCACTTCTGGTACCACACATAACTTCCAAACTGGACAATACAAATCAATACTTTGGAATGGTAGTCCATGTGAGATCATGAAAACATGGATTACCATTCCAAAGTACTAAGTAACTCAACAGTGACATTATTTTAAGGACCCCAAAGTAGGCTAATTAAATACCAATACCGCGGCGGAACCCTTTATTCAATGAAGCTGCATTTTTATCGTGACTAACGACTTACCTTTCAATATACGGGCCCTTTTAAAAATTTCGGTAGGAAAGTCGTGTAAGGTTTGGTACGCTTATATCTTTTGCTGTGCTGCATATAATTAATAATTTTTTGCCATTTGGTCGAAAATAAGTAGAACAATGTTGTCAAAACGAAAAACTGTTTTGAAATTTTTTTCGCAAACTGCTCGGAAATGGCGAAAAATTTCAGCTCATCTCGGTCAGACCCGTCAATAGGATGCACCAACCGAACATTTAAATGATGAAAAAGTTTAAATATAAAGGGAGAACACCAAATTATTGCCACACCGAAAATGTCATGCCAATTTTCTTATAATGTTTAAAATCAAACCAAAATTTTAGGGTAGTTTTATACATATATTAGGGTAGTTTTATACATATATTTAGCCTGTTCTAATAACCCTGCCACTTCTAGTTTTCCGATCTGTTTACTTCACATCCTTGCTCTCACTTGAGTACTATGGCTTTAATTTCCATAACTTTCCCTACTCAGTAATCTCTATACTGTTATGATAAATCTCTTCTACTGTTCATAAATAATAAAATTTACATTTTATCCAAAGCTTGAGTTTGTGAAGCTCACAATAGAAAGTGATTTAAAAAAAATAAATTAAGGAACATTTCGTAAATATCATTTTATAACATGATATACTCCCTACACTTCATGACAGTAATAAAGTTATTTTAAATGATAGTCTCAACAAATTCGCTAAAGACACGAACTCTGTTACAATTTTTTTTTAAATTATTTCTCCACAATATTAAAACTTCAAAGATGGCGTTTTGGACAGTAAGTTTTCATCAAACTTCCACCAAATCGAATTTCTGGCCACGCGACTGACTCCAAGTAAGTAGAAACAAAGTCGTTCAACACTCGTCCCCAAGAAACTTCTTCGAACACTGCCTATCAATTAGAATACATTGAAGACCCGTTTTGATCAGGCCCCGATTTAGTCTGCCCCCATTTTATCAACCTCATTTTTGATGGACTCTAGCAGACGAACAAGGCTGAACGCTATTGAGAGTAAGAACTTTAAATTGATTCAAAAAAACGAATTTCGGGCTTAGCACAACATATATTTATTTAACCTCTTTGGGAAAATTTAGTCTTCCCCACGCAATACATTGATGGAAGAATTTGGATATGTTGTCAATAGAGCAATAATTCGTTTGTATATCTATTTTATGGGCCATTTTCCGCTTATTCATTTATTTGGTTTAGCATTTGAGATTTCAAGCACTATGTTGTCCTATGCTGCTTTGAACGATTCTCTGAGTCCTGCCACTATCCCATGTAGTATGTGTTAACAAAAACATCACGAAGCATCAAGTTATAAATGTTCTCTATCTATATTATATATGAAGAGAGTGATAAGAGTGATAAAAAATGGATCATCACATTGTTGGGTGGATTAAAAACGTTTTTATATGAATGTTCTCATAACTTCGAAACGAAAAAAGTTTAGTAGTCAGTTAATGTTTTAAAGCAAATTATGCGCCCTAAAATAATCTACAAGTTGTCCAAAGGGTACTTCAGTGTAAAATAAAAACTACAAAAGTTTTAGAAATAAAACCGTTTTTTAACCCTTCGGAAGTCGCGCAAGTGGCCCAATGAACGAGCAGCCGCTGGTGCGCCAACACAGTTTTGCTAGTTTTGTTAGCTGGCGGAAGGTTACAGAACACCCTGAAGCTTACATTTGGTTTTCTCGTGCAATGAAAATTACAAAAGCTAGAGCTTGCATGTCTTCAGCAAATTTGTTTAAAATGTGTTTCTCTACAACTTCTACATCGAAAACTAAAGTTCTTTCTTGAACCGTTAAAAAGTTCAGTTTTAAAAATTGCTAAAATTAGAATCACCCTAACATTTGTTTAAACAAAAATAAGAGCATTGCAAAGTATAACAACTTAGCCAAACATGTTGTAAGGCTAAGTCATTTAATTTTAGCAAAAAGTTAAAATTGCTGCTAAATTCACATTCTAGACCACTGTGTTGTGGGAGCATATTGAATGATATTATATACAGTATTAGAATCTGGACAAACGTCTTCTTCGATTTCGAATTCTTCTGCATGTGTTCCAAAGAATACCCAAAGATGTGTCTCTTGACAAGTCATCCACAAAGTGTCTCAAGTCTCAAGTTCATTTTAACACGGCGTAAACTGTCAATTTGCTTTGCCAAATATTATATTTTTCAAATAACTTACAGGTATCAACTTGGCGTAAATGATATTCTTTAGAAGCGGTTTGTTTAGTTTCATATACATCATGCGGCATAATTCCAATTTTTATAACGAGACACGATAGCCTTTGAAATACTCTACAACTTCGTAGAACGTCAGATTGCACTATCTCTTACCATTGTATAGATAGGCGAATTATCTTGAATTAATTTTGCTCACTGGCGCCACCATGTGGTGGAATTTTGCATTTTTCAAATAAAAGAATAAAGTATTTTTTACTACTCTACAACTTTGTATAACATCCAAATGCTCTATCTCTTAGCGTTGTACAGATAGGAGCATTCCCTTTAAATTGCTTGGCTCATTACAGCCACCATGCGGAGAAATCCTAAAACTTTCCAGTGAAACCAAAAAGTCCTTTTATTTCTCTACAACTTTGTGGAACATCATAACTTTCTATCTCTCGTCGTTTCAGAGATATATGAGTTTTTTCTAACCTTGCCCCACCTTTGCATGTGGGTCACATATATGAGATAAGCGGAGTACGCCCTTTGCGAATGTTAAGCAGCAGTATCCAACTTTAAACGTTAATAACTCTTTAACGGTTAGTTGGATTGTCTTGCAGTCTTCGACAAACTTGTTCGGCATATCTTCAAAAGCTTAACTCCTTCCTAGGTCCGTGTTCGGAAGTTTACAGCGACCTCTAGGGGCGATAATGTGAACTGTGAGTGTTTCTCCATACATTTTGGCCAAAAATCCCATACAAACTTTAAGCTCGTTGGGGGAGGGGTTAGGGTTAACCGATTTCGCTCAAATTTGGACAGTGTCATTTTTTCATGATTTGGAACGACGCTAGGGGGTGTAGATTAGTAATTTCAAAAATGGTCGTTTTATTGTCACCCTACTATACATATTGTGCTTTCTTATAAAAAATATTAACTCAATTCGTTGATTAGTTGAAAACACTGTTTATATTGTATTGTTTGCACTGTATTTTCATGGCTGCCAGTTTTTCGAAAAATTTGCCGATATATGTATTGAATTCTGCGTGAATTATAGCAAATATGCGCGAGAAATGCATGGCTGTTTAAAACAAAAGAATTTCAGCGTGGCCACAGAGGTTGGGGGAGACTATTCTAGAGGTTCAATACTAAAAATTAAGCGGATAAAAAAGAACTCGATTTTTTTTGCGTACTACACCAGATAGAATAGGGAAAAAAGAAATAATTTTTTTTCTATATTCTATAAGAATGCTATATCAAGATATTAAATTATCATTTAGCAGGAATATATGAAAAAAATCATAACCATTTAATATTTGTTTTCAGATACTCGCTACGTTCGTTGTGGTTGGAATGATGTGGATGTCTACTTTGTGTAAACCGATCCCAATACCAGAATCAGCGAAGTAAGTATTGTTGTCTGGCAGCGTATATAGCGTATATTCCAAAAGAAAAAAAAACGAACGTGCCTGATAGATCATGAGATGAAAGATGGCAAGATTTTCACATATCTGGCGTGAAAAATAAAAAAAAATCATATAAAATTACGCTAACTATAATGTACTTAACCCATTATAAGCTAAGTTAAAACTTTGGGTAATTTATAAATTACTTCGTGAGCCCTCATATTATGCCGAACTAAGTGTGGTAAAAATATAATATCCACTTTGGGACGTTTTGTTGCGAAAAAAACTAGCGTATGAAATTTCATACGCTGGGCTGATAGGGTATCAAAAATCATTACATAGAAAATTCGGCTAAAATCTTTATATTTAGCATAACATCGAACAATATCTTCAACCTTGCGAGATCATTCATTTAGCAGCTTTTTTGAAAGATTTTAACACTTATCTACTCTTTCGTGCCGTTTCATCTCATGATTGGTTCGTTGCATCAACCCATCTTTCCCTCAAACTTTGTAATTATTTTAAGAAATAGAACATTTTTTTATGAGAATTTACATAAATAAATTCTAGGTGCAACCCGGCATGATTTGCAACGTATTAAACATTTGTTAGCCTTGAATGCACTGATTCAACGTTAAAATTAGCGAGAAAGTTGTGAATCCTCTCCTGTTCCTAAACAGGAAATAATTTTGCCTTAGGAAAAAAGATATCGGTTCATCCTAGCGTATGAAATTTCATACCTTGAACTACCAGCAAAATTTTCGCAATTGTTTCGCAAATTTCTTCCATTTTTTCGCACTGAGCCACATCTTTCACGCCTCTCATGACCATTCGTTTATAATCCGAAACAGGAATTAGTGATTTAGAAGAGAAAATTAATAATATGTATTGTTCATATTTTGGTTTGAATTTTGTCCAACTTTGACATTCGAAAACACAATGTAATTTTATATAAAAGACTATTGAGCATACACATTATAAACTATAGGGTATTAATTAACGTTCACAGAAGACCAGAAGTTTGAAAACGCCTTTATTGTATAAAAAGTATGATCCTGAAATGTGTTGTTTTTGCGTATGAAATTTCATACTTTATTTATTATTTATTAATTAACAGATTAAGGCCGAAGTGGCCTGTGCTGTATACAAAAGATTCCTCCATTCCACTCGGTCCATGGCCGCGCGTCGCCAGCCACGCAGTCTGCGAAGGGTCCGCAAATCGTCTTCCACCTGGTCGATCCATCGTGCTCGCTGCGCGCCACGTATTCTTGTACCGGTTGGATTGCAATTGAGAACCGTTTTCACCGGGCTATTGTCCGACATTCTGGCTACGTGCCCAGCCCACCGTAGTCGTCCGATTTTCGCGGTATGACAGATGGGCGGCTCCCCCAACAGCTGATGCAACTCATGGTTCATTCGCCGTCTCCATGTGCCGTCTTCCATCTGCACTCCACCGTAGATGGTACGCAGCACTTTCCGTTCGAAGACACCAAGTGCGCGTTGGTCCTCCACGAGCATGGTCCAGGTCTCGTGCCCGTAGAGAACTACCGGTCTAATCAGCGTCTTGTAGATGGTCAACTTCGTACGACGGCGAACTCTGTTCGACCGAAGTGTCTTGCGAAGGCCAAAGTAAGCACGATTTCCTGCCACGATGTGTCTACGAATCTCTCTGCTGGTATCATTGTCGGCGGTCACCAGTGAGCCCCAATACACGAAATCTTCAACCATCTCGATTTCGTCGGCACCGATGCAAACTCGAAGCGGGCGGTTCTCATTTTCTTCTCGTGAACCTCTTCCTATCATGTACTTTGTCTTCGACGTGTTGATGGCAAGTCCGACGCGCTTGGCTTCTCTTTTCAGTCTGATGTAGGCTTCCTCCATCTTCTCAAAGTTTCGTACAATAATATCAACGTCATCGGCGAAGCCAAGTAGCTGAACGGACTTTGTGAAAATCGTACCACTCGTGTCGATCCCTGCTCTTCTTATTACACCTTCCAGCACGATGTTGAATAACAGACACGAGAGACCATCACCTTGCCGTAACCATCTGCGTGATTCGAAGGGACTCGAGAGCGTCCCTGAGACAAGTACTACGCACATCACCCGATCCATCGTCGCCTTCACTAATCGCGTCAGTTTGTCCGGGAATCCGTACTCGTGCATAATCTGCCATAGCTGGTGTCGATCGATAGTGTCGTATGCGGCTTTGAAGTCGATGAACAAATGATGTGTGGGCACATTGTACTCGCGGCATTTCTGCAGTACTTGACGAAGAGCGAACACCTGGTCCGTGGTAGATCGTTCGCTCATGAAACCCGCCTGGTACTGCCCCACGAACTCTCTTGCAATTGGTGATAGTCGACGGCATAGTATTTGGGAGAGTACCTTGTAGGCGGCGTTCAGCAGGGTGATTGCTCGGTAATTACAGCAATCCAGCTTGTCGCCCTTTTTGTAGATAGGACACATCACACCTTCCATCCACTCCTCCGGTAAAATCTCCTCCTCCCAAATCTTGGTAATCACCCAGTGCAGCGCTTTAGCCAGTGGCTCGCCACCGTGTTTTAGTAGCTCGCTTGGTATTTGGTCAACCCCAGCGGCTTTATTATTTTTGAGCCGGCTAATCTCCTCCTGGATTTCTTGGAGATCCGTAGCCGGTAGTGTAATGTCTTCCACGCGTGCTCCCAGGTGCGTTACCGTGCCATCCTCGTCGTCTGCTGCATCGCCGTTCAGGTGTTCTTCGTAGTGCTGCCGCCACCTCTGGATCACCTCACACTGGTCCGTGTGAAGATTCCCGTTTGTACCTCTGCACATGTCGGCCTGTGGTACGTGGCCCCTGCGCGAGCGGTTCAACTTCTCGTAGAATTTCCGTGTGTCTTTAGCGCGGTACAGCTGCTCCATCGCTTCGCGATCTCGGTCTTCCTGCTGGCGCTTTTTGGTCCGGAAAACCGAGTTCTGCCTGTTCCGTGCCTGTTTATATCGCCTCGTTCGCCCTCGTGCGGTGTTGCAGCATTCTCGCCCATGCTGCATTCGTCTCTTCGACTAACTGCTCGCATTCGCCGTCGTACCAGTCGCTTCTTCGGTCCGGGCCCACCGTACCTAGTGCAGTGGCTGCGGTGCTACCTATGGCGGATCGGATATCTCTCCAGCCACCTTCAAGGGCAACTGCGCCTAGCTGCTCTTCCGTTGGTAGTGCCACTTCCAACTGCTGCGCGTATTCTTGAGCCACTCTGCCATCTTGTAGCCGCTCGATGTTTAGCCGCGGCGTTCGGCTTCGACGAGAGCTATGCACTGTCGAAAGTTTTGAGCGCAAGCATACTGCAACCAGGTGGTGGTCCGAATCTATATTCGCACTGCGATAAGTGCGTACGTTTGTGATGTCCGAGAAGAATCTACCGTCGATTAGAACGTGGTCGATTTGATTTTTTGTTACTTGGTCCGGTGATCTCCAGGTGACTTTGTGGATATCTTTGCGAGGGAAGAAGGTGCTTCGGACTACCATTCCACGGGAGGCTGCGAAGTTCACACATCGTTGGCCGTTGTCATTTGATACGGAATGCAGGCTGTTAGGCCCGATCACCGGTCTGTACATTGCCTCCCTTCCTACCTGTGTGTTCATGTCGCCGATGACAATTTTCACGTCTCGCAGAGGGCAACCGTCGTATGTCTGCTCCAGCTGCATGTAGAACGCTTCTTTCTCGTCGTCGGGTCTCCCTTCGTGTGGGCAGTGCTCGTTGATGATGCTGTAGTTGAAGAAACGGCCTTTGATCCTCAACTTGCGCATCCTTGCGTTGATCGGCTGCCACCCGATCACACGTTGGCGCATCTTGCCCAGCACTATGAAGCCGGTTCCCAGCTCGTTGGTTGTACCACAGCTCTGGTAGAAGGTAGCCGCTCGATGCCCGCTTTTCCACACCTTCTGTCCCGTCCAGCAAAGTTCCTGCAGCGCCACGATATCGAAGTTGCGGGGTTGTACCTCGTCGTAGATTATCCTGTCACATCCTGCGAAGCCGAGCGATCTGCAGTTCCATGTTCCGAGTTTCCAATCGTGATCCTTTATTCGTCGCCTGGGTCGTTGCCGATTGTTCTGGGTCGTATTCTCTTCTGTATTGTTCGTTATGTGGGTTTTTTAAGGGGCGGCTTATAGGGCCTACGCCAACCACCTGTCTCGCCGGTGGGCCATCGTGCCAGGACTGCTTAAGGTCCCACCTGGGCACCAGGACAGGTTTACACCTTCCGAAGAAGGGTAACCCCCCCTTCCCTGCCAGCATACGACCAAAGTTCCCACCGGGGTTGGTTACCCGATCTTCACTAAGGTTACTCGTATCCCAGTCGACGCCACGAGGAGGCCAGGGCTAGGAGTTACTGGGCAGGAAGCTAAGGACCGCAAGTGGGGTCTATTTTATGCCTTCAGGTACAAGAGGCTATCCTGCCCAGTCATTGTCGACCAATGAAATTTCATACGCTAGGACATAATGGGTTAAAAGAAACGCGACCAATGGTGTAAAATTTTGCGTGGGATGATTTTTACATTGGCCACAAATCGTACTCTCACTAACTTACATATTTGTTAGTGACCATACCGATAAAACTAAAAAAATCCTAAAAAAAACTATACCAAGACTTGAAACCGACAATCATTGAGTCACCAAAGACACCCCCTTACTGACTGAGCTAAAGTGACAGCGTATATAAGGTTCACTTGAGCGAACGATTCAAGCGTGCTGAACTGCAGCTCATGCATGTATGTATATAACCAGGGCCGCAGAGAGAAAATCAGGGAAAATGCACAACAAAAATTATAGTTGTTTATTAAATATTTTTATTACAATTTCACGTTACCAAAAATTAAACTGTATCGCAATGAACCGAAACTTAAATTATGTAATGAGTTTATGTCATCTTCAAAGACACTATCGTATCAAAGTCAAAGATATCTGCGGCTGTGGGTGGACAACAGGAGGTTGATAACAGGCTATTATCTTTCTGCAGCCTAGAAGTGTGGCATCCGGCGAGTTGAAGCATCTTAGCCAAAAATTGATCCACTGGGTTCCAGATCCCATGTCGTAAGAGGTGATGGAAAACAGGAGTCCTCGAGTCAAAGTGTTTCTCCATGCCAAGTACTGAATGGCTGGCATGATTACAATATGCCAGTCGCGCAAGGCGTGTCGTGGGCATTGTCCTTGCTGTGTTAAGCGAATCTCTTACACATTGGACGTTTGTTTCTTCACAAATCGTGAGATTCAAATGATATCACTAAAGCCCACGTCGGGATTCGTTATAGGCGATTGTAAGCAAACGTGTTTGGTATCTTCCTGTGGCTGTACAATAGGTGCCGGTGATGAAATGTGCAATGCTCTGATCGACCATGGTTCGAGTCAGAGCATTGCACAGTCGAGAATCTTCAGCATGGACGTGCAGCAACTGTGAATCTGTCCCACCTTTTGCAGGAAGCAAAAGCTTTTATAGGTACAAGAACTGTGTTTCCATGAATGAAACTTCTATGTTGGAAAGCTACTTAACGCCGTCTTCGTGGCTTGCAGCAGAATGCATGCTGAATGCCTCGTGCATGTAAACTTGTGAATACTTCTATCGACGCATATCTTTTATCCGACCTCAAACTCGTGATATTTGTGCTGCCGCAGTCAGTGTGACTATTGATACCATAAACAAGAAGTACGGCTATTGTTCGGAATATTCGCCGCATAATGAATCAACATCTGATGATTTCAGAGGGGTTGTGTCGTGCTGTGGAAGAAATGGATTTCCACTTATAATTGATTGATGGACTGTTTAAGTAGCACAAATTTGCATATACTTAATGTAGCAAATCACCCAACATTTGCATGATCTGGCAGAGAAGAGGTGTTGTATGTAAATCTGCTCTAACTGTGTTACGCATGAGTTGGCGGTCTGGCTCGTGCCCAACGAGCTCGAACCGTCGTTATCTGATCATAAGTACATCGTCTTTGATCGTTTGAATGCCTAGATATAGCATGTTGCGGTTCTAATGTGGGATAATTCAATTTTGAATTGGTAGAAAAATTAATAGATTTAATTGTGTGGATTTTGCTAGATTCTAAATTCCCACTCGTTTTGATGAAACCATTGATGAGTGTATATCCTTTTTGGATTTTCGAGGAATCGAAAATTGAGTCACTTCCCACAACATCAGGTGTTAATACTGGCAGTTGCGAGAAACATGCTCCTTCTAAATCCTTAAAAAAGGGAAACAAATTCATCAAAATCAAAGTAAAGAAGCACTCTTCAACGATACGTCGGCTCATTGTACAGTATCTTCGAGTCTCAATACTCAATACAATCGAGTGCAAGCAAGGTTGGAGAAAGGTCACTTTTCGATTGCGCTGAAGGATGAACTGTAAAAAGATATTCACGGGTGTCTCCTTTCAATCCCTCCTAACTCATTCATCCCCAGTTTCAGTGAGTTTGGCTAGGTATGGTATTGTTTGGTTCTCTCCGGATAACAAACTGTACCTCGTTGAAATAGAAATTGGAGGAGATAAGTGAGAAGGCAGGGGCCTTCCGTTTTATTGTCGAACCATACAGCCTTCACTAAAAAAGGTATTCTTTTACATTCCGTGGAATCCCGAAGAATATTTGAAGAGTACTGATGTTTTGATGAAGCTAGAGTTCCAATAATCCTGGTTCGTGGGCAGTTTGCTAGGAAGTTATGAGAACCCGGTCGCTCACAGAGAAAATACAGCATTTCTAGCGAAAAAGGTTATGAACTGAACTATGGCTTTCAAATGTCACGACGATAGTTTATAAACCTATATCGGTTTAAGCCGAATTTGAATGACAATATCTCTTCGGAGGCGTTGTCATTCTGTTAACTCAATATCTTCCCGGGGGTGTTGATATATCCGCAAATCGAGGTATCTTTTACTCCCTCGGGAATGCAAACATAATTCCGCATTGTTTATATTCTCTGTGTCATTGGGTTACAAACTTAATTTTGGCTTCCAAAAAGTCACGGCGAAAGTTAATAAACCTATATCGGTTTAAGCCTAGATGTAGCAACCTCTTGCGTTTCTACTGTGCGATAATTCAATTTTGAATAGGTGGTAGAAAAATTGGATTTAATTGTGTAGACTTTGCTAGATTGTAAATTCCCACTCGTTTTGATGAAACCATTGATGTGTGTATATCGTTTATGGATTTTCGGGGAATCGAAAATTGAGTCACTTCCCACAACATCAGGTGTTATTACATTGCGACTATTTTCTATAGCCACACCCACATTTTTGCTGTAACTCGAAAGCCAGTATGCAAAGAAGATATGTGTAGTTACGCACATTGACAAGAATGCATTTGAAAGTAAAATCAATGATGATATTGACAACTCGTGAAAATGAAACCTTTATTAACAAGTGTGCTTAAAATGTATTGGCTATTTTCTAAAGCCACAGATATTTTTTGAAATGGATACATGACAAAATATTCAGTCTTTTGGATGAATTATAAATTTTAATAATTTGTTGACCTCCACTCACTCAATAATCTGGAAAATCCGTTTTGGCATACTTCCAACCAAGTTCTTTGATATTTCCATTTCAAAATTCCCCCATGCTTCTGAAACCGCCAGTTTTAGCTCAGCAATATTGTTGTCTGTCGGCGTTTCTGTCGGCGTAGATCCGTCGTACGTTGATGTCCCAGATATTCTCCACTGGATTTGTATCCGGGCTACGAGCTGGTCAGCCCAACAGTTCAATTTTATGGCTGTTAAACCAGGATTTTGTAACCAAACTAGTGTGAATGCTTGCATTATCGTACTGAAATATAAATTTCTTGCGACGATACTTTGTAGTACAAAATCCATCGCATGACGATACTTTGTAGTACAAAATCCAAGCCATACCATTAAAGACCCTCCACCGAAATTACGAATCGAAAAGTACTGTGGTTCCTTCCGTAGATCTCGCCAATAACCTGTGAAACCATCGGGACCATCCAAATTAAATTTCTTTTCATCGGAAAAAATCACCTGTAGATGAAAAACAAATATTAAAATAATTTTTTGTTGGAAATAAGATTTTTACTTTCATCTGTTGACAAAATGACAGAAAACATAATGTAATTATTTTTTCCATATTGTCGATATCCTTAGGTAGCAGTAAAAAAGGGTTGCATTTGATCAATTTCGATTGTTTAAAGCATTTCTTTTTAAGGATTAACTGTACTGCTTCCATTGCACGTTCACACGTCACGAAATCAATCCTACTATTGCTTACTTTGTTTACTAATACTCAGTGGCGGCGCTAGGGGAGGGCAAGGGGGCAGCCCCGAACGCAAAATTTTGGGGCGGCATTTTGTGCTCACCAAAAGTCACTTTATTTGTTTAGAAATTGTTTAAACTTCAGTAATTGCGATAACAGTCAAACGTGAGTGAAACGTTTGAATTTGGCGTCTGTAGAAAATGAAAGCGGTAGCGGGATCGAACCGACGGATGTGACACAGTTCAAAACCATTTGTTGTTCAATTTCAAAGGATGCGTCGGAAGCTCGTCTCTGTTCATTTTGCGTATGATTTACATGTAACTAAATACCGGCCCATGTTGAACTGAGATAAGCTTCCGAACACACTTGAAGTAGTGGGAGTATGCATTTAAGCAAACTAATTTGTTGGGATTAGACCAGCGAGCGCTATCGCACATGGTGTTGTATTTGGAAATAGCCCATCACTCGATCCATTTTCCCATTGGTCAATCATAAGTATATCTGAGAATCCGTATTATTCAAGTTTATTACATGGCTGATGTAGATCGAATGTATTTTAGCGACGCTGAAACATATAAACAAGATATGAACTCTCTAGCTAGCGACAAATAATAAAATAATGATTATCTGTTACTAGCGAATAAATAATTTATCGAGTACCTTCTAGGCGGCGTTCGTAATGTGATTGCCTGGAAGTGGTAGAAATCCAGTCTTCCATCTTTTAGTAAATGGGACACAGCTCTAGCGAATCTTTTTCTGATCGGCTTACATGGCAGTTCATCATTGCCATCCGACCGCCTTCTGAACCTTAAGTAGATCTGGTGTTGGGAATCTGTCGTCGTTTAGTTTTTCAATAACCACTCGGAGGAAAAGGGTGAGACTTATACCTGCAGCGATGCAAGAAAGATACAATTAAAATTTTTATTATATATAAACATAGAATAATTATAAATAATTTAAAAAAAAATTAAGAAGACATTTTTTAATATCTTCATCAAATCCAGGTTGACCAGGACATTACTTTATATAAAGCATTTAACTTTGAGCCTGTGACCTGTGATTTCTTAGGTCACAATATCGTCGCTTTGGTCACTGAGCCCAGCTTGTATATATTTGTAAATATTGTTATTTTTTTAGTCGTATAAATAAATAACAGTGTACGGTCTATCTCGTGTATTCGACGACGCCTGTTCTTTGTTTAATACTTTAAAATTATTGTTCGTAAATGTCTAAGTAGAATTTAAACGTCAAACCATTACTACTCCGTGCTTGCATGTTTGAGTCGCGTTTAAGTTCTGCTTAATAGCCCAGGTTGGTGTCGAACGTAGGTTTTGTTATTTATTTGTTCAGAGATTTATTTAATTTTTGTCTATTTATTTATTTATTTTTATATCTATTTATTCATATATTTATTTATTTGCTTATTTATTTATTTATATTTGTTATTTATTTTGCTTGTTTATTATTTATTTTGTTATTATATTTTTAATTGTTCAATATTTAAAAAAAATAATCAAGGAAACAAGTACCGCACATTAAATATTCTTGATAGCTTTTGTACTAAAAATATTTCGTGACACCAACCAAAACGATAAAATTTTTGTAAATGTCAACCGTCATCGTCCTGTCATCTCATCATCACCGTCATCAAATGCGGGGATGCGAGAAGGCGCGGTGGGTATATTTTGGAAAACGGACAGGGCAAGGATAAAATCTACCGCGAAAAAGTAATGCGGTCTCTAATAGTTAACCGGCCCGGAGGAGTGAAGGCCCGCTGCAGCGATAGTCACCGACCACAAAGTGACCGCGCGTTTCGTTGAAAGTTTTCGGTATTTGTGCCAGTCGATCCTTAGGATCTAATTTCCCGCCGTTCAGAACCGCCACACGAACGCTAAGTTTTGTTCGGCCAGTCGAGTGGGATAAGTGTGGTTACCGGTTTTGATAGTACTACAGAAGTACGAGTACGTCGCGAGTGCAACAAAAGGTCAATGTTTGGCGAAGTCAAAGAACGCCGTTGAAGACATTATTCCCTAAGTACCGGTAGGGTTTTGGTGGTAGTGACCGTAATAGCTAAAAATCCCACTCGACTTAGTGTTAGACACTCGTGTTTTAAAAGTGCGCATTGTACCACTCCCCGGGCCCCGTAGTGAAACGCAGGCCTCCGCTACAAATAGGCCGAGTTCCTGCTTCGTCTGGAGTCCCCCGTCGCCATCGTCCGTCAGTTCCTGCACCAACATCGAAGCCCGCCCCGCATCCAGCCAGCAGCAAGTCGACCAACGTCATCACGGCCGCAACGGTATCGACAGAAGAAGGTTTTTTTGCGGAATAAAAGTGCAAGTAAAATTATTTTGTTTTTTGTAGCCATTCTGGCTTTTGCTTGAAATTTAAAAATTAATAAAATAGGGTTTGGTCTGTATATACAAGGTGTGTCGTCCATTCTGTTTATAGTGTAGTCCTTTTTGGTACTTGTTTCCGCTTGATATTACGATTCGCTCAGTGACCATAGTGTGGGAAGAAAAGTCCGCCCAGTGTGAATTTCTCCAGGAGACAACCGTGAAACGACCCTAATAGCTGGTGAGTACAGTGTGGCCCCACCACCACAAGTAAACGTTACGAAACCGATACGTAACAATTGGCGCCCAACGCAAAATAAAAGAAAAAGTGATTTGTTTCCAAGACCAGAAGCAAATCCCTTTTTCGTTGTGTCTCCCGGAGAAATTCAGTTCACATTGTTCACTTCATTAATCGCGAAGTCATTGGGACGATATCCAATCTGGAAGTTGATTCTGAAATTTAATTGTGATTAGTACAACTGCGAATTGTTGCGAGTGATGAAAAAATTGTATATCTGGCATGCCGTCGTTTGCTAGTGCTTGAGTGGAAAAATTGATCGTTTGTTTTGAACATATTTCATACACAGGTAGCATTGATCGGATTAAATTTGACATTTACTAATACGATTACATTTGTTTCTTGTCGGGTTTTTGTTTACTTTTCTAGCGGGTGTTAAAACTATTTGTGGTTTGAGATAAATTTATTATTTTTTGCCTTTTTATACAATGGCAATGGCACAGCTCACATTCGATCAAGCTAGTGAGCTGATCCAAGGTTGGTATTTTGATATGAGTGTGGAGTTTTAAGCCGACGATGAACTGAATTATGAACTGACTGCCCGTTCTGTCAGTTTGTCTATCGGTCTCGATCGCTCACGAAAACGAAAGTGGCTGCGAGACCAGTTGAAGGTGGAAAGGGATGATCCGTCGGGAAAATGCCCACGAAGAGTAGTGGGTGATCCTACTGTGGAAGTCGAGGTTTGTACGCATAAGTTTACCGAGTTGAAATCGTGTTTGGAACAGGAGGATGATGAGGAAAAGAAGGTTTGTTCCACTAGAATGGTACACGTCGGTATGCGTTTAGTGACTGTGTTGAGGGACTCGCGGGGGTCACCTAACTTGCACAGTCAATTGCAAAATACGGTGGTTGAATTAGCGGAGGTTCTTGAACATTTCTTTCGAGGTTCTGCTTCGTCTTTGCAGAGTGATCAGCAAGAGGGAAATGATATTTTAGCTCTGTTGGATGCAGACAAAGCAGATGAAAATCCTAGACCGAGAGTTTCCGTTCTTAGTCAGGATGACCTTGATTGGATCCATTCGTTGCAAGCGAGAATTACGGATCTAGAAGCCGAAGAGAAATAAAAGATGCTGTAACTCAAACTCTTCCCGATCATGCTCAATTTACTTCATATTCACAACACCCCGATACAAATTTCAGAACATTTCAAAACTATAATTTTCCGCCTATAAAGCCTTCCAGTTCATTCGATACTTCATCTAGATACCATAATTTTCGAAATATCCCAGATCGTACATTACCGTCTAACAATATACCAATTCCCAACAATACATACAATATTCCCTATCATCCGACGAGAATTTCTAATCCTACTGGAGCAAATCCCGAAATGTACAACCATGCTTCGGCTATCCCATCTTTCCCTAAACGAAATTCACCTCCCATGTATAGTGGTGTTCTACACAATCCGTACCCCGCACCGTACCACAACCGTCACACTCTTCCTGTGTCCAAATGGAACATCACTAAATACAGTGGTGACGATCAAGGGCTGAAGCTAAATGAGTTTCTGGAAATTATACAGGCTTTATCCCAAGCTGAGCATGTGTCGGAGGTCGAGCTTTTCGAGTCGGCTGTGCATTTGTTTGTTGGTTCAGCGCTCAAGTGGTATATGGCACAAAGAACCACTGGTAGATTGATGAATTGGCAGCATTTGGTATTTGAATTAAAACGCACCTACTTCCACCCTGATTTGGACGCGTTGATCAAAATGAAAATTTACCAGCGTCGTCAACAAAAACATGAATCTTTCCACGAGTACTATTTAGAAATCGAGAAACTGTTCAGAACCATGAGTGTTCAGATTCCCGATTACGAAAAAGTACAGATTCTACAGCAGAATATGCGAGTAGACTACAAGCGACAAATGACATTTACTCCGATAGTCGACCTTGAAACACTTGTTGCTGCTGGACAGAAATTAGATGCATTAAATTTCTCGGCATACAACAAGGTTTTCGGGACGGACAGGAATGTCCAAGTGGACGAAAGCTCTGAAAACAATTAAAAAAAAAATAAGAACCAATCCCAGACTCAACAGGCGATAGATCAAACCGCAGCAGTGTCTCAGGTCAACCAAAATAGAAACAATTCACACACATCCACTAATTCGTCTCGTCCCAATCAGCTTCCCAACAAAAACAACCAATCCTTATCGAACACCCAAACGAGTCAAAATTCGTCTCAAAATACCGCCCGACCAGACCCGATCGCGGAGCCATCTGGGTTCAATTCTCGTCCACAGTTCACGTTGGAAGAATTGATAAACACGCACATTCCCCCACCGGCCAATACCTGTTACAATTGCGGGAGGATTGGTCATCACGTAGCGATGTGTAGACAGCCCCGGGGCATATTTTGCAGTACGTGCGGTCTTCGCGGTTTTCCGACTAACTATTGCCGGTTTTGTTTAAAAAACGGACCAAAAGCAAACCAAAATCGTCGTTCGCAGACACCCAACGCGTAAGTCAAGACCGTTTTCTTCAACGTACGCCTCCCCCTTACTGGGTACAGGCCACCAGAGATATTTACGCTGAATCTACAAAAATTCTTCAAATTACCTACCCTGTCCCCCACGATAACCGACCGTACGCACACGTAAAGATTTACGGTTACCCGGTACGGGCGCCCTTGGACAGCGGTAGCAATCACACGCTTATCAGCGAATCTCTTTTCTCTAAATTAAAATTCAAAAAGTTGCATCGCCCTTCCAAAAACGTGATTCTACGATCTGCAAGTGGAGACGAACTGCAAATTAAAGGTCAGGCTCATCTTCCATTTGCCTTCCAAGGATGTGTAAAAATAGTTCCTACTTTGGTAGTTGCAAATCTGTCCATAGATTGCATCTGCGGAATGGACTTTTGGAGGAAATTCAAAATTCAGCCCGCAATGCAAAATTGTGGAGGAATTGAGTCCACTGCATTGGTATCTATCACCCAACACCCTAGTTCTGCAAACATTCTGACCGACGATGAAATCATGGTTATTGAAAACATAAAAAAACTTTTCCTTCCTGCTCAAGAAGGGAAATTGACCCTGACCAACCGAGCTCAGCATCATATCGTGTTGGGAGAGGAATTGAAAAATAAACCACCAGTCCGCCAGTTTCCATACGTGATGTCTCCGAAGACGCAGGATCTGGTAGCCGTCGAGCTGCAACGACTGTTGGGTTTAGGGATTTTGGAACGAAGCAACTCGGATTGGTCGCTCAACTGTGTGCCGGTCATCAAGCCCAACAAAGTTCGGCTCTGTTTGGACGCGCGCAAGATTAACGAGCGGACTGTTCGGGATGCTTATCCGTTGCCTCATCCCGGTCGAATTTTAGGTCAACTTCCCCAGGCTAAATACCTGTCCACGATAGACCTGTCTGAAGCGTTTCTCCAGGTTCCACTGGACCAAGAATCGCGGAAGTACACGGCCTTTTGTGTACAGGGCAAAGGGCTATTCCAATACACACGGATGCCTTTTGGGTTGATCAACAGTCCTGCTACGTTGGCACGACTGATGAACAATGTCCTGGGCCACGGGATGCTTGAACCGTACGTCTTCGTTTATCTCGACCACATTGTTGTGGTGACGGAGACATTCGAACACCATGAACGCCTTCTAGTGGAGATTGCACGTCGCTTAAGGGAAGCAAACCTAAGCATAAACCTCGAAAAGTCTAAGTTTGGAGTGTCTGAGATTCCCTTCCTGGGATATCTCCTTAATACAGACGCTCTTCGAGCCAACCCGAAAAAAGTTCGTCCTATTGCCGAATACGAACGGCCCAATACCGTAACAAAACTAAGGAGATTCCTAGGAATGGCTAATTACTATCGGCGCTTCATCTTAGACTTTAGCGGGGTGACCGCTGCACTCACAAACCTTCTGCAAAGCAAAACGAAAACCATCCGTTGGAACGATGACGCCGAACAGGCATTTTGCGAAATCAAAGAGCGGCTGATATCTTCACCAGTCTTGGGCAGTCCTGATTTCAGCAAGGAGTTCTGTATCCAAACGGATGCTAGTGACGTGGCGGTAGCTGGGGTTCTCATACAAGAACAGGATGGGGTAGAGCGGGTCATTTCATTCTACTCCCATAAACTGACAACGCCCCAGAAGAACTACCATGCCGCAGAAAAGGAAGCGCTTGCTGCCATTCTCGCCATCGATGCATTCCATGGGTATATTGAGGGTTACCATTTCACCCTAATAACCGATTCTTCCGCACTAACCCATATACTCAGTACAAAATGGAAGGTCGGTCACGATGCAGCCGATGGGCGTTGAATTTGCAGCAATTCGATATGACAGTCAAGCATCGCAAGGGCAAGGAGAACGTGGTTCCGGACGCCCTCTCGCGAAGCATCACAGCTGTTCAAGAATCGTCGTGGTACGCGTCAATGTCCGACAAAGTGGCTTACCGGCCCGATGATTTTGTAGACTTCAAGATCGACGATGGTAAACTCTTTAAGTTTATCACCGTGAACGATAATCCCTGTGATACTCGTTTCGAGTGGAAAATGATTCCCCCGCCCACCGAAGTTCCAAATATTCTTCGACAGTACCACGACGATTGCTTTCATCCAGGCTACGACAAAACCCTTGCACGGATCCGTCAAAGATTATACTGGCCTAAGATGGCAGTTGAAATACGGCGGTACGTTCAACAGTGTGGAATGTGCAAGGAAGTCAAAGCTTCTTCCGTCCCTGTTGCACCTGCCATGGGAAACATGAAAATTGCCACCCGCCCTTGGCAGATCGTATCAGCGGATTTCATTGGCCCTCTCCCCCGCACTCGTCGCGGTAGTCAGTACATTTTGGCAGTTTGTGACTACTTTTCGAAATGGGTAATGGTTCAGCCTGTGAGGAATGTCAGTAGTGCACCCATGTGTGCAATTTTGAAAGATCAATGGTTCCTGAGAAACTCGGTTCCTGAAGTGATAATCACTGACAACGGAAGCAGTTTCATTTCTAAAGATTTCAAGGAGCTGTTGGATCGTTTCAAAGTTGCCCACTGGCTCAACTCACGATATCACTCACAGGCAAACCCGGTCGAAAGAGTCAACCGAACTATCAATGCTGCTATCAGGACATACGTGAGGGAGGACCAACGCCTTTGGGACACTCGTGTTTCGGAAATCGAGATGGTTTTGAATACCAGTGTTCACTCGTCGACTCGATTCACACCATACTTCATTACTCACGGGCACGAGTACTCTGAAGTTGGCACCGATCATGTACTCACCCGTCTCGATGTACAGCTGCCTTCGGAAGAGATGGAAGAACGACGATCGAAAATGTTTGAGCGAATCTACGATCTTGTCCGCAAAAATCTGGCGAAAGCTCACAACGCTTCCCAACAGCGCTATAATTTACGGCACCGCAAGTTTGCACAAGCTTTCGTAGACGGACAGCTGATATCCCGCCGAAACATGAAACCGTCTAGTGCAGCACAGAACTATAATGCCAAATACGGCCAACAATTCCTTCCATGTTGTGTCAAATCGGATCGTCTTCCTATGAGCTGGAGGATTTGAACGGCAAAAGTTTGGGTATTTGGCCAGCTGTGCATTTGAAACCCGGTTAGCTAGTTCTCCGCTCCACCGCGGAATGAATTATAAAAAAGCACCATCGATTACACTTTATTTACAAAACAAAAACAAATAAAATAAACACACAAAAAACACCCACAGCTGCACAGCACAGTGTCAGCCAACTCTCCGTCCTCCTGAATCCTCCACCGATCTCAAAAAAAACGGTGCCAACTTCGACGTTATATCTAAAATCAAAAAAAAAACATAATTAGCAACAAAAATACTTACCAACATCACGAATCATCCTATTTTCCATTACTACATAAACAATCAGCATTAGTCAGCTGAGTATGAGTAGCTGTGACAGATCGGATAATAGATAACCTGACGACAGGGTTGTGCTGGGTTACGACGGGGTTACATTTGCCCGCCGCCAGTTTTAAGTCGACTTTACACTCTAAGCGTGAATGGGTTCATTCTGCGTAACTTCATCTAGTTTTCTCCCGCGTGTCGAGAGAGTAAAAGAAGTTCGCAATGAGTTAACCATTTCACAAAAGTAATAGTCTTTCCGACTCTTGAAAAAGGGTCCGGTAAAGCACAAATTTAAATTTAGGGGCCCCTAGCATAATTAAAAGGTAGTGTTTAGTGTTATTTATGGCATGAATGTGAGTGTAAATGAAGAGGAATGAAAGGCTAGCAAATTGAATTCTGAGTGAGTGTGTGCGGTATGTAAGCGGTAGTGTTAGATGTTTCGTCCAAGGATAGCCCTTGTGACGGTAATGGTAGCATAAAGAAATGTCAAATTCCGTCTGATTTCTTTCTGGTAATTTTCCGCCATTTGAAGCGTATCCGATCAATAATTCTACTCAGCTGCATTTAGCAACGGCTTTTATTCTGACGCATTATAAGCAATTTCGACAGTGAAACTTTCACACTTGTTTTGGGATTGATGGATGGATTGAATCGTACCTGATAGTGACAGCTAAATCGGTGAGTGTGCGAGACTAAAAACGGGCAGGATCACTTCCTCAGAGTCACGTAATATATAAATAAAAACGGGCAGGATCACTTCCTCAGAGTCACGTAATAAATAAATAAAATAAATAAAACTGGCACTCGGGAAGAAGTAGTCGCGTTAGAAGTCGGCATTCATTCGAAAAAAAACCATTTGGGTTTTTTTTTACCCGAGTCGGGGAAAATTGTGACCTGTGATTTCTTAGGTCACAATATCGTCGCTTTGGTCACTGAGCCCAGCTTGTATATATTTGTAAATATTGTTATTTTTTTAGTCGTATAAATAAATAAATAACAGTGTACGGTCTATCTCGTGTATTTGACGACGCCTGTTCTTTGTTTAATACTTTAAAATTATTGTTCGTAAATGTCTAAGTAGAATTTAAACGTCAAACCATCACTACTCCGTGCTTGCATGTTTGAGTCGCGTTTAAGTTCTGCTTAATAGCCCAGGTTGGTGTCGAACGTAGGTTTTGTTATTTATTTGTTCAGAGATTTATTTAATTTTTGTCTATTTATTTATTTATTTTTATATCTATTTATTCATATATTTATTTATTTGCTTATTTATTTATTTATATTTGTTTCTTATTTTGCTTGTTTATTATTCATTTTGTTATTATATTTTTTTGTTATAATTGTTCAATATTTAAAAAATAATCAAGGAAACAAGTACTGCACATTAAATATTCTTGATAGCTTTTGTACTAAAAATATTTCGTGACACCAACCAAACCAAAAATTTTGGTAAATGTCAACCGTCATCGTCCTGTCATCTCATCATCACCGTCATCAAATGCTTGGTGGGATGCGAGGAGGCGCGGTGGGTATATTTTGGAAAACGGACAGGGCAAGGATAAAATCTACCGCGAAAAAGTAATGCGGTCTCTAATAGTTAACCGGCCCGGAAGAGTGAAGGCCCGCTGCAGCGATAGTCACCGACCACAAAGTGACCGCGCGTTTCGTTGAAAGTTTTCGGTATTTGTGCCAGTCGATCCTTAGGATCTAATTTCCCGCCGTTCAGAACCGCCACACGAACGCTAAGTTTTGTTCGGCCAGTTGAGTGGGATAAGTGTGGTTACCGGTTTTGATAGTACTACAGAAGTACGAGTACGTCGCGAGTGCAACAAAAGGTCAGTGTTTGGCGAAGTCAAAGAACGCCGTTGAAGACATTATTCCCTAAGTACCGGTAGGGTTTTGGTGGTAGTGACCGTAAAAGCTAAAAATCCCACTCGACTTAGTGTTAGACACTCGTGTTTTAAAAGTGCGCATTGTACCACTCCCCGGGCCCCGTAGTGAAACGCAGGCCTCCGCTACAAATAGGCCGAGTTCCTGCTTCGTCTGGAGTCCCCCGTCGCCGTCGTCCGTCAGTTCCTGCACCAACATCGAAGCCCGCCCCGCATCCAGCCAGCAGCAAGTCGACCAACGTCATCACGGCCGCAACGGTATCGACAGAAGCAGGTTTTTTTGCGGAATAAAAGTGCAAGTAAAATTATTTTGTTTTTTGTAGCCTTTTGCTTGAAATTTAAAAATTAATAAAATAGTGTTTGGTCTGTATATACAAGCTGTGTCGTCCATTCTGTTTATAGTGTAGTCCTTTTTGGTACTTGTTTCCGCTTGATATTACGATTCGCTCAGTGACCATAGTGTGGGAAGAAAAGTCCGCCCAGTGTGAATTTCTCCAGGAGACAACCGTGAAACGACCCTAATAGCTGGTGAGTACAGTGTGGCCCCACCACCACAAGTAAACGTTACGAAACCGATACGTAACAAGCCGCGAAATTCACAAACAAAATAAGTAAAAGAACATTGAGTCATTAAGGCGAACATAAAATAAACCCGTCCTAACGTGGATGCAAAAATCCCGTTATACGTGCACCTATTTTACAATTAAACTGGTTCTATGAATCGTTAGAAAACTATGTTTATAGTTGCATATATTCGTTTCATTTCATAAGCAGAAGCTTATGATATCAGCATCCAATAAGCCAACATCATTTCCTTCGCCAACGTGACCACTTAGGAATGGGCGAAGTCGATGCGATTTTTTCAAAATCGATCTTTTTGTCTCAAAACGTCGATTTTTTGCATCCGATCTTCTCGGCCCGTTTGTTGATCGGCCAAAACTATTTATAACACATTGGATCAAATCGTCAATCGCACCCGCACTATAGGGCCCCTTACACGAGGCGCTAGTAATGTCACTATTGAGCAGTAATGTCACTTTTAATGATCGTGTAAGGTGAGTAATGATGGAATTCCCATATAATTTCAGTAATGCCATTACTGAACCATTCCATCTCCAGCGCAAAGAAAAGAGCGCTCTGCTTTTTCTGTGGTATGTGATCATTGTATGCATAAAACTGGCGCAACTGTGCGTCATAGGAATGATTGCTGGCGGTAGTCGTGGAATACGCATATTGCCCCGAAGAGTTTGATCTAGCATACAACGTTTGCTTACTACGAGGTCAGAAAGCAAACTGACGACATTTTCATGTGTTCTGCTTTTATATGTGTGTTACATTTCATTGGATGACAAAGAGGCAGTACCAGCAACGCTAGCTGCTACTGCCTCTTTGCTGTACGGGCCAATCATGGAGTAGATCATTACTGCTTTCACAAAATCTATTATTTCCATTATTTCTACTAATTGTACATACTACGGAATTAGACACAAAATTGTTGGACATATTTCCAATGAGATAGCTCAAAAATTTTATTTTTTCATTCAGTACAACAGCAGATATTCACGTTCAAAAACTCGGGTAAAAATCCAGCCGAAATTTTTGAAACGGGGCCCCTATATTGAAACGTTAGAAGTATTCTACTTCAAAACGATTTTTAGGAGTCATTCAAATATAACGAGCTTGAACTTCTAAAATTAAGCAAAAATATTCAAGAAAGCAATCTCCACAATTTTGCTGATGTCGTCTATTAACCATTCTTTTTCTCTCACTGAAATCATACCTTATCAAGCTCTACTTTCATAATTGCATGATATTTTTGTAGACTTCTATTAAAGAAGTATATAGAAAGAACAGCTCATGTTAAAAAGAAGGAAAACATCCACAGAATATTGAATAGCTACAAATATTGTAAATACAAAAATAAATAAACAGCTTTCAATTTAAGACTAAAAATATTGTTATTCAGCTAAATAGAATGGCATTCGACCTAATTACTCATTCGGCTGAACTGCGTTCGACCAATCTGTATTCGGCCAATCGACATTCGGCTAAAAGGCACTAGTTCATCATATTTATTACATATGAAATAAAGTGGAAAATAATCGAACTTTTTGATACGATCGCAATAAAAGGGGCTGCAAATTAAACTTTCTGCCTCGAGCGGCAAAAAACCTCGCGCCGTCACTCTACTAATACTAAAATATAAAGACTTATGTTTGAGGTGGATTTTTTATAGCGTGATTAACATTAACAGTTTGCCGGCACTGGTCCGTTGTCGGCACCCCTATTAAACTTTTGACGGAAGTAGACATGGACATTCTGATAAATATTATTGGTGCGTTATATTAGCACGATATTTTTGTGCCGATTGCTGAAGCAAACAGACTCGAACAAGGGTGGCAAAAAATCAATTCTGAGGCTCGTTTTCCGATTTAGATCAGCTCCAAGAGCAGATATAATCGACTGATTCCTTCAACCCTAAAATGAGGCTCACTTACTGATGGACTTCCCGCCCATCACTGAGCGATAGAAAATAACGATCATAGAGCGATAGAATTAATACATCGCTCACGCATCGCTTGTCGCGCCATCAGTAGATGAGTTGTAAATGTATGGCTCAGTGATAGAAAGATGAGCGATGTTATAAGATACTATTTTTGAGCATCTGATGTAGATCTGATTCTCATAATGATGGAATTTTATTATAGAATGAGATGTATGTACAATGGATGACGAAAAGAGAAGGGAAATAGATGTTTACCGCCAATTCAAGATGGCGACTTCCAGTTACGCAAAATCGCCAACAATCCAATTAATATGAATATTTTTGGAATGGGGTTGATCAGTACACGACGGAAATCGACGTTTGGTGTCGTTTTGAAATTCAAGATGGCGACTTCCGGTTACGTAAAATCGTCAACAACCCCATCAATATGGGTATTTTTGGAATGCGGTTGATGAGTACACGACGGAAATCGGTGTCGTTTTGAAATTCAAGATGGCGACTTCCGGTTACGCAAAATCCTTTATAATCCCATCAATATGGGTATTTTTGGAATGGGGTTGATGAGTACACGACGGAAATCGATGTTTGGTGTCGTTTTGAAATTCAAGATGGCGACTTCCGGTTACGTAAAATCGTCAACAACCCCATCAATATGGGTATTTTTGGAATGGGGTTGATGAGTACATGACGGAAATCGAAGTTTAGTGTCGTTTTGAAATTGAAGATGGCGACTTCCGGTTACGCAAAATTCTCTTTAATACCATCAATATGGGTATTTTTGGAATGCGTTTGATGAGTACACGACGGAAATCGAAGTTTGGTGTCGTTTTGACATTGAAGATGGCGACTTCCGATTACGCAAAATCCTCTTTAATCCCATCAATATGGGTATTTTTGGAATGGGGTTGATGAGTACACAACGGAAATCGATGTTTAGTGTCGTTTTGAAATTCAAGATGGCGACTTCAGGTTACGCAAAATCCTCTATAATCCCATCAATATGGGTATTTTTGGAATGGGGTTGATGAGTACACGACTAAAATCGATGCTTGGTGTCGTTTTGAAATTCAAGATTGCTACTTCCGGTTACGTAAAATCGTCAACAACCCCATCAATATGGGTATTTTTGGAATGCGGTTGATGAGCACACGACGGAAATCAAAGTTTGGTGTCGTTTTGAAATTCAAGATGGCGACTTCCGGTTACGCAAAATCCTCTATAATCCCATCAATATGGGTATTTTTGGAATGGGGTTGATGAGTACATGACGGAAATCGAAGTTTGGTGTCGTTTTGAAATTGAAGATGGCGACTTCCGGTTACGCAAAATTCTCTTTAATACCATCAATATGGGTATTTTTGGAATGCGTTTGATGAGTACACGACGGAAATCGAAGTTTGGTGTCGTTTTGACATTGAAGATGGCGATTTCCGATTACGCAAAATCCTCTTTAATCCCTTCAATATGGGTATTTTTGGCATGGGGTTGATGAGTACACAACGGAAATCGACGTTTGGTGTCGTTTTGAAATTCAAGATGGCGACTTC
Organism: Topomyia yanbarensis; assembly: GCF_030247195.1. Lineage (NCBI taxonomy): Eukaryota > Metazoa > Arthropoda > Insecta > Diptera > Culicidae > Topomyia > Topomyia yanbarensis. Next base: position 261,313,202 of record NC_080671.1, on the reverse strand, counting down.
AGGTTACGCAAAATCCTCTATAATCCCATCAATATGGGTATTTTTGGAATGGGGTTGATGAGTACACGACTAAAATCGATGCTTGGTGTCGTTTTGAAATTCAAGATTGCTACTTCCGGTTACGTAAAATCGTCAACAACCCCATCAATATGAGTATTTTTGGAATGGGGTTGATGAGTACACGACGGAAATCGATGTTTGGTGTCGTTTTGAAATTCAAGATGACGACTTCCGGTTACGAAAAGTCCTCTATAATCCCATCAATATGGGTATTTTTGGAATGGGGTTGATGAGTACACGACGGATATCGATGTTTAGTGTTGTTTTGAAATTCAAGATGGCGACTTCCGGTTACGCAATATCCTCTACATATTACTCCATCAGTATGGGTATTTTTGGAATGCGGTTGACAAGTACACGACGGAAATCGATATTTGGTATCGTTTTGAAATTCAAGATGGCGACTTCCGGTTACTCAAAATCCTCTATAACCCCATCAATATGGGTATTTTTGGAATGGGGCTGGTGAGTACACGACGAAAATCGATGATTGGTGTCGTTTTGAAATTCAAGATGGCGACTTCCGGTTAAGAAAATGGTCTAAAACTCTAAAACAATTTCATTTGCATAAAAAACTTAAGAATAAAGTAATAAGAAATAATTGTGAGACAAGGAACTAGAGCTGGATTAAAACAGCTTCGGTTTATTACAAATAAAGAAAGAATATGATTTAAGCAAAACCGCAATCTTGAATTTCAAAATGGCGTCAGACAGCGATTTCAGTCGTACACTCATCGACTCCATTCCAAAAATGTTGAGCATTAAGAGTCACTACAGCGAATACTTGTTTTATCAGCCGCTGTGTTTATTTTAGACCGACGAAATGGGGACATAGTTAAACTTCGATATACATCTCGGTTTAAAAATTGTACGTTATATCGAAGCATGCAAAATTCTCACAGAATTGTTATCTATGGTACTTTATTTTGTAGAATTTTGATAACGAGTAACTAATTTTGAAAATCTTACTCACCTAGCAGTGTGAAACAACTTTTCTCTTAAGAATATTATAGTGGTTCCATGAAAAAGATGTCACAATCACTTTTCCTACTTACAATATTTTTTTTATTTCGATTATAGACATTTTAACCTTAAGGTCATTCGCTTCTTCGGGTCTGAAAAATCTCATATGAGAAATTTCTAACCCTATGTGCGGAGTCGGGAGTCGAACCCAGGTGCGCTGCTTACAAGGCAATCGATTTACCAACTACGCTACGTCCACCTCCAGTTATAAGAATAACTTTATTGAAAATTTTCTTATTTTGACTCATTTCCTAATAATTAAATCATTAGTCATTATTATGTCTGGGTTTGTAAAGTGTTTCTTAATATTCCCACCGCTTGCACCTCATCAAATAAAAGCAATACATGACTTGTTTATATGTTTATGTTTATTACCTTAACCAACAGGCCCCTTGGCCCCAATGGTGGTTTCTTAAACTAATTACATTTTAAAATTGACAAAATTTTCACTTTTATCGCATTCCGCGTCCTGTTGAAGTCAAAGGCCGTCGCCACACTGTTAAAAATTCGTCGGAGTCCGGTAACGGCGCTCTGGCAACCATAGTTGGTTCTCCTGAACGGAACTCGTAGAAGGGAGTTATTGCGTAGAGCTCGAACGCGGGCTTGAATATCCAGACGTCCGAGGATTGTCGGGCAATCCACTCTGGCAGAGAGTAAGTCCGAGACGAACAGGGCTCGAGAGCAGTCCCTCCGAATGCTGAGTGTATCGAGGTGTATTAGCTGGCAACGGTTTTCATAGCTCGGCAGCTGAAATCTGTTTCGCCATGGGAGATGCCGAAGGGCGAAGCGTATGAACCTGCGTTGGACAGCCTCGATTCTGTCAATCCCGTTCTGGTAGTACGGATTCCAAACAGCTGAAGAATATTCTAACGTTGAGCGGACCAACGCACAGTAAAGCGATTTAAGACAATATACGTCCCTGAAGTTTTTCGCTATTCGGAAGATTAACCCAAGCTGTCGTGATGCCTTATCCACGATGTGTGACGTATGTGGTTTGAATGTTAATGCCGAATCCATGATGACTCCGAGATCTTTGATGTGAGAGTGTCTTGGAATGCTCGAGCCGAAGAAATGGTAGTTAAACTGAGTCGGATGGCGTTTCCGCGTGAACGTAACGATTGAGCATTTGCTCGGGTTTAAAACCATTCTGTTTAGATCACACCACGTACTAAAGCTGTTCAGTTCCCTCTGAAGAAGCTCGGCATCGGTTTTATCCCGTATTTGTTGAAAAATTTTCATGTCGTCGGCGAAAGAAAGGCGGGGTCCTTGTAATGTGAAATTGACGCCATTAAAGTAGAGGAGGAATATTACTGGACCGAGATGGCTTCCTTGTGGTATGCCGGATGTAGCGAAGAATGGTGCAGATAGACAGTTCTTAATGCTGATTTGGAGTTGCCTTCCATCGAGGTAGGAACGAAACCAGTGCAGAAGTTGTCCATGAATGCCGAGTTTGTCCAGCTTCGCTATTGCGATATCATGGTTCATTTTGTCGAAGGCCGCAGATAGATCCATATAAATAGCATCGGTTTGCAATACATCAGCGAATCCATCCATTACATATGTTGTGAACGAGAGCAGGTTTGTCGTTGTCGATCTTTTAGGCATGAAACCGTGTTGGTCATCTGCAATGTAGTGTTTGCAGTGAAAGAAAATAGGATCTAACACAACCAGCTCGAACAGTTTTGATACAGCACTTAAACACGATATTCCCCGATAATTGTCAATGTTCGATTTGTTTCCTTTTTTATGAACTGGAAACATGTGCGCTGCTTTCCAGCAGGAAGGGAATGTACCAGTAGTGAGAGATAGCTCGAAGACTCGCCGAAGTGGTTCAAGAAGCCCGCTGATGCACTTTTTGACAAAAATCGAGGGAACACCATCTGGACCCGGGGAACAAGATGCTTTCAGTTTGGCATTTGCTGCAAGAATGGCAGCATTATCGACACAAATTCGGTTGATGGTTCTTCCTAGAGAAGGAGTTAAATTAGCGGCGGCGGCGACTTGTTGTGGTGGCAGCCGCTCGTTGGAAAAAACGCTTGAAAAATTGTCGGAGAACAGTTGGCAAATTTCCTTAGTGTCGGTGCCTAAAACTCCATTAAACGACATATAAGATGGAAAACCGGATTCTTTTCGCTGCTCGTTAACATACTTCCAGAACGACTCTGGCTTGGATTTCAGTTGACGCTCGACGTTTCGCTGATGTCTAAAAAAGGCACGTCTGCTTTGCTGTTTGTATTCGTGGTTGAGTTGAAAGTAGTGATTTCGTAATGCAAGTGTCTTATGCTTCGAGAATTTTTTAAATGCAGCTCGTTTGGCAGATTTTAAACGTCTAAGGACGGTTGATTGCCAGGGAGGGTGTTCATCGGTACTAATTGTTCGTTTTGGTACATGGCGGTCGATAAGGTAGTTGAGAATACTAGAAAACGTCATCGCTGCTTCGTTCGCGTCGTCATTGTTAATATTTTCGTCCCAGTTTATATCCAACAGCGTACTAACGATGCTGTTGTAGTCAGCGTTTTTAAAATCGTAGACGATAGAGCTTGAGACGTCTTCAAAATTCACTCCTAAGTTACCAGCGAATACAAGATGTAGTGGGGGGTGATGACGCACCTGCTTGACTAAAGGAGTCGGTGCAGTGCAGCAGTACGGAGCGCAGTCCCGAGCACTTACAAAGCAGAGGTCCAATGTACGTCCATTCTCGTTGGTGACATTATTAATTTGCCGAAGAGTTGCGCTGCTGTAGTTGTCCAAAATACAACTGGCATTGTTAATAAGCGCAGATTTTTCGATATCCAATCGTAGAAAACCATTTCTTGCTTGGCACCACGTCAAGCCAGGTAAGTTGAAGTCGCCCAGTATAACGATATCATCAGACGGGGCGGCGATCGAGGCGATAAAAGAAACGGAGGAAAGATGTACATCGATCAGGCTGGAATCACGAATTCTGTCAGGTGGAAAATACACAGCACACAGGAACAGATTGCGATCGGCAAGTTTCACTGATATCCACACTTGCTCGGAGCTCGCCCATCGGTCATCGTTGATCACTCGGGCTTTTATACCACGGCGAACGGCGATAAGCACACCACCGCCTGATGTCTTGTGGCTGTTGAAGGCATTGCGGTCACAGCGGTACACATCGAATGTTGAACCAAAGACCTGGCGAGACAGAGTACGGTTGTCGAGCCACGTCTCGGTCAAGGCGATAACGTCGTAACAGCAACCCGTAGTCGCGAGCAAATAGCTGTCCGTTGATGAATTTAAGCCACCAACATTCTGGTAGTAAACCTCGATGTTGTTGGAGGACGGATCAGGTACAGCAGAGAGCGAAGCCATGTTGCCGTGTAGGAAGATCCTTTCGTCAATCCCACGAACAGTATCGGAACGGTTCACGGTCGCCTGGTCGACTGTGGTGAGGGATTCGAGGCATCCCGAATCAACTGCGTCGCGCCCCAGAATACGACTATCGTCGTCGTCGAGAGAAATGGTTGCAATCTGATAACAAGATGTCGGAGCAAACGGCAAAAAACTGTAAGCGAAGAATACATCAGCGCTTGAAGTGTTCGGAACAGATGTATACTTGCCATTTGCGGCAGGTTGGAAGACCCTTTCACCCATCCCACACACAGGACCGGGACGACTGATGATCGCTGGCTGCAAGTGCTCGACTGTGGCGGGGGATCGAGGGCTTCCATAGTGCCAACTGCGGTGCGTCCCAGTATGCGTTGGAACCCGATGGCGGAATGCGGAGAGCAGGAACAAGGTGGTAGCAGCTTGCGGTGAGAGTCGTACGATGAGCTAGAAGCGTGAATCGGTTCAACCGTTGTATCGTTACAATTTTTATAATACTTGCCGGGAAAGGCGGCTTGGAAGACCCTTTCCCCACCCACACATACAGGACCGGGACGACTGAAGAACGCTGGCGGCAAGGGCTCGACTGTAGCGGGGGGATCGAGGGCTTCCATAGTACCAACTGCGTTGCATCCCAGTATGCGATCGGCATCGATACTCCTTCACAAGAGCGGTGTGGCTTGGTATAGTGGCATGGCCAATCGTTGCGGAGTCCTCTGAAGGACCATTGATGGGCCGGGTTGCATTAGAGAGGTACATGCTTCTTCTGGAGGCGGTGGAAAATCAGTCGGCGGGTTCCAAATGTTCTGGGTACGGCTATCTTCAAATTCCCTGAACAGTATGCCTTGCGGCCATGTGTCAGGATTAAGAGCTGCATCACGGTACTTTGGGTGAACTCCAACTTTGAAGGATATGAAGTTCAAAGTACTGACGTCTATGCCTTTTTTAACAAGCGGAATAACCTTTATCTCCTCGTTACAATTTAGTCCTTCTTTAGACATTTTTTCGACAGTCTCTTTGCTAACGCTAGGATGAAAGCGGGAAAGATACATCCAGAGCAACGGCGCGGGAGGTGGAACCGTAACAATGTTGCTATTATCGACTAGCTTTCGACCACCAACAAGAATATTGCTCGGATCAGGACCATCCTCGCGACGACGTTTCTGAGGTGGTCGAGAGGTACCGGAGTTTGGCCGGACTGGAGTAGCAGTTGAAACCTTTCTAGCCAGGCGCGAAATTTGCTGGTTATTTTTGGATAACTCGGCCTTTAATTCAGCACAGACGTCATCCGTTTTCCCAGCGATAGCAGCGATAACACATCCAAGTGAAGAAACGGTGTCGCGAAAGCGAGCAAACTTCATCAGCTTGACACATTCATTGCACATCCAAAATAAATTTGGGTTTTCCGCAAGTTTTTTCAAAAACGGCTTGTTAAGTTGTTTTCCACATTGCATATGTACCACATTTTTGCAAAAACCCATACATTCAATAAAGTCGTCATCCGATTTGACGGTTTTCGCGCAGTGATCGCATGCACTTGCCATAATGCGTGCCGATCTGAGAATGCGAACAATGAAATATAGATGGCGCTGCGTTCGGTGGAAAGTTTTGGTGGTTAAGTCACAGAAGTTCACTCAGTTACGTTCTTCGCTAATTTTTTCGCAACACAAAAGTAAACAGGAGACACTTTCACACTGCACTACAACAATGTTAAAAACAAAATACTGAGTCGATTTACACGACAAACAACGATAAAAACTTCACAAATCTCGTCAAAAAGTAAAAATAGTTGGAGCGATTTATGTAAACAACTAATCGGTAGGAATACACTGAACCAACTTATATCATTATAATGGACTATAAAGATCCACTTGTATCCACTATTCAAGAAATTTTGAAAGCATATTTCAGTTCGCTAACCGGTTTCCTAAATACCCCAAACCGGTCGTAAAACGTACACAGTAACTAAAATTATGATCTCTCACTCTTATTAATTTGATGTGACACATAATAGGATTCGAAAACACTTTTCGATTCTAGTAACCAGATTCAGGAGTTTCAAAAATCAGCAGTAAAATTTTGATAAAAATCACTGAATTCCTAGGGTACGTCATTTCATGCGTCACATGATGGCAAAATCAATGCAAAACAGACAAAACAATCATGAGTCCAGCGAACTGAATTCAGGAATATCCGAAATCGGAGTTAAATGTGTCCGCATTACTTTCAATATGATTTGTAGATCATGTGGTTGAAGTAATTTGATGACCCAAATGTTGAGAATGATAAAAAGAGTCTGTAGTCCGATGAACCGAATTTGGGAGATTCAGTAAGCGATTTTATCTGATATTATTCATTTGAGTTTTCAGTTAGAACTTACTGATCTTGTATTATTTATTGAGATACATGGTTGGTTTTAATAAATTACGATCATACGCAAATGAAATTGGAAAAAACTTGCTCTTTTAGCTTTTACTGAAGTAACCGATTGCGAACATGCTCATTAGAAGCCAAATTAATACGTTTTAAGATTGTGTGTAACATATTGAATTCTTAAAATATGGAATACATGCGTAATTGATGAGAAATTGGGACCTGAAAAATAAATTAAAAAATAAGTACGTTATATCGAGTGACGCTATATCGAGGGTAACATATCCCGATATCGAAAATTACCTGTATTGGACAAATTGGGACACATTTTTTTCTACCCTTTTAATTAACCAAAGATGTTGAAATATTCTTCAATAGTTCCAAGATGCAGCCTCTATAACCCATTCTGATTATTTGGTATAAATTTCTCTAAAGGGGGTATTTCAGTGCAAAATTTAAAAAAATGATCTTTTTTTATTTTTGCATATTTTGCATCTTTAAGACAAGAAAAGAAAGATTCAGAAAGGGGTTTACTTGAATTTAATCTAGTTAGACTCTTAGAGCTCATAATTTTTTCTATACAGTGTTGGGTAAAACATGTGCAAACATGTACTTTAATCAGGCCCGTAGCCAGGATTTTGTTTCGGGAGGGGCTAAAAGTATGCAATTTTTAAAGTGTTTACGATTTGAGATGACCGAACAAGTTGCAAACCAAAATGAGGTGCAGGAGACAACAAACCGAATTGTCATCAGACACATTCCGCGGGCTTGTACACCAGAATGACGTTTTTGTTTTGTCTTGTTTTGGTATTACAATATTTTTTCCTAGATTCGGTAGTGTTTAAATCATTGAAATGTTATGTAATCCAACCATTGACTTTTCTACAAATAGTTGAAAAATATATAGAAAAGTAAGTTGAATTTCACGGAAAATGGCTCCTGAATTATTGACTTCTAAGAAAAGTTCTATTTCATGAAACTATTATTGAAATTTTTATCTGTTTAAAGGAATTTGTTCGTTATTGAGTGTACAACAGTAAAACTAGAAAGATTTTTTTCTTGATTTGACCACTAATACTTTTTGAACTAATAGAAGTTTTGATTGTTTCTGCGTTGTAACGTCACGAAAAATGCCCATTTTATAATTTTATCAAAAAAACTAAAATTTTGTCCAAATTTATATTCCGGATTCTCTTTGTATTCAAAAATACTTTTCTAAAAATCCTACAATTTCTTTTATTGGACATGTGGAACTAAAGTTAGAACAGGATACACTTTGCGTTGTAACGCCACGCAATTCAACTTTTATCAGACACTTGAATGATTTATCAGATATAGTATTAAATTTTCCTACGTATGGTTTATTTAAACGCATTCAAGTTGTTTCGTAAACAGGAAATTATACTAGCGTGATATTCATAAATTCAGAATGTATATCCTTAAGTGCTTAAGGGGTGTTCGTTCTCAGCGCTAGGACCCATTTCCTGCCATCCAACTTTCGACGCACAAAAGCTCTAACGTATACGGAAAAGTAACACAAAGATGGACTGTGATAAAAGTAGAAAGGAAACAATGAACTACGATCAAGCGACCGCCGCCGGCGGTGGCTGGCTTAGACTGAATTTATTTGGCACTTTTGTTGCTGGTAATAAATGAGTGGCGAGAGGACGACTAGAAATTGCGCTCTGCTGCAACATCCTCCCCCACCAAAACGAACGTTTTCCAATAATCGGTTGCACTAAAAACTTATCGAATATGAACTGAATCTGTTGGCGGTACTGCTTGAAGATTTTAGATAATCTATGAAACGTTTCCTTCATTGTTGTTCTGCTGTACAATAGAACCCCATAATGGTGACACGATGGCAGTGAAGAATTACTTCGACGGTACACTTGCTGTTGATGAACGCATTCGGGGATGTTGCGATTCGTGCAACTGGGAATGTATCTCGGAGTAGTAATGCGTTCCACTAAGCGGCTGCAAGTACGCCCACACCGACTTAGCACCGCAGGGGGTTTATATTGCTAAGCGGCTGCATACTTGCCCACACCGGCATAGCTGAAGTGGCGCGAAATAACTCCGTAGCCGATTGTCCTCCAAGAATTCTACTGGATCTATTGGGTGGCAGGTTGTTGTGGCACGTTGAAATCCTGGTCACGGCACCAATGTTCGTTCTCAGCGCTAGGACCCATTTCCTGCCATCCAACTTTCGACGCACAAAAGCTCTAACGTATACGGAAAAGTAACACAAAGATGGACTGTGATAAAAGTAGAAAGGAAACAATGAACTACGATCAAGCGACCGCCGCCGGCGGTGGCTGGCTTAGACTGAATTTATTTGGCACTTTTGTTGCTGGTAATAAATGAGTGGCGAGAGGACGACTAGAAATTGCGCTCTGCTGCAACAAGGGGTTATATACCATCGACACATTCGACACAGTTATATACAACGATTTGACCAACCTTCATTCTATAAATCTGTTATAACTTTTTCAAATGAACTCCTTCATCAAACCTAATTATAGATTTTGAAAATAAACAAAATTTTATATAAGATTTGATATACAACACTTGAATGCACTGGAGGAGTTATTTTTAATAAACGATTGAACAACGTCACATTATATTTCTTTAAAAGTCCACCTACGCTGTACTCTCATAGACGCTGGTTACATGATACGTTCCGATGCAATCACGCTAACAGCAACGTAGTCCAGGACACGCGATGGAAGGTTGTGAGGGAATTTCCGAACTTTGTTTTCGGGTTAGTATTTAGCCATGAATAATGATGCGTTCCCTGAATATTTCTTTTCCCCCAGTAATCAACCATTCCACACTTCGCCATCATCGATGAGACGCCCGTTTTAAGGTTCTCCGCAACCTCCGTTGTAGTCGCACATGCCGTCAGTTAGTAACTAACCAATTCTTCCGTTACACGCCCAAATACATCATCGAAGCAGCTACATTATCGAAATGTCTGAGGTATTAAATCCAATATTGACGGGTATCTATTCGAATTTACGGGAGGTTGTAAAAACATAATTGGGTCTACAGGGACCTATCTGGGTGACCACACTAAATCGTCTCCATTGCTTAGAGTCGGATAAAAAGGCTTTGGCTCATCTCAAATGAGCCTTAAAACGATAGATGAGGGAGTGTTTATTGGTGTTTGCAGACTTTTAAAAACCCGTCGAATTGACGATTGGATGTAACATATTCTTTCGCAACATCACGGCGATGTGGCGTGCTCTTTTTCTCTGAATATTTGCAACTATAATTTATACAATATTTCAGTACACTTAGCACTGTCGATTGTCTGGCGCTTAAATTGTGCTCGCTTTGTCATATAAATCCACTTGCTTAAGCCCAACAATACAAATATCATACTATAAACTCGGATCGGGAACTTGATTCCTTACCAAATTAAACAAAGCAATACTGCCAGTTTATTTTTGTTTGTGAAATATGTGATAAAAGCTGCTATTCTGGCTCCGTTAAACTACCATATTGAGCCGTGTCAAATAAATAAATATGTCAAATCACTCAAATTCATCCACAACAGATATGAAAGAAAAATTCTTGGCTTGATCAATTATCTCTGCTACAAATAAAATAAACTGTAGCGTGATTTTTCGACAACCCCATATTGTTATTCGAGTAAATTTTTATTAAAATGGCTAAATGTGATAAATGTTTAAAATTTTACTCAAAACAATAGCACCAGCGTAACTTACAGAGTTATAGAAAAGTTGAAGATTTTCGTGACGTTACAACGCAACGAGATATCGCTTTTCTGAGAAAGGAGCGTTGTAACGTCACGAAAGTTAAAAGATGCTTAATAAGAAACAAAACAATAAAAAATATATTTAATGACACCTAGTTATTCGTCTGCTATTTAGAAATATATCATAGAAGATTCGTTCTTGTTAAAAATCTTATAGAGCAGATATTTTGACTTTTATGGAAATACGTTGAAAGTTCTCATCTGTGACGCGTTGTAACGTCACGTTACATTATCAGTTATAAAACAATCCTCTTCCAGTATATTCAGTTTATGTTTATTGAATCTTTAGTGAAATTTTGTGTACTTTCCGAATCTGTAATAAGTTCTGATGTAGGCGTTCATTTGATAAAGTTATAACATATTTATGGAATGAAGAATCGTCAAATCGTTGTAACGTCACGAAAAAATGTGTCATCACAAAAGTTCGTAAATGCAGTTACTCTCCAATTCGATGTACATCGCGATCGATGACACAATTTGCGTAAAAAATAGCTTCAGTTTTCTCCGTAAACGAGAATATTTCAGCGGGCCAATCTAAAGGCATTTCAGAGTTATATCAAAAGAATAAAATGAATTTTTTTTCTTGGGACCGTAAAACTGGCATTGAATTCTACTTTTCACATCCGATGCAACAGAACTATTTACATTCCCATTACGAGAATAAATCTTGCATTTTTTTATTTTGCTTGAATTAAAACAAGTAAATGTTTGAATTATCGCCTGGGCCGATAGACTATCCAACTCAATTCATTCGCCAATTTAAAAAAAAATGGGGGTGGGAAATATCAAATAATAAATGAAACTAATCTGCTCAGTAAACTCACGTGATACATATTCGATAAATCTTGACCGCGTTCATGATTTTTTTATTATTCCAATCTAGGGGCAGATCACTCTAGGGATGTATAACAAATTTGGATAAAATCAGCAAAAATGCATTTAATTCCAGTTTTTGAATCAACTTTACACTCCCTCGCAGAAAAATTTGTTTAACAAACGTTCTACGCTGATCCACTTTGTTCAACGTTTTGTTGAGTATATGACTAATTTTTATAGGGTTTTGACGCTTTACACGCAACGCAAAATACATTGCACGCAACGCAAAATACATGATGAATTTCTATTATAATGGAAAGAACTGCATTTCATTTCGCTGATTTTTAAAATTGCTTCACATATGATCTGCCCCTAGACTACAATACTAACAGTGCACAACCGCAATTAAAAATAAACGGTTTATTTCTAAATAGTATAAACACCAAATTATTGAAAGTATTTTAATCAGGTGATTCTGATTCGGTTAGTGCATAAAAGAACACAATCTACCGACAACCTGCAAATTTTAATGTCTCATAGTAAATTTTGGACATTTTTAAAAGCCAAGTGCGAAGTTTCACAAAGTGAAATCTTTGAAAAGTATCGTTGACTTATCCACTCATAACACGGCTCAAAGCGCTAGCTTAACGAAGCCTTGGATCTATCATATAATTTTATAATGTATAAAACTTAAAACAAAAAATGTTAAGTGGGTGTCCGACAGATCACGCACACGCAACCCGCTGGGAGAAACATGGGCTTTAAATCACTCTCGATGCCGTTATTAGCATCTTTAATAATGTGATGGTGTTTTTGTTCAGATCTTCTTCCTTGTTTCGACTCCTGGATCACAAGCCGTCTGTGATATTAGCATCCTGCTGGCAGTTTATTCGAGGGTACCGGACGCAGCTTTTGACTACTATGTTTGTCTTGGATATAAGCACCGCTGGTTTTAGACTGATTACGTTTTGGCGTCTCTGCTGTTTCATAATACATTGCGCAGGTATGTATATATACAATCATGTAAAGCGACTAAAATGTTGCTACTGATAGCCACATTAGGTTCCTCATGATAAAATTATTTAAGAGCGAATGATGGAAGCAAAAATTGATACATATTGACGTGACTAATAAATCTATATGTGATCGGCACCGACCAAAAGAGACGACTGAATCACGTAGCTTACTTTAAGGGGAGGTTTTCATTCAACTGACCAAAAAGTCAGCAAAATTTGGATTTTTTTGTGGGCCAATGAAAAATTATAGAAGGAAATAGTTTTAGGATTCAAAATTATAGAACGAAATAGTATTAGGATTCACTTATGTTTTCGTCTTCATTTACAAATTTTTTCAAGACGTAAAAGCAAAATGGCGCCCGTGGCGACGTTCTGTTCAAGGTTAGGTGCGCGTGGAATACCAAAACTGCATAGAGCCTGCTGCTTAAGGATCGATCTAGAACACCAAACCTCAGAGAACAGACGTCCATCTTCAGCATTCAACTTGTGTAAAATCTCTAACGGTTTCGAAGGTAGTTGGGATACCAAACCAGGTGCGCTACTGTCGTCATGTTTTTTATTTGTGGCTGAGTTCGACAGAATTGACAGCGCTTATTCCTCTACCCAGTCAAACTAGTCCGGAACCGGTTCGGACTTCTAGCATGAATTCCAGCTCAAATGCAATAACCGATAGAGTCGGAATCGGTTGTTTTCTTTGAGCAAGATTCCATACGGAATCCATTCAGGATTTCGAACCGGTTCTGGAATGGATTTGATGGATAGTTGGAATAGGTTGGTGTGGCGGTGCTAGTGTTTATCGTATATTAATTCAAATGTTTGCACACGTTTTGCCTTTCTCAATAGAAAGGTATTGCAATTGCTCTGAAAACCGACTTTTTAACGGAGGCCCGGAGGGCCGAGTGACATATACCATTCGACTCAGTTCGTCGAGTTCGGCAAATGTCTGTGTGTGTATGTATGTGTGTATGTATGTATGTGTGTGTGTATGTGTGTGTGTATGTGACCAAAATTGTCACTCATTTTTCTCAGAGATGGCTGAACCGATTTTGACAAACTTAGTCTCAAATGAAAGGTGCAACGTTCCCATAGGCTGCTATTGAATTTCTAATGGATCCGACTTCCGGTTCCGGAATTACAGGGTGATAAGTACGAACACGCAGAAAATGTCGATTTTAATAAATTCTGCAATGAATGTATAAAGGTGAAAAATTTTCCAAAATATGACCACAACTGCTTCGATTTGTAGTATTAGGTCACTAACATCCATTCAAAGTCTATTTGGCCACATTGGCCACCATCCTCGGTTCCGGAAGCCCCGGCGGTCGTATCTAAATTCAGAATAACAGTCACATCGGTTTCTCGGAGATGGCTAGACCGATTCGACTAAACTTGGCCTCAAATGAAAGGTATTGCGTCCCCGTAAATGGCTATTTAATTTCATCCCGATCCGACTTCCGGTTCCGGAGTTACAGGTTGTGGCGTGCGATCACATAGCAAATTGTGATTCAAACCGATACTCCGATGAAAGCAAAAAAGGTAAAAATTTCGCTAAAATGTCTCTCAAACAACTTAAATTTGCTGTTCTAGGTCATCGACGGCCAACCAAACTTTCGTTGACTACATTAACCACCATAGACGGTTCCGGAAGTGCCCGGGAAAAGCGGCCATCTTTCAAAATTTACGAACTCACATCAGTTTCCCGGAAATGGTTGGGCCAATTTTCACAAACTTAGTCCCAAATGATAGCTATAATATCCCCATAGATGTCTATAAAATTTCGTACGGATCGCTTATATGGTTCCGGAAATATAGACTAAACCGTCCGGTCACATATGAAATTCCCATATAAGCCGGAACTCAAATTTTTTTTCAAAGGGGGACCACATGAAATTTCAGAAATCGAATTCGTATTTTTGATGCCATACATCTTTAAAATGCATGAAACGTCGAGATTTTATGTTATCTCGAAAAAAATTTTTTTTTGTAAAAATCGACTTTTTGGGACTGCCGATTTCGCACCTTTTTGCCTTTCTCAATAGAAAGGTATTGCAATTGCTCTGAAAACCGACTTTTTAACGGAGGCCCGGAGGGCCGAGTGACATATACCATTCGATTCAGTTCGTCGAGTTCGGCAAATGTCTGTGTGTGTGTGTATGTATGTGTGTATGTATGTATGTGTGTGTATGTGTGTGTGTATGTGACCAAAAATGTCACTCATTTTTCTCAGAGATGGCTGAACCGATTTTGACAAACTTAGTCTCAAATGAAAGGTGCAACATTCCCATAGGCTGCTATTGAATTTCTAATGGATCCGACTTCCGGTTCCGGAATTACAGGGTGATAAGTACGAACACGCAGAAAATGTCGATTTTAATAAATTCTGCAATGAATGTATAAAGGTGAAAAATTTTCCAAAATATGACCACAACTGCTTCGATTTGTAGTATTAGGTCACTAACATCCATTCGAAGTCTATTTGGCCACATTGGCCACCATCCTCGGTTCCGGAAGCCCCGGCGGAAGTATCTAAATTCAGAATAACAGTCACATCGGTTTCTCGGAGATGGCTAGACCGATTCGACTAAACTTGGCCTCAAATGAAAGGTATTGCGTCCCCGTAAATGGCTATTTAATTTCATCCCGCTCCGACTTCCGGTTCCGGAGTTACAGGTTGTGGCGTGCGATCACATAGCAAATTGTGATTCAAACCGATACTCCGATGAAAGCAAAAAAGGTAAAAATTTCGCTAAAATGTCTCTCAAACAACTTAAATTTGCTGTTCTAGGTCACCGACGGCCAACCAAACTTTCGTTGACTACATTAACCACCATAGACGGTTCCGGAAGTGCCCGGGAAAAGCGGCCATCTTTCAAAATTTACGAACTCACATCAGTTTCCCGGAAATGGTTGGGCCAATTTTCACAAAGTCCCAAATGATAGCTATAATATCCCCATAGATGTCTATAAAATTTCGTACGGATCGCTTATATGGTTCCGGAAATATAGACTAAACCGTCCGGTCACATATGAAATTCCCATATAAGCCGGAACTCAAATTTTTTTTCAAAGGGGGGACCACATGAAATTTCAGAAATCGAATTCGTATTTTTGATGCCATACATCTTAAAAAGGCATGAAACGTCGAGATTTTATGTTATCTCGAAAAATTTTTTTTTTGTAAAAATCGACTTTTTGGGACTTTGCCGATTTCGCACCTTTTTGCCTTTCTCATATAAAGAAAGGCTATGCAATCACTGTAAAAATCGACTTTTTAACCAAGGCCCGGAGGGCCGAGTGTCATACACCATTCGATTCAGTTCGTCGAGATCGGCAAATGTCTGTGTGTGTGTATGTATGTGTGTGTGTGTGTATGTGTGTGTGTGTGTGTCATTTAAACTCACACAATTTTCTCAGAGATGGCTGAACCGATTTTCGCAAACTTAGTTTCATCTGAAAGGCATAACGTTCCCATAAGCTGCTATTGAATTTTTAGTTGATCCGACTTCCGGTTCCGGAGTTACGGGTTGAAAAGTGCGGTCACACAGCAAATTCCCATATAAACTGGTACCACCATGATGTTCAAATGATGTAAAACATATCAAAATTGATGTAACATTACTCTAGTTTGCGGGTCTGGATCACTAATGATCAATCAAAGCAGCTTTGACCACATTGGCCACCTATGACGGTTCATGACACCCCCGGGGAACCCGCCAAGTTCCTAAACTAATATCACACCCATTCCACAACGAATTTACTACCGATTTTTACAAACTTGATTTCAAATGAAAGATACAGTAATGCCATTGACTGCTGCTGAATTTCATTCGGTTCTGACTCTTGCTTCCGGAGTTACAGGGGTGTTAGTAAGGATACACTGGAATTTTCCATATAAATCGGTACAATCGTAATACCTCAGAGGCTAAAAACTATTGAAATGGTCACCAAATTACTTCTAATCGCAGATCTAGATCACTGATTGCCAATCAAACATTCTTTGAATATATTGTCCACTATCGACGATTCCGGAAGTCCGGAATTTCGGGCATATTCCACAATTAAAGTCACATCGGTTCATCGGTGATGACTGAACCGATTTTCTCAAACCAAGTCTCAAATGGAAGGCAAAATATGCAGTTGAGTATTGCGTCGCCGGCCCTCCCCCCCCCCCCCCCTCCGCCTTGCCCTTGCACCTCCCTCCTTCATCACTCCCCTCCTCTTGGACTACCCTCACGCCCGCATTTCCTTCATCCACCCCGTATACCAAAATAAGATGAAGGATTTCTGACGCATCCTCCACTCCCACTCTACTAACCCCCCATTCCCTACATGTTCAAACCCATTCCACCAACCTTTCCAAATTATAATCACATGAAGATAACATTGAACTCATTATGCTACATAGAATGGATTGAACTCATGCTTATTAAGCTAATTAAATATTATTCTTTTGCCTTTCTTATATAGAAAGGTTATGCAATTGCTCCTAGAACTGACTTTCTAACCGAGGCCCGGAGGGCCGAGTCTCATATAACATTCGACTCAATTCGCCGAGATCGCAAAATATCTGTGTGTATGTATGTGTGTATGTATGTATGTATGTATGCATGTATGTATGTATGTATGTATGTATGTATGTATGTATGTACGTATGTATGTATGTATGTATGTATGTATGTGTGTATGTGCGGATTTGTTAACAAAATGTCCACATCGGTTTCTCTGAGATGGCTGAACCGATTTTTACAAACTAAGATTCAAATGAAAGGTATAATATTCCCTAGGTTGCTATTGAATTTCATTTTCAACCGACATCTTGATCCGGATTACGAGTTGAAGAGTATGGTTACAAAACAAAATTTGTTGATTTGTCCACATCGGTTTCTCGGAATTTTCTGAACCGATTTTGACAAACTTGATTTTAAATGAAAGGTCCATCAGCTGCTGTTGAATTTTGTGTGGATCCGAGTTCTGGTTCCTGAATTACAGGGTGATACGTACGATCACGCAGCAAATTCCGATTGTAACGAATTTTGCGATGAATGTAAAAAGGTGATTTTTTTCCAAAATGTGCACAACTGTTGAATTTGTAGATCTAGGTCCCCAACAGTCATTCAAAGGCTCTTTGGTCACACTGGCCACCATCGACGGATCCTGAAGTATCCAAATTCAGAATAACGGTTATATTGGTTTCTCTAAAATGGCTAGACCGATTTGATCAACTTAGTCTCAAATGAAAGGTGTCGCGTCCCCGGAAACTGATATTAAATTCCATCTCCATCCGACTTCCGGCTCCGGAGTTACGGGTTGTGGAGTGCGATCACATAGAAAACTCCGATTCAAACCGATACCGCGATGAATGCAAAAAGGTGCTCTTATATATGTACTTGCAAAGTGTAATAAGAATGAAAGAGATTTCCATAATGTTATATTGTACGAACCAGCTATTATATCATAGTTTGGAGAAATGAGAAAGGCACAATTGCACCTCTAGGTGGATTAAAACAGGTTTTTAAATAATTTTGTTCGATCACGGATGTCTGTTCTCTGTGACCAAAGTTATTATAACGCTCTAAAGTAAACTAAATTTATTGGAGGAATGACCTAAGAATGGGTAAAAAACTTCAAATTTGACGTAATGCACAGTGGTCCAATAATACAAAAATACATATTTCGGCAAAGCATGTTTTTATCTCTCGATTAGATTGTTATGGATGTATGTTTTATTATTACATACTTGATTTCTCCAATAATAAACTGATTTTTTTTAGTATATAGAAGAATGCATAGGGTGGTTCGTTATTTACCGATATGTTGAATAATATTGATATTCGATTGCTAGTCAGATTTTTTTTGCTTTTCGAACAGTAGTTACCAATATTAGTATTTTTAATAGATAACGTTACTACTAGCTGTGTATTGAACGATAATTATCGGGTTTTGGTGAATATGGCGTGCGGAAATATGAGTATGTTTGTATATTTATTCGGAGAATTTAACTAAAAATATTGAATTTGGCTTTTACTAATTTTTTCCCTCGATATCCCTTGCGAATTTTTCTTTAAAATGGTCTTCAGACTGTTCAGTTCCACATAAACTATTCTTTAGCTGCGCAAGTTTGCGCCCAGAATGGCTAGAGAATCTAAGATGTTGTATATGTTTGACAAGATAATACAAGACAAAAAAAATATTTCGCATTTTAAAATTATATTATTTTATTATTACCTCAAATCTTTAATTTAAATAGCTTTGTTTTTATTTAGAAATTAAATAATCTAATTATTTATTTCTTTTCGATCGGATCATTACAACTTGAGTTATATTAATTTATCGGACGCTACGTTTGAAACACAGGGCGGTATGGAATATTCGATAAACGGGGCAAACGGCTCACTCCACTTCGTTTCCAAGTTTCAATTTACAAATAAATTTGAATTAATGAACTGTTGCTCCTTTTTAAAATAAATGGTACCCTCACGAGGATATTTTTATTTATGCGAAAAAAAAAATTACCGTGGACAAACTCTTTGTATTCATAAAAACTACTTTTAGGGAAAAATTATTTGTAATTTCAAATTTTGTCGTTAACTTGCTATTAAAATCACGAACAACATTCCAAAATTGAAGATTGGTCTGTGAGTTGGTTCACGAGATATCATGCTCACTGGAAACGATATAAAAATATTGGCATTCAAGCAAAAAAGCTGCATTTTCGAGAATTGTCAATGAAAAATCATGATTTTTTTACAAGCACATCAAACGTGTACTATTTGATGCTCAAAAAATGTTAGAATAAAAAATAGTGATAATTAGATGCGAATGATTGGTGTAATAAGAAAGGCCATAGTGTTGGGTAGATATAATCTCTTTTTGCCTTTCTCAATAGAAAGGTATTGCAATTGCTCTGAAAACCGACTTTTTAACGGAGGCCCGGAGGACCGAGTGACATATACCATTCGATTCAGTTCGTCGAGTTCGGCAAATGTCTGTGTGTGTATGTATGTGTGTATGTATGTATGTGTGTGTGTATGTGTGTGTATGTGACCAAAAATGTCACTCATTTTTCTCAGAGATGGCTGAACCGATTTTGACAAACTTAGTCTCAAATGAAAGGTGCAACGTTCCCATAGGCTGCTATTGAATTTCTAATGGATCCGACTTCCGGTTCCGGAATTACAGGGTGATAAGTACGAACACGCAGAAAATGTCGATTTTAATAAATTCTGCAATGAATGTATAAAGGTGAAAATTTTTCCAAAATATGACCACAACTGCTTCGATTTGTAGTATTAGGTCACTAACATCCATTCAAAGTCTATTTGGCCACATTGGCCACCATCCTCGGTTCCGGAAGCCCCGGCAGTCGTATCTAAATTCAGAATAACAGTCACATCGGTTTCTCGGAGATGGCTAGACCGATTCGACTAAACTTGGCCTCAAATGAAAGGTATTGCGTCCCCGTAAATGGCTATTAAATTTCATCCCGATCCGACTTCCGGTTCCGGAGTTACAGGTTGTGGCGTGCGATCACATAGCAAATTGTGATTCAAACCGATACTCCGATGAAAGCAAAAAAGGTAAAAATTTCGCTAAAATGTCTCTCAAACAACTTAAATTTGCTGTTCTAGGTCACCGACGGCCAACCAAACTTTCGTTGACTACATTAACCACCATAGACGGTTCCGGAAGTGCCCGGGAAAAGCGGCCATCTTTCAAAATTTACGAACTCACATCAGTTTCCCGGAAATGGTTGGGCCAATTTTCACAAACTTAGTCCCAAATGATAGCTATAATATCCCCATAGATGTCTATAAAATTTCGTACGGATCGCTTATATGGTTCCGGAAATATAGACTAAACCGTCCGGTCACATATGAAATTCCCATATAAGCCGGAACTCAAATTTTTTTTCAAAGGGGGGACCACATGAAATTTCAGAAATCGAATTCGTATTTTTGATGCCATACATCTTTAAAATGCATGAAACGTCGAGATTTTATGTTATCTCGAAAATTTTTTTTTTTGTAAAAATCGACTTTTTGGGACTTTGCCGATTTCGCACCTTTTTGCCTTTCTCAATAGAAAGGTATTGCAATTGCTCTGAAAACCGATTTTTTAACGGAGGCCCGGAGGGCCGAGTGACATATACCATTCGATTCAGTTCGTCGAGTTCGGCAAATGTCTGTGTGTGTGTATGTATGTGTGTATGTATGTATGTGTGTGTGTATGTGTGTGTGTATGTGACCAAAAATGTCACTCATTTTTCTCAGAGATGGCTGAACCGATTTTGACAAACTTAGTCTCAAATGAAAGGTGCAACATTCCCATAGGCTGCTATTGAATTTCTAATGGATCCGACTTCCGGTTCCGGAATTACAGGGTGATAAGTACGAACACGCAGAAAATGTCGATTTTAATAAATTCTGCAATGAATGTATAAAGGTGAAAAATTTTCCAAAATATGACCACAACTGCTTCGATTTGTAGTATTAGGTCACTAACATCCATTCAAAGTCTATTTGGCCACATTGGCCACCATCCTCGGTTCCGGAAGCCCCGGCGGAAGTATCTAAATTCAGAATAACAGTCACATCGGTTTCTCGGAGATGGCTAGACCGATTCGACTAAACTTGGCCTCAAATGAAAGGTATTGCGTCCCCGTAAATGGCTATTTAATTTCATCCCGCTCCGACTTCCGGTTCCGGAGTTACAGGTTGTGGCGTGCGATCACATAGCAAATTGTGATTCAAACCGATACTCCGATGAAAGCAAAAAAGGTAAAAATTTCGCTAAAATGTCTCTCAAACAACTTAAATTTGCTGTTCTAGGTCACCGACGGCCAACCAAACTTTCGTTGACTACATTAACCACCATAGACGGTTCCGGAAGTGCCCGGGAAAAGCGGCCATCTTTCAAAATTTACGAACTCACATCAGTTTCCCGGAAATGGTTGGGCCAATTTTCACAAACTTAGTCCCAAATGATAGCTATAATATCCCCATAGATGTCTATAAAATTTCGTACGGATCGCTTATATGGTTCCGGAAATATAGACTAAACCGTCCGGTCACATATGAAATTCCCATATAAGCCGGAACTCAAATTTTTTTTCAAAGGGGGGATCACATGAAATTTCAGAAATCGAATTCGTATTTTTGATGCCATACATCTTAAAAAGGCATGAAACGTCGAGATTTTATGTTATCTCGAAAAAAAATTTTTTTGTAATGATCGACTTTTTGGGACTTTGCCGATTTCGCACCTTTTTGCCTTTCTCATATAAAGAAAGGCTATGCAATCACTGTAAAAATCGACTTTTTAACCAAGGCCCGGAGGGCCGAGTGTCATACACCATTCGATTCAGTTCGTCGAGATCGGCAAATGTCTGTGTGTGTGTATGTATGTGTGTGTGTGTGTGTGTGTATGTATGTGTGTGTCATTTAAACTCACACAATTTTCTCAGAGATGGCTGAACCGATTTTCGCAAACTTAGTTTCATCTGAAAGGCATAACGTTCCCATAAGCTGCTATTGAATTTTTAGTTGATCCGACTTCCGGTTCCGGAGTTACGGGTTGAAAAGTGCGGTCACACAGCAAATTCCCATATAAACTGGTACCACCATGATGTTCAAATGATGTAAAACATATCAAAATTGATGTAACATTACTCTAGTTTGCGGGTCTGGATCACTAATGATCAATCAAAGCAGGTTTGACCACATTGGCCACCTATGACGGTTCATGACACCCCCGGGGAACCCGCCAAGTTCCTAAACTAATATCACACCCATTCCACAACGAATTCACTACCGATTTTTACAAACTTGATTTCAAATGAAAGATACAGTAATGCCATTGACTGCTGCTGAATTTCATTCGGTTCTGACTCTTGCTTCCGGAGTTACAGGGGTGTTAGTAAGGATACACTGAAATTTTCCATATAAATCGGTACAATCGTAATACCTCAGAGGCTAAAAACTATTGAAATGGTCACCAAATTACTTCTAATCGCAGATCTAGATCACTGATTGCCAATCAAACATTCTTTGAATATATTGTCCACTATCGACGATTCCGGAAGTCCGGAATTTCGGGCATATTCCACAATTAAAGTCACATCGGTTCATCGGTGATGACTGAACCGATTTTCTCAAACCAAGTCTCAAATGGAAGGCAAAATATGCAGTTGAGTATTGCGTCGCCGGCCCTCCCCCCCCCCCCCCTTCGCCTTGCCCTTGCACCTCCCTCCTTCATCACTCCCCTCCTCTTGGACTACCCTCACGCCCGCATTTCCTTCATCCACCCCGTATACCAAAATAAGATGAAGGATTTCTGACGCATCCTCCACTCCCACTCTACTAACCCCCCATTCCCTACATGTTCAAACCCATTCCACCAACCTTTTCAAATTATAATCACATGAAGATAACATTGAACTCATTATGCTACATAGTATGGATTGAACTCATGCTTATTAAGCTAATTAAATATTATTCTTTTGCCTTTCTTATATAGAAAGGTTATGCAATTGCTCCAAAAACTGACTTTCTAACCGAGGCCCGGAGGGCCGAGTCTCATATAACATTCGACTCAATTCGCCGAGATCGCAAAATATCTGTGTGTATGTATGTGTGTATGTATGTATGTATGTATGTATGTATGTATGTATGTATGTATGTATGTATGTATGTATGTATGTACGTATGTATGTATGTATGTATGTATGTATGTGTGTATGTGCGGATTTGTTAACAAAATGTCCACATCGGTTTCTCTGAGATGGCTGAACCGATTTTTACAAACTAAGATTCAAATGAAAGGTATAATATTCCCTAGGTTGCTATTAAATTTCATTTTCAACCGACATCTTGATCCGGATTACGAGTTGAAGAGTATAGTTACAAAACAAAATTTGTTGATTTGTCCACATCGGTTTCTCGGAATTTTCTGAACCGATTTTGACAAACTTGATTTTAAATGAAAGGTCCATCAGCTGCTGTTGAATTTTGTGTGGATCCGAGTTCTGGTTCCTGAATTACAGGGTGATACGTACGATCACGCAGCAAATTCCGATTGTAACGAATTTTGCGATGAATGTAAAAAGGTGATTTTTTCCAAAATGTGCACAACTGTTGAATTTGTAGATCTAGGTCCCCAACAGTCATTCAAAGGCTCTTTGGTCACACTGGCCACCATCGACGGATCCTGAAGTATCCAAATTCAGAATAACGGTTATATTGGTTTCTCTAAAATGGCTAGACCGATTTGATCAACTTAGTCTCAAATGAAAGGTGTCGCGTCCCCGGAAACTGATATTAAATTCCATCTCCATCCGACTTCCGGCTCCGGAGTTACGGGTTGTGGAGTGCGATCACATAGAAAACTCCGATTCAAACCGATACCGCGATGAATGCAAAAAGGTGCTCTTATATATGTACTTGCCAAGTGTAATAAGAATGAAAGAGATTTCCATAATGTTATATTGTACGAACCAGCTATTATATCATAGTTTGGAGAAATGAGAAAGGCACAATTGCACCTCTAGGTGGATTAAAACAGGTTTTTAATGTGAAAATCGGATTCAGTGATCAAAAATTTACTAAACATATGTAGTTTTGTATCGATATTTGCATTAAATGTATTTATGACCGTCTCTCTTAAGGAATGGAACCACTGTGTAATGGTGCGAACGCAAACTTTGAGATTGATTTTTAGCCCTTTTTCCACTTTAAAGATTTACTAGAAACAGTGAATATGAAGAATTTGTAGATTGTATGGGTCATTGCTCCAATTGAAAAGGTTTTCTTTCGAGAGGTCAAAAGATGAAGACTTTAAATTGAACCGTTTTCAAATGAAATTGTACGCAGTTTCGAAAAATGATGTTTTGAGATAAACACGTTTAAAGTTTTGAGCACACTTTCGATTATTCGTGGTAGAATGTCAATACTGCATAGAATTATGTGTTTTGGACATCGCTGATCACGAATCTGAAGTCAGTTTTTCATAATTCGAAATGGCCGGTGGCATTTAATCCAAAATCCTCAAAGGAAGAATTTGTGGTTTAAAAACAAGAATTTGAACCTAACCTTAATATGTATTAAAATTTAAAAAAAATGAAAATGGCGATTCCAATATGGTCGACTAAAATTTTATTTTAACAATTTTGACCACATTTTTCGTTTTTCACCGTTTTCTGTAGTTGTTTGAAAACTCACGTTTAGTCTGCGATGCCTCTACAGATCAATCCGTGAAATACGTTCTCGAGACCTGAACTACTCTTCTACCTGATGAGCGCGTATCGAGCCGAAAGCGTTCCATGGCGGCCAGTACGCCGCTTCGAACAATGGCCTGTAGGAAATGTTTTGATGCACCGTTTAACATACTATATTAGACACTAATACCTTTCCAAAAATGGAAAAAAGTCAAATTTTAGCAAATTTTAAATAGGAACCTCCCCTTAAACATTTTGTCTTATACTACTATATACGTACACAATTCTTGCTAACATGAAAACACCATAGGCTCTCATGACTAGATTCGCAAACCGCTTAAGTTTTATTGAATACCTGCATAAGTAATAATCTGTTATGATTGTAGCAATCAATTTTATCGCAAAGTCTTCTACATAATATCTTCTACAACATTTTTACGTTAAGATGTTTGAACCAGTTCTTGAGTATTCACTGAACGGAAGTGTATTGCAAATTGTTTAGGAAATTTCGTAAAAAAAAATATTTTTTCAGAAAAGTTTCGGGAGGGACTTTAGCCCCCTAGCCCCCCCTCTGGCTACGTGCTTGACTTTAATGTCATAACTATAATAATAATTAATATTATAACTATTTGTAGTTTTCAAGGAATTGTATGCGTTATTAGCGTCATGATGGCAGAATAACATTTGTTTAACAGTTTTGTTGTGAAACATAATCTTTTCCGTATGTTTTTGTACTATTTCACAAAAAAAAACCTAGCGGAAAGGAAAAGTTACACTTGTTTTGTCCAAAGAAAAAATGCACTTCGCATAATTTTTTTCAGTGTGCCGTCGTAATCGAATTTTTTGCCCATATAACGATATGGAATCAAATTAGAACTCTGAACCACCAATTGCGCAGCTTTACTTTGCTTCGGTTCGGTTCAAGAACGATTAAGTTTACTGACGCGATCTAATAAAGTTCGGTATTTGTTACACATGTTTTACCCAACACTGTATAAGGCTGACAATCGGGTCAAAACGCTGATAAAACCGGGGGTAGACAAAATTTGGGGCTGATAAAATCGGGCCTTCACGGCATCTTGAATTTCAAAATAAATCCGAATCTTAGGTTGCGAAACCGGAAGTCGCCATTATGAATTTCAAAACGACACAAAACATTGATTTCCGTCGTGTACTCATCAACCGCATTCCAAAAATACCCATGTTGATGGGGTTGTTGACGATTTCACGTAATCGGAAGTCGCCATCTTGAATTTCAAAACGACACCAAACATCGATTTCCGTCGTGTACTCATCATTCGCATTCCAAAAATACCCATATTGATGAAGTTATAGAGGATTTTGCGTAACCGCAAGTCGCCATCTTGAATTTCAAAACGACACCAAACATCGATTTCCGTCGTGTACTCATCAACCCCATTCCAAAAATACCCATATTGATGGGGTTGTTGACGATTTTACGTAACCGGAAGTCGCCATCTTGAATTTCAAAATGGCCACTAAACATCGATTTCCGTCGTGTACTCATCAACCGCA
This sequence comes from Topomyia yanbarensis, assembly GCF_030247195.1. Classification (NCBI taxonomy): domain Eukaryota; kingdom Metazoa; phylum Arthropoda; class Insecta; order Diptera; family Culicidae; genus Topomyia; species Topomyia yanbarensis. The sequence continues at coordinate 261,287,032 of NC_080671.1, read as the reverse complement.
TTCCAAAAATACCCATATTGATGGGGTTGTTGACGATTGTACGCAACCGGAAGTCGCCATCTTGAATTTCAAAACGACACCAAACATCGATTTCCGTCGTGTACTCATCAACCCCATTCCAAAAATACCCATATTGATGGGGTTGTTGACGATTTTACGTAACCGGAAGTCGCCATCTTGAATTTCAAAACGACACGAAACTTCGATTTCCGTCGTGTACTCATCAACCCCATTCCAAAAAAACCTATTTTTTTTTTTTGCCCATATAACGATATGGAATCAAATTAGAACTCTGAACCACCAATTGCGCAGCTTTACTTTGCTTCGGTTCGGTTCAAGAACGATTAAGTTTACTGACGCGATCTAATAAAGTTCGGTATTTGTTACACATGTTTTACCCAACACTGTATAAGGCTGACAATCGGGTCAAAACGCTGATAAAACCGGGGGTAGACAAAATTTGGGGCTGATAAAATCGGGCCTTCACGGCATCTTGAATTTCAAAATAAATCCGAATCTTAGGTTGCGAAACCGGAAGTCGCCATTATGAATTTCAAAACGACACAAAACATTGATTTCCGTCGTGTACTCATCAACCGCATTCCAAAAATACCCATGTTGATGGGGTTGTTGACGATTCCACGTAATCGGAAGTCGCCATCTTGAATTTCAAAACGACACCAAACATCGATTTCCGTCGTGTACTCATCATTCGCATTCCAAAAATACCCATATTGATGAAGTTATAGAGGATTTTGCGTAACCGCAAGTCGCCATCTTGAATTTCAAAACGACACCAAACATCGATTTCCGTCGTGTACTCATCAACCCCATTCCAAAAATACCCATATTGATGGGGTTGTTGACGATTTTACGTAACCGGAAGTCGCCATCTTGAATTTCAAAATGGCCACTAAACATCGATTTCCGTCGTGTACTCATCAACCGCATTCCAAAAATACCCATATTGGTGGGGTTGTTGACGATTGTACGCAGCCGGAAGTCGCCATCTTGAATTTCAAAACGACACCAAACATCGATTTCCGTCGTGTACTCATCAACCCCATTCCAAAAATACCCATATTGATGGGGTTGTTGACGATTTTACGTAACCGGAAGTCGCCATCTTGAATTTCAAAACGACACGAAACTTCGATTTCCGTCGTGTACTCATCAACCCCATTCCAAAAAAACCTATTTTAATCCACCTAGCGGTGCAATTGTGCCTTTCTCAATCATGAATCACGAGAATGTGTGCGTTGTTTATATTCATTAAAAGAGTTCGAGTTCTAAAATTTTGAAAAAAAAAAAACAGCCACGATAATATTGAACTGAAAAACCTGTTTTAATCCACCTAGAGGTGCAATTGTGCCTTTCTCATTTCTCCAAACTATGATATAATAGCTGGTTCGTACAATATAACATTATGGAAATCTCTTTCATTCTTATTACACTTGGCAAGTACATATATAAGAGCACCTTTTTGCATTCATCGCGGTATCGGTTTGAATCGGAGTTTTCTATGTGATCGCACTCCACAACCCGTAACTCCGGAGCCGGAAGTCGGATGGAGATGGAATTTAATATCAGTTTCCGGGGACGCGACACCTTTCATTTGAGACTAAGTTGATCAAATCGGTCTAGCCATTTTAGAGAAACCAATATAACCGTTATTCTGAATTTGGATACTTCAGGATCCGTCGATGGTGGCCAGTGTGACCAAAGAGCCTTTGAATGACTGTTGGGGACCTAGATCTACAAATTCAACAGTTGTGCACATTTTGGAAAAAAATCACCTTTTTACATTCATCGCAAAATTCGTTACAATCGGAATTTGCTGCGTGATCGTACGTATCACCCTGTAATTCAGGAACCAGAACTCGGATCCACACAAAATTCAACAGCAGCTGATGGACCTTTCATTTAAAATCAAGTTTGTCAAAATCGGTTCAGAAAATTCCGAGAAACCGATGTGGACAAATCAACAAATTTTGTTTTGTAACCATACTCTTCAACTCGTAATCCGGATCAAGATGTCGGTTGAAAATGAAATTCAATAGCAACCTAGGGAATATTATACCTTTCATTTGAATCTTAGTTTGTAAAAATCGGTTCAGCCATCTCAGAGAAACCGATGTGGACATTTTGTTAACAAATCCGCACATACACACATACATACATACATACATACATACATACATACATACGTACATACATACATACATACATACATACATACATGCATACATACATACATACATACACACATACATACACACAGATATTTTGCGATCTCGGCGAATTGAGTCGAATGTTATATGAGACTCGGCCCTCCGGGCCTCGGTTAGAAAGTCAGTTTTTGGAGCAATTGCATAACCTTTCTATATAAGAAAGGCAAAAGAATAATATTTAATTAGCTTAATAACCATGAGTTCAATCCATACTATGTAGCATAATGAGTTCAATGTTATCTTCATGTGATTATAATTTGGAAAGGTTGGTGGAATGGGTTTGAACATGTAGGGAATGGGGGGTTAGTAGAGTGGGAGTGGAGGATGCGTCAGAAATCCTTCATCTTATTTTGGTATACGGGGTGGATGAAGGAAATGCGGGCGTGAGGGTAGTCCAAGAGGAGGGGAGTGATGAAGGAGGGAGGTGCAAGGGCAAGGCGGAGGGGGGGGGGGAGGGCCGGCGACGCAATACTCAACTGCATATTTTGCCTTCCATTTGAGACTTGGTTTGAGAAAATCGGTTCAGTCATCACCGATGAACCGATGTGACTTTAATTGTGGAATATGCCCGAAATTCTGGACTTCCGGAATCGTCGATAGTGGACAATATATTCAAAGAATGTTTGATTGGCAATCAGTGATCTAGATCTGCGATTAGAAGTAATTTGGTGACCATTTCAATAGTTTTTAGCCTCTGAGGTATTACGATTGTACCGATTTATATGGAAAATTCCAGTGTATCCTTACTAACACCCCTGTAACTCCGGAAGCAAGAGTCAGAACCGAATGAAATTCAGCAGCAGTCAATGGCATTACTGTATCTTTCATTTGAAATCAAGTTTGTAAAAATCGGTAGTGAATTCGTTGTGGAATGGGTGTGATATTAGTTTAGGAACTTGGCGGGTTCCCCGGGGGTGTCATGAACCGTCATAGGTGGCCAATGTGGTCAAAGCTGCTTTGATTGATCATTAGTGATCCAGACCCGCAAACTAGAGTAATGTTACATCAATTTTGATATGTTTTACATCATTTGAACATCATGGTGGTACCAGTTTATATGGGAATTTGCTGTGTGACCGCACTTTTCAACCCGTAACTCCGGAACCGGAAGTCGGATCAACTAAAAATTCAATAGCAGCTTATGGGAACGTTATACCTTTCAGATGAAACTAAGTTTGCGAAAATCGGTTCAGCCATCTCTGAGAAAATTGTGTGAGTTTAAATGACACACACATACATACACACACACACATACATACACACACACAGACATTTGCCGATCTCGACGAACTGAATCGAATGGTGTATGACACTCGGCCCTCCGGGCCTTGGTTAAAAAGTCGATTTTTACAGTGATTGCATAGCCTTTCTTTATATGAGAAAGGCAAAAAGGTGCGAAATCGGCAAAGTCCCAAAAAGTCGATTTTTACAAAAAAAAATTTTTTCGAGATAACATAAAATCTCGACGTTTCATGCCTTTTTAAGATGTATGGCATCAAAAATACGAATTCGATTTCTGAAATTTCATGTGGTCCCCCCTTTGAAAAAAAATTTGAGTTCCGGCTTATATGGGAATTTCATATGTGACCGGACGGTTTAGTCTATATTTCCGGAACCATATAAGCGATCCGTACGAAATTTTATAGACATCTATGGGGATATTATAGCTATCATTTGGGACTTTGTGAAAATTGGCCCAACCATTTCCGGGAAACTGATGTGAGTTCGTAAATTTTGAAAGATGGCCGCTTTTCCCGGGCACTTCCGGAACCGTCTATGGTGGTTAATGTAGTCAACGAAAGTTTGGTTGGCCGTCGGTGACCTAGAACAGCAAATTTAAGTTGTTTGAGAGACATTTTAGCGAAATTTTTACCTTTTTTGCTTTCATCGGAGTATCGGTTTGAATCACAATTTGCTATGTGATCGCACGCCACAACCTGTAACTCCGGAACCGGAAGTCGGAGCGGGATGAAATTAAATAGCCATTTACGGGGACGCAATACCTTTCATTTGAGGCCAAGTTTAGTCGAATCGGTCTAGCCATCTCCGAGAAACCGATGTGACTGTTATTCTGAATTTAGATACTTCCGCCGGGGCTTCCGGAACCGAGGATGGTGGCCAATGTGGCCAAATAGACTTTGAATGGATGTTAGTGACCTAATACTACAAATCGAAGCAGTTGTGGTCATATTTTGGAAAATTTTTCACCTTTATACATTCATTGCAGAATTTATTAAAATCGACATTTTCTGCGTGTTCGTACTTATCACCCTGTAATTCCGGAATCGGAAGTCGGATCCATTAGAAATTCAATAGCAGCCTATGGGAATGTTGCACCTTTCATTTGAGACTAAGTTTGTCAAAATCGGTTCAGCCATCTCTGAGAAAAATGAGTGACATTTTTGGTCACATACACACACACATACACACACATACATACATACACACATACATACACACACACAGACATTTGCCGAACTCGACGAACTGAATCGAATGGTATATGTCACTCGGCCCTCCGGGCCTCCGTTAAAAAGTCGGTTTTCAGAGCAATTGCAATACCTTTCTATTGAGAAAGGCAAAAAGGTGCGAAATCGGCAAAGTCCCAAAAAGTCGATTTTTACAAAAAAAAAAAAATTTCGAGATAACATAAAATCTCGACGTTTCATGCATTTTAAAGATGTATGGCATCAAAAATACGAATTCGATTTCTGAAATTTCATGTGGTCCCCCCTTTGAAAAAAAATTTGAGTTCCGGCTTATATGGGAATTTCATATGTGACCGGACGGTTTAGTCTATATTTCCGGAACCATATAAGCGATCCGTACGAAATTTTATAGACATCTATGGGGATATTATAGCTATCATTTGGGACTAAGTTTGTGAAAATTGGCCCAACCATTTCCGGGAAACTGATGTGAGTTCGTAAATTTTGAAAGATGGCCGCTTTTCCCGGGCACTTCCGGAACCGTCTATGGTGGTTAATGTAGTCAACGAAAGTTTGGTTGGCCGTCGGTGACCTAGAACAGCAAATTTAAGTTGTTTGAGAGACATTTTAGCGAAATTTTTACCTTTTTTGCTTTCATCGGAGTATCGGTTTGAATCACAATTTGCTATGTGATCGCACGCCACAACCTGTAACTCCGGAACCGGAAGTCGGATCGGGATGAAATTTAATAGCCATTTACGGGGACGCAATACCTTTCATTTGAGGCCAAGTTTAGTCGAATCGGTCTAGCCATCTCCGAGAAACCGATGTGACTGTTATTCTGAATTTAGATACGACTGCCGGGGCTTCCGGAACCGAGGATGGTGGCCAATGTGGCCAAATAGACTTTGAATGGATGTTAGTGACCTAATACTACAAATCGAAGCAGTTGTGGTCATATTTTGGAAAAATTTTCACCTTTATACATTCATTGCAGAATTTATTAAAATCGACATTTTCTGCGTGTTCGTACTTATCACCCTGTAATTCCGGAACCGGAAGTCGGATCCATTAGAAATTCAATAGCAGCCTATGGGAACGTTGCACCTTTCATTTGAGACTAAGTTTGTCAAAATCGGTTCAGCCATCTCTGAGAAAAATGAGTGACATTTTTGGTCACATACACACACACATACACACACACACATACATACATACACACATACATACACACACAGACATTTGCCGAACTCGACGAACTGAATCGAATGGTATATGTCACTCGGCCCTCCGGGCCTCCGTTAAAAAGTCGGTTTTCAGAGCAATTGCAATACCTTTCTATTGAGAAAGGCAAAAAGGTGCGAAATCGGCAAAGTCCCAAAAAGTCGATTTTTACAAAAAAAAAATTTTTCGAGATAACATAAAATCTCGACGTTTCATGCATTTTAAAGATGTTTGGCATCAAAAATACGAATTCGATTTCTGAAATTTCATGTGGTCCCCCCTTTGAAAAAAAATTTGAGTTCCGGTTTATATGGGAATTTCATATGTGACCGGACGGTTTAGTCTATATTTCCGGAACCATATAAGCGACCCGTACGAAATTTTATAGACATCTATGGGGATATTATAGCTATCATTTGGGACTAAGTTTGTGGAAATTGGCCCAACCATTTCCGGGAAACTGATGTGAGTTCGTAAATTTTGAAAGATGGCCGCTTTTCCCGGGCACTTCCGGAACCGTCTATGGTGGTTAATGTAGTCAACGAAAGTTTGGTTGGCCGTCGGTGACCTAGAACAGCAAATTTAAGTTGTTTGAGAGACATTTTAGCGAAATTTTTACCTTTTTTGCTTTCATCGGAGTATCGGTTTGAATCACAATTTGCTATGTGATCGCACGCCACAACCTGTAACTCCGGAACCGGAAGTCGGATCGGGATGAAATTAAATAGCCATTTACGGGGACGCAATACCTTTCATTTGAGGCCAAGTTTAGTCGAATCGGTCTAGCCATCTCCGAGAAACCGACGTGACTGTTATTCTGAATTTAGATACGTCCGCCGGGGCTTCCGGAACCGAGGATGGTGGCCAATGTGGCCAAATAGACTTTGAATGGATGTTAGTGACCTAATACTACAAATCGAAGCAGTTGTGGTCATATTTTGGAAAAATTTTCACCTTTATACATTCATTGCAGAATTTATTAAAATCGACATTTTCTGCGTGTTCGTACTTATCACCCTGTAATTCCGGAACCGGAAGTCGGATCCATTAGAAATTCAATAGCAGCCTATGGGAACGTTGCACCTTTCATTTGAGACTAAGTTTGTCAAAATCGGTTCAGCCATCTCTGAGAAAAATGAGTGACATTTTTGGTCACATACACACACATACACACACACATACATACATACACACATACATACACACACAGACATTTGCCGAACTCGACGAACTGAATCGAATGGTATACGTCACTCGGCCCTCCGGGCCTCCGTTAAAAAGTCGGTTTTCAGAGCAATTGCAATACCTTTCTATTGAGAAAGGCAAAAAGGTGCGAAATCGGCAGTCCCAAAAAGTCGAATTTTACAAAAAAAAATTTTTTTCGAGATAACATAAAATCTCGACGTTTCATGCATTTTAAAGATGTATGGCATCAAAAATACGAATTCGATTTCTGAAATTTCATGTGGTTCCCCCTTTGAAAAAAAATTTGAGTTCCGGCTTATATGGGAATTTCATATGTGACCGGACGGTTTAGTCTATATTTCCGGAACCATATAAGCGACCCGTACGAAATTTTATAGACATCTATGGGGATATTATAGCTATCATTTGGGACTAAGTTTGTGGAAATTGGCCCAACCATTTCCGGGAAACTGATGTGAGTTCGTAAATTTTGAAAGATGGCCGCTTTTCCCGGGCACTTCCGGAACCGTCTATGGTGGTTAATGTAGTCAACGAAAGTTTGGTTGGCCGTCGGTGACCTAGAACAGCAAATTTAAGTTGTTTGAGAGACATTTTAGCGAAATTTTTACCTTTTTTGCTTTCATCGGAGTATCGGTTTGAATCACAATTTGCTATGTGATCGCACGCCACAACCTGTAACTCCGGAACCGGAAGTCGGATCGGGATGAAATTAAATAGCCATTTACGGGGACGCAATACCTTTCATTTGAGGCCAAGTTTAGTCGAATCGGTCTAGCCATCTCCGAGAAACCGACGTGACTGTTATTCTGAATTTAGATACGTCCGCCGGGGCTTCCGGAACCGAGGATGGTGGCCAATGTGGCCAAATAGACTTTGAATGGATGTTAGTGACCTAATACTACAAATCGAAGCAGTTGTGGTCATATTTTGGAAAAATTTTCACCTTTATACATTCATTGCAGAATTTATTAAAATCGACATTTTCTGCGTGTTCGTACTTATCACCCTGTAATTCCGGAACCGGAAGTCGGATCCATTAGAAATTCAATAGCAGCCTATGGGAACGTTGCACCTTTCATTTGAGACTAAGTTTGTCAAAATCGGTTCAGCCATCTCTGAGAAAAATGAGTGACATTTTTGGTCACATACACACACATACACACACACATACATACATACACACATACATACACACACACAGACATTTGCCGAACTCGACGAACTGAATCGAATGGTATACGTCACTCGGCCCTCCGGGCCTCCGTTAAAAAGTCGGTTTTCAGAGCAATTGCAATACCTTTCTATTGAGAAAGGCAAAAAGGTGCGAAATCGGCAGTCCCAAAAAGTCGAATTTTACAAAAAAAAATTTTTTTCGAGATAACATAAAATCTCGACGTTTCATGCATTTTAAAGATGTATGGCATCAAAAATACGAATTCGATTTCTGAAATTTCATGTGGTTCCCCCTTTGAAAAAAAATTTGAGTTCCGGTTTATATGGGAATTTCATATGTGACCGGACGGTTTAGTCTATATTTCCGGAACCATATAAGCGATCCGTACGAAATTTTATAGACATCTATGGGGATATTATAGCTATCATTTGGGACTAAGTTTGTGGAAATTGGCCCAACCATTTCCGGGAAACTGATGTGAGTTCGTAAATTTTGAAAGATGGCCGCTTTTCCCGGGCACTTCCGGAACCGTCTATGGTGGTTAATGTAGTCAACGAAAGTTTGGTTGGCCGTCGGTGACCTAGAACAGCAAATTTAAGTTGTTTGAGAGACATTTTAGCGAAATTTTTACCTTTTTTGCTTTCATCGGAGTATCGGTTTGAATCACAATTTGCTATGTGATCGCACGCCACAACCTGTAACTCCGGAACCGGAAGTCGGATCGGGATGAAATTAAATAGCCATTTACGGGGACGCAATACCTTTCATTTGAGGCCAAGTTTAGTCGAATCGGTCTAGCCATCTCCGAGAAACCGACGTGACTGTTATTCTGAATTTAGATACGTCCGCCGGGGCTTCCGGAACCGAGGATGGTGGCCAATGTGGCCAAATAGACTTTGAATGGATGTTAGTGACCTAATACTACAAATCGAAGCAGTTGTGGTCATATTTTGGAAAAATTTTCACCTTTATACATTCATTGCAGAATTTATTAAAATCGACATTTTCTGCGTGTTCGTACTTATCACCCTGTAATTCCGGAACCGGAAGTCGGATCCATTAGAAATTCAATAGCAGCCTATGGGAACGTTGCACCTTTCATTTGAGACTAAGTTTGTCAAAATCGGTTCAGCCATCTCTGAGAAAAATGAGTGACATTTTTGGTCACATACACACACATACACACACACATACATACATACACACATACATACACACACACAGACATTTGCCGAACTCGACGAACTGAATCGAATGGTATACGTCACTCGGCCCTCCGGGCCTCCGTTAAAAAGTCGGTTTTCAGAGCAATTGCAATACCTTTCTATTGAGAAAGGCAAAAAGGTGCGAAATCGGCAGTCCCAAAAAGTCGAATTTTACAAAAAAAAATTTTTTTCGAGATAACATAAAATCTCGACGTTTCATGCATTTTAAAGATGTATGGCATCAAAAATACGAATTCGATTTCTGAAATTTCATGTGGTTCCCCCTTTGAAAAAAAATTTGAGTTCCGGCTTATATGGGAATTTCATATGTGACCGGACGGTTTAGTCTATATTTCCGGAACCATATAAGCGACCCGTACGAAATTTTATAGACATCTATGGGGATATTATAGCTATCATTTGGGACTAAGTTTGTGGAAATTGGCCCAACCATTTCCGGGAAACTGATGTGAGTTCGTAAATTTTGAAAGATGGCCGCTTTTCCCGGGCACTTCCGGAACCGTCTATGGTGGTTAATGTAGTCAACGAAAGTTTGGTTGGCCGTCGGTGACCTAGAACAGCAAATTTAAGTTGTTTGAGAGACATTTTAGCGAAATTTTTACCTTTTTTGCTTTCATCGGAGTATCGGTTTGAATCACAATTTGCTATGTGATCGCACGCCACAACCTGTAACTCCGGAACCGGAAGTCGGATCGGGATGAAATTAAATAGCCATTTACGGGGACGCAATACCTTTCATTTGAGGCCAAGTTTAGTCGAATCGGTCTAGCCATCTCCGAGAAACCGACGTGACTGTTATTCTGAATTTAGATACGTCCGCCGGGGCTTCCGGAACCGAGGATGGTGGCCAATGTGGCCAAATAGACTTTGAATGGATGTTAGTGACCTAATACTACAAATCGAAGCAGTTGTGGTCATATTTTGGAAAAATTTTCACCTTTATACATTCATTGCAGAATTTATTAAAATCGACATTTTCTGCGTGTTCGTACTTATCACCCTGTAATTCCGGAACCGGAAGTCGGATCCATTAGAAATTCAATAGCAGCCTATGGGAACGTTGCACCTTTCATTTGAGACTAAGTTTGTCAAAATCGGTTCAGCCATCTCTGAGAAAAATGAGTGACATTTTTGGTCACATACACACACATACACACACACATACATACATACACACATACATACACACACACAGACATTTGCCGAACTCGACGAACTGAATCGAATGGTATACGTCACTCGGCCCTCCGGGCCTCCGTTAAAAAGTCGGTTTTCAGAGCAATTGCAATACCTTTCTATTGAGAAAGGCAAAAAGGTGCGAAATCGGCAGTCCCAAAAAGTCGAATTTTACAAAAAAAAATTTTTTTCGAGATAACATAAAATCTCGACGTTTCATGCATTTTAAAGATGTATGGCATCAAAAATACGAATTCGATTTCTGAAATTTCATGTGGTTCCCCCTTTGAAAAAAAATTTGAGTTCCGGTTTATATGGGAATTTCATATGTGACCGGACGGTTTAGTCTATATTTCCGGAACCATATAAGCGATCCGTACGAAATTTTATAGACATCTGATGGGATATTATAGCTATCATTTGGGACTAAGTTTGTGAAAATTGGCCCAACCATTTCCGGGAAACTGATGTGAGTTCGTAAATTTTGAAAGATGGCCGCTTTTCCCGAGCACTTCCGGAACCGTCTATGGTGGTTAATGTAGTCAACGAAAGTTTGGTTGGCCGTCGGTGACCTAGAACAGCAAATTTAAGTTGTTTGAGAGACATTTTAGCGAAATTTTTACCTTTTTTGCTTTCATCGGAGTATCGGTTTGAATCACAATTTGCTATGTGATCGCACGCCACAACCTGTAACTCCGGAACCGGAAGTCGGATCGGGATGAAATTAAATAGCCATTTACGGGGACGCAATACCTTTCATTTGAGGCCAAGTTTAGTCGAATCGGTCTAGCCATCTCCGAGAAACCGATGTGACTGTTATTCTGAATTTAGATACTTCCGCCGGGGCTTCCGGAACCGAGGATGGTGGCCAATGTGGCCATATAGACTTTGAATGGATGTTAGTGACCTATGTAACCCGTCAGGGTAACAATTTAGCACTGGGTGGAAATATACCCTTTCGTGCGTACTCTCTCCGTAGAGTGTATTGTTTACGAAAATTTATGCTCACCGCTGTTTCGATATCGTTCACTATTTCTTGTAAATTTTTATATAGTTTCGCGTTTGTGAACGGTTTTGTGCGTTCAGATAGGTGTAGTAAATTTTGTTTGACAATTGTACATAGTTAACATAGGGCTTAGATAGGCCACCGCTCTCCTACTGCTGAAATACGTGTACTGGCTATGCTGCACATAGGTGATGACAGCTATGCAGCGGTACGGTTTTTTTGGTGTTGGTGTTGTGGTCGAGTGCGGAAGGCGGCCATCGTAAAAGACAGAAAGTGACGGACCACAGCCAGGAACAGACGTTCCAAATTTATTCCTTTTTTCGGGACAGTTTCCCGCCACCGTAACAAAAGTTCAGTGCGCGCGTGTGACGGTAAGTGAAATCCGTCAGTGTATCGGTGTGTGGTCCGGGCATACAAAAAGTCCTGGTGTAGGGTCGCCGAGACGGGAAGCTAATCGCTAAGGAGCTACTCGCTTCCCCGGCTAAATAAAAAGGACCCAAGTGACACCAGTGCCGTTCTCACTGTGGAGGATCAGTCTAACGAGCCAAGCTCTCCTCCACAGTTAATTGCCAAGGAGAACGAAGCAGGGCGGACAAAGGTTCCCCCTGGGAAGTTTACTGCGGTAACTTCCGGGATCGTTTACGGCGAGTAGACGATCCGGCGATTCGTCGCCAACGTCGCTAGGGAGGTTCCAACAAAGGAGCCAAGCTCACCTCCCTAGCTAAAAGCCAAGGACCGCTGCCGGAGCAGCCAACGACACCAGAAGGAGAACGCGGCCGTTGTGTTCCCGGCCGGTCGGAAAAAAAACCGTCGCCTTCCCGCCGCCATCAGCAGCAGACCGTAAGGAACGACCAGCAGAGGAGAGTTTCGGGAGAATAAACGGTAAAGTTAGAATTTATTTGTTTTTTTTCTCTTTTTGTTTGTTATTATACGAAAATCCGAAATTCCGGTAGGAGCACCTAGGCCGCCCTGAAAAGAAGGGTTCGCCGGGCAAACAAGAACCCGAGTAGTGGGCAAACCCCTACTTACATTTGGCGCCCAACGTGGGGCACACTGAAAAAAATATTTTCCTATTTTGGAAAATATTTTTTTCTTCCGGAGTGTGGGGTGCTTCTACTAAAATCGAGGATTTTCGTAGAACAGTGGTGAGGTTTCTTCCGCAATATTGTTCCGCGGTCGTAATATTTATTTATTCACATTTTTTGGTATATTTGATTTTTTGTATTTTCCTTTTTGTCCGAATTTGTGGATTGAGTTGTTTGTGTATGGTCTGCCGGACGAGTTGTTTGAAAGTTATCGTCATTCATTTGGTCGTGGTGGCTAATTGCCTTGAATTCTCAATTCGATTTGATACATTTTTGGTACAATTTGATTTCCTGAAATTTTAAGGGAATCGTTAGTGGGCGAAAAATCAGAAATTTTACCGTACCAGTACTTACATGCTTTGTGTCTTGGTGATTTCTTCCAATATAGCGCGAGTTATGATGGCGGTGGAGAAATTCAACCCAGCGTGTGTGTTCATGCGCGTCGATCATTTGCATTTCGATGAGCTGGATTTTGAGTTGCTATCTCGAAGTATTTTTATCTCTCCTGATTCGGATCTTTCGGGTGTCCAGCGGCAGCGGCGTCTTCGGGGAATTTTGTCGCATGAGCGGTCGTCTCGGAGGGAATTAGTTCGCAATTTCCGGGGTGACGTGGGTGAAGAAAAGGAGATCTGCCTTGGTAAATTACTAACAATCAAGGAAGATCTCCAGTACCGGTGCCCAAACAAGGAGATTTACCGAACACGGTTGCTTCATTTGGGGTCTAGGCTCCAGGTTATCCGAAATTATGCGGCAGGGGAGGTCAACCAAGAAATTTCGGGGTTGCTGGAGGAAGTTCTAGCAGTTTATTCCAGTCATTTCAGTGACGAACAGGCAGCACTTCCTCCCGACAACCAAGAAGGGGAGGATGGAGAGATTTTGGGAGATTTGCTGAGTACAGACGTACCTGCAATTCCACAGGGATCCAATCCTTCCGATAACCAAGGATCTCTTTCTAAACAGCTCGTAGGGGACGACCTGTTGCGTGTCTTGTGCGAGATGAGGGACGAGATTCGACAATTGCGACAGCAATCCGACGATAATAGAGCCCTAGCGTCTCAGGGGTCTGATGCTTTTTCTAAAGCTACCGAAACGCTAATGGGCGGGATTGCTTCACTGACAACAATTTCGTCAGTTTTGAGAAAGACGGTTCAAGAAGTTGTCTCACTTCGTGAATCCGTGAATGAACTTCGGGCACTAGTACATCAGAAGGAAAGTGCTTCCGAGAAGGATCTGCAGACCGATCTGGAAGATTTGCGTTTGATGGACGTACCCGATTCATTTGATGCACCAGAGATTCCTCGCCCAACACTGGCGCCCAGTCCCGATCAATTTGTGTTGAATCGAGGATTCTCGGGTCAACAAAATCTATGTCCATCACTTCCTATCGAGAAACCGAAACAGAATACTGGATTCACAGCCCCGTACCAAACTCAGAACCAGCCTTACGTTCCTGAATTGACCAAACAGCTGGCGGGACCATCATATCCGAACTTTTCGATATCCACCCATGCGGGAAACGGATCGATGGTGGCCCCCAGGAATTACTCGCGAAACCCGCAACGCGTCGCTGATTGGAAGATTCGGAAGTATGCTGGAACTGATGAAGGAACTGGACTTAATGAGTTTTTGGACACCGTAGCAAATTACGCTGCGTGTGAACAAATGTGCGAAGAAGAACTTTTCAATTCTGCGATGCATCTGTTCACTGGCAATGCTTTGACCTGGTATCAGGCTATGCGTGCGCAAAACCGGTTGTTTAACTGGAACCATCTTGTTTGCGAGCTCAAGGTAAATTTTGTTCATCCTGAACTTGATGCTACGCTCAAAATGAAGGCTCTCCAGCGCCGGCAGATGCGTAACGAATCTTTCCAGGAATACTTCCTGGAAATGGAAAAAATATTTCGTGCTATGACGGTTCCAATGGCACCGAGCGAAAAACTCGACGTGCTCAAGCGGAACCTGAAAGCCGACTATAAACAAATGCTTATCCTCAGGCCAGTGAACACGCTCTCAGAATTGATGAGTCTTGGTAAATCGATCGACGCCTCCAAGACGCCGATTTATCAAAAAGTTTTCGGTTCTTCTCGGGAAGTTGCTGCTTATTCTGATAATCCACCACAAAATAAACAAAAACAAAATAATCAAAACCAAAAGGGAGGTGGACAGAATAACGGCAACGCAAAATCCAAAACGTTTTGGAACAAGAATGCCAAACCGGCAGGTCTTGATTCAAGCAAGCCTCCTGACAACCAGAAAAAGAAACAGCAAGGGAATCAGGACGGCAAGAATCTCGAAGGAAACAATCAAAAACCGATCGAACTACCGCAGAAACCTATAATGTGTCTGGAGTATTTGGTGGAAAAGCATCGTCCTCCCGTGCTCGGCGTCTGCTACAATTGTGGAGACAAAGGACATGAATTTGAGGAATGCCGGAAACCAAATCGGGTCTTCTGCATCGTGTGTGGTTTTAAAGGATTTGATGTTTCTCGTTGCCCTTACTGCCTAAAAAACGGGATCAGAACCAACTGAAGTCGCAGTTGGCAGTAAAGCAGCGCTCCAAAGAACAACTAACAATCCATCCCCAGATTTACGACAGTTTTCGACCGGCTCGTGATGAGGACTATGATAATTCGTTGTCTGTCGAAACCATCGTCCTTGACGACCCGTTCGATAACCGTCCATTTGCAATAGTCGCTGTGTACGGCAAATCCTTCAAAGCCTTGCTCGACAGTGGTAGTAACGCCACAATTATAACTAAAAAGCTATACCGAAAGTTTTCGAAAAGTCCCTTGAAAAGGTTGGAACGACCATTCGAACTACGTTCTGCAAATGGTCAATCCTTACCAATCATTGGACAAGCGTATCTCCCGTATACTTTTCAAAATTTGACAAAGGTCCTATGCACTCTTGTAGTAGAGCATCTGACCGTCAACTCCATTCTAGGTATGGACTTTTGGCGCGCCTTTGGGATTTCTCCTGAGATACAAAACTGTGCTCTGTTGAACTCAGGTCAGGAATCAGAAGACGATGAAGAAGATGAAGTACCGCGTGAGTCGATACTCACTTCGGAACAGTTAGCGCGCGTAGAAGAAGTAAAGAAGTGTTTCCAGGCAGTAGAGCCCGGAAAGCTAAGCCCAACCTCATTCACAGAGCACAGGATTGTCATCAAAGATGAATTCCAAGGTGCGGCACCCGTTTGCCGATATCCTTATCACATGAGCCCAAAGAAACTGTCAAAGGTCTGGGAAGAGGTTGACCGATGGCGGTCTATGGGAATTATCGAGGAGTCTGATTCGGATTGGTCGCTTAATATTGTGGCGGTCACGAAACCAGACGACTCAATCCGCCTTTGTCTAGACGCTAGGCCTCTCAATGAGCGTACTGTACGGGATGCATACCCTCTGCCCCACCCTGGGCGAATATTGGGCGGCTTACCCAAGGCGAAGTACCTGTCTACCATAGACTTGAAGGAGGCCTTTCTCCAGGTACCCCTGGCTAAGGATAGTCGCAAATATACCGCTTTCAGTGTTCCCGGCAGGGGTATGTTCCAATTTACCCGTCTACCATTTGGTCTCGTCAACAGCCCCTCTACTCTGGCCCGACTGATGGACCAGGTTCTAGGACGAGGTAAATGGGAACCTTACGTTTTCGTCTACCTAGATGACATCATCGTGGTAAGCGAAACGTTCGAGCATCACATACAGTTGCTCAAAGCAGTGGCCGATTGTCTAGCAAGAGCCAATCTAACCATCAATTTGGAAAAATCCCGTTTTGGAGTCCCCGAACTAAAGTTTCTTGGTTATTTGTTGAATCGGGACGGACTCAAGGTCAATCCTGACAAAATTCAGCCGATTCTCGACTACGAGAGACCGGTTACCGTGACGAAACTTCGTCGTTTCCTCGGTATGTGCGGTTATTACCGCCGCTTCATTGATCGGTTCAGTGAGGTCACTGCTCCCTTGAGCGATCTGCTCAAAACGAAAATTAAGAGCTTAGTTTGGAACTCCGAGGCAGAACTCGCGTTCCTTAAAATTAAGGAACTTCTAGTCACTCCTCCAGTTTTAGTCCCACCAGACTTCTCCAAAGAGTTTATCCTTCAGACAGACGCTAGTGACGTAGCAGTCGCTGCTGTTCTGGTGCAGGAGTATCCCGAGGGTGAGAAAGTAGTTGCTTACTTTTCGCACAAACTGACCACTCCCCAAAGGAACTATCATGCAACTGAGAAGGAAGGTCTGGCGGTGATAATGGCGGTTGAACACTTCCGAGGTTACTTAGAAGGTTATCATTTTCGACTGGTCACTGATTCGTCAGCGATTACATGGATACTGAAGACTAAATGGAAAACCAGTTCACGTTTGAGTCGTTGGAGTTTAGAATTGCAACTCTACGACATGTCTATTGAGCACCGGAAAGGCAAGGACAATGTCGTTCCAGATGCGTTATCCCGGGCCGTAGCAGCCGTTTCCGCTTTGTCCACCTCAGACTGGTACTGTTCCATGAAGTCCAAAGTTATCCAAAATCCTGACGACTATGCCGACTTCAAAGTAGAAAATGATCAACTTTTCAAGTATGTAAACTCGAAAGTTGTTCCGTGCGACTCGCGGTTCAGTTGGAAACTCGTCCCAGCACCCGAGTTCCGTCAAGATTTGATTCAACGTACCCACGAAAATTTGCTTCACGTGGGATACGATAAAACGATCCACGAAGTGCAGTTACGATATTACTGGCCTCGTATGGGATCTGAAGTACGAAAGTTTATTCGAGAATGTGGGACGTGCAAGGAAATCAAAGCTCCTTTCGTCCCAGTCCAGCCCGAAATGGGTCAGTCACGTGCGACTAATGCACCATGGCGAATGGTTTCTGTGGACTATATTGGTCCTCTTCCAAAAAGCAAACATGGCAATCAACACTTGCTTGTCGTCCTCGACGTCTTCAGCAAGTACGTCATGTTAACCCCCGTTCGCAAAATCGCTAGTACATCACTCTGTACGATACTACGCGAACAGTGGTTCAATCGCCATGGTAGCCCGGAAATTCTGCTAAGCGACAATGCCTCCACTTTCACCTCGAAGGAGTTCAGTCAATTCATAAAAGAAACCAACGTCAAACATTGGCTGAATTCCCGCTATCATTCGCAGGCTAACCCAGTGGAGCGAACAAATCGCTCGATAAACACCGCAATCCGGGCATATGCTCGAACCGAGCAGCGCAATTGGGATGTCCATATCACCGATGTGGAGCGCATCCTAAATACTACCGTTCATTCCTCCACTGGGTTTAGTCCTCATTTCATTATACACGGGTGTGAAATGGCATCTGCCGATGACTTCAGCAGTATTATCGGTGAGGGTGACCTAGAAACAAGACACCAACAGATAGACAAAATCCGGGAGATTGCGGTCAAAAATTTGGCAAAGGCAAGCGAGGGCATTCGACATCAGTACAACTTGCGTCATCGAAAGTTCTCCAAACCTTTTGAAACAGGACAAATGGTATACCGTCGAAACATGAAGTTGTCGAATGCACTCGAGTCTTACAATGCTAAACTTGGACAACAATACTTACCGGCAAAAATTGTCTCAAAAAAAGGTGTATCCTCCTACGAGCTGGAGGATTTAGCAGGTAAAAATCTCGGAGTTTGGCCAGCAAATCTCCTTAAACCAGCATAAAAACTTTTCCGTGCCGTCTGTGGACTGACGGTATGCTTTTATATGGATTACTCACTTGGGAGTCTTCCAAAAGCAGCCGTCAGTTCCCGACGGCAACAACACGGACTTTGGTCCGAATAAAAAAAAACAATAAACATTTCTCCGTCTTCTCTATTTTTATTGTGGAAGACCAACTCTGCCGCGAGAAGGTTCTTCAACACCTTCTTGCAATTTTTCAGAGCCACACTCTCGCAGTGTGGTAAACAAACACTCGCACGAAATATATGCTCCGGCCCCGATGACGACTACGGTAGGGTGGAATACTCTATTAAAAAAAAACACTAATCTTATACCGTGCCGTTCTCCCGGGCACCGGACGCATCTAAATACACTACCTGCCGTGTTCGGCAAACAAATACAAAAAAATTCTTTTGCGCCCCACTCGCGCAGTGAGGTAACCAAATTATCCACTAATTTGCTTTGCTCCGGCGGTCGAGACGGTTACGGTAAAGAAAACTTTCTCACCAAACCAGTACCAGTGTTTGGCAGAAACAAAACGAACCTATTGTACCGTCTTTTCACCGCCGGATGCATACATATCATTCTTCTGCCGTGTTCGGCAACATAAAAGTTTTCAAAAACCCCTTTCTGTGGGGAACACTCGCACCTACGGGTGCACTAAATTATATAAAATATTTCCTTATTTGGGTCACTAATCACTATATAAAAAAAACACCTTTCCCCTCTTCGCCGGGGACACTTCGTTCGCGTGAGTGGTTCCACTACTCCGGGACCGACCGTAAACGCAATAATAGAAACAGTTTGCGAACCGATTTCGCGAACTGTTTTATTTTTATTTATATTTTGAGGATGATTCATTCATCCATTCAGATGGATGAAAATATCATCATCAATTTTGACAGTTTCCCCGATGTTCGCATCAATGCTCTGCATCATGCAGGTGTAGCCCGATTTGGATCAGAGTAGTATGAGTGGAAGAGCGAATGGGGTATAACGATACCGCGTCTTCGATTTCGAATCAAATAATAAAATTTTATTTCGCATAATTTTGGGTTTGTGGTTTAACCTGGGGTGGTTCGTTTGATTCCAGCGGGAATCATTTTGATCTGTTTAAATTATGCGAAAGACATTCTTTGGTCCCTCTCAAACGTTTCTTTTGCCATGTACGAAGCGTTTTGAGGCGAAAAGGGACGAATATACAAACATTTTGTCCGGAATGTCTGCGAGTGGGAGAAATGATGACGTGTTAAGCGGTCTTGTATGTGTGAATGTATGAGTGTGGAATCGAACACAGTGAATGAATGCATGTGTGAATGATAAGATAAAATTGTTTTGGGGTGAATTCGGAGTGCTTATCGGAATGTGAATGATCGAGTAGGCCAGTGATTGAGGATGAATGAATGGGATAATTGTATGAATGTATTTGGATTGAATCCCCAACACAAGTGTGTAGTACTGGTACCGTAAGGACACGTGAGACATTTCTGGACAGTCGATGAAAAGAACAATATAATGCCGACAACCGTTCCCCTGCAAGTTGGAACATTGAAAATTGTCAATGTCACTTGCAGAATTTTAGGGATTTTCGAGTTGTTACCGATCTTGTATTCGGATTGGATTTAGGGTTCAACCCATAACCGAATAATGACGATGGCTGATAGCCTCTCGCTTCGCGTATGCTGTCAGTATTATCAGACCAAACACAGGCAAACTTTTCACCAATGAGGATCGCCGGTCGATTAGTTTTTTTTGACATGAATTATTGATAAATTGCGGAAGAAATAATTAGGTGTAGTTAGTTTTTCTTTGTTTATTTATTTATTAATTTCGTTCATAATTATTGTATCGGTGTTAGGTGTTAGTTTAGAAAAAAAATTGTTGTCAATTTTTTTTCCACCCGGTGTGGGCGAGATTGTAACCCGTCAGGGTAACAATTTAGCACTGGGTGGAAATATACCCTTTCGTGCGTACTCTCTCCGTAGAGTGTATTGTTTACGAAAATTTATGCTCACCGCTGTTTCGATATCGTTCACTATTTCTTGTAAATTTTTATATAGTTTCGCGTTTGTGAACGGTTTTGTGCGTTCAGATAGGTGTAGTAAATTTTGTTTGACAATTGTACATAGTTAACATAGGGCTTAGATAGGCCACCGCTCTCCTACTGCTGAAATACGTGTACTGGCTATGCTGCACATAGGTGATGACAGCTATGCAGCGGTACGGTTTTTTTGGTGTTGGTGTTGTGGTCGAGTGCGGAAGGCGGCCATCGTAAAAGACAGAAAGTGACGGACCACAGCCAGGAACAGACGTTCCAAATTTATTCCTTTTTTCGGGACAGTTTCCCGCCACCGTAACAAAAGTTCAGTGCGCGCGTGTGACGGTAAGTGAAATCCGTCAGTGTATCGGTGTGTGGTCCGGGCATACAAAAAGTCCTGGTGTAGGGTCGCCGAGACGGGAAGCTAATCGCTAAGGAGCTACTCGCTTCCCCGGCTAAATAAAAAGGACCCAAGTGACACCAGTGCCGTTCTCACTGTGGAGGATCAGTCTAACGAGCCAAGCTCTCCTCCACAGTTAATTGCCAAGGAGAACGAAGCAGGGCGGACAAAGGTTCCCCCTGGGAAGTTTACTGCGGTAACTTCCGGGATCGTTTACGGCGAGTAGACGATCCGGCGATTCGTCGCCAACGTCGCTAGGGAGGTTCCAACAAAGGAGCCAAGCTCACCTCCCTAGCTAAAAGCCAAGGACCGCTGCCGGAGCAGCCAACGACACCAGAAGGAGAACGCGGCCGTTGTGTTCCCGGCCGGTCGGAAAAAAAACCGTCGCCTTCCCGCCGCCATCAGCAGCAGACCGTAAGGAACGACCAGCAGAGGAGAGTTTCGGGAGAATAAACGGTAAAGTTAGAATTTATTTGTTTTTTTTCTCTTTTTGTTTGTTATTATACGAAAATCCGAAATTCCGGTAGGAGCACCTAGGCCGCCCTGAAAAAAAGGGTTCGCCGGGCAAACAAGAACCCGAGTAGTGGGCAAACCCCTACTTACACCTAATACTACAAATCGAAGCAGTTGTGGTCATATTTTGGAAAATTTTTCACCTTTATACATTCATTGCAGAATTTATTAAAATCGACATTTTCTGCGTGTTCGTACTTATCACCCTGTAATTCCGGAACCGGAAGTCGGATCCATTAGAAATTCAATAGCAGCTATGGGAATGTTGCACCTTTCATTTGAGACTAAGTTTGTCAAAATCGGTTCAGCCATCTCTGAGAAAAATGAGTGACATTTTTGGTCACATACACACACACATACACACACACATACATACATACACACATACATACACACACACAGACATTTGCCGAACTCGACGAACTGAATCGAATGGTATATGTCACTCGGCCCTCCGGGCCTCCGTTAAAAAGTCGGTTTTCAGAGCAATTGCAATACCTTTCTATTGAGAAAGGCAAAAAGGTGCGAAATCGGCAGTCCCAAAAAGTCGATTTTTACAAAAAAAAAATTTTTTCGAGATAACATAAAATCTCGACGTTTCATGCATTTTAAAGATGTATGGCATCAAAAATACGAATTCGATTTCTGAAATTTCATGTGGTCCCCCCTTTGAAAAAAAATTTGAGTTCCGGCTTATATGGGAATTTCATATGTGACCGGACGGTTTAGTCTATATTTCCGGAACCATATAAGCGATCCGTACGAAATTTTATAGACATCTATGGGGATATTATAGCTATCATTTGGGACTAAGTTTGTGAAAATTGGCCCAACCATTTCCGGGAAACTGATGTGAGTTCGTAAATTTTGAAAGATGGCCGCTTTTCCCGGGCACTTCCGGAACCGTCTATGGTGGTTAATGTAGTCAACGAAAGTTTGGTTGGCCGTCGGTGACCTAGAACAGCAAATTTAAGTTGTTTGAGAGACATTTTAGCGAAATTTTTACCTTTTTTGCTTTCATCGGAGTATCGGTTTGAATCACAATTTGCTATGTGATCGCACGCCACAACCTGTAACTCCGGAACCGGAAGTCGGAGCGGGATGAAATTAAATAGCCATTTACGGGGACGCAATACCTTTCATTTGAGGCCAAGTTTAGTCGAATCGGTCTAGCCATCTCCGAGAAACCGATGTGACTGTTATTCTGAATTTAGATACTTCCGCCGGGGCTTCCGGAACCGAGGATGGTGGCCAATGTGGCCAAATAGACTTTGAATGGATGTTAGTGACCTAATACTACAAATCGAAGCAGTTGTGGTCATATTTTGGAAAATTTTTCACCTTTATACATTCATTGCAGAATTTATTAAAATCGACATTTTCTGCGTGTTCGTACTTATCACCCTGTAATTCCGGAACCGGAAGTCGAATCCATTAGAAATTCAATAGCAGCCTATGGGAATGTTGCACCTTTCATTTGAGACTAAGTTTGTCAAAATCGGTTCAGCCATCTCTGAGAAAATGAGTGACATTTTTGGTCACATACACACACATACACACACACATACATACATACACACATACATACACACACAGACATTTGCCGAACTCGACGAACTGAATCGAATGCTATATGTCACTCGGCCCTCCGGGCCTCCGTTAAAAAGTCGGTTTTCAGAGCAATTGCAATACCTTTCTATTGAGAAAGGCAAAAAGATGGGTGGGTAATGTCAGAGACATAACCAGAGTGAAGTAGAATACACTATTTATATGAATATGTAGGTTATCAACGGAATTTTTCGGAAAAAGGAAAGACTTCTAATTGATTCTTCATTAAAATATTGGTGGTCCTGAAAAGGACCGTTTATGTTCGCTTTGGCGAATGATGCGCTGGATTCGATTCTCGTTGGATGCTGCTGACTTCTGCTCTCTATTTCCGGATTGAACTGTTGTCCATGGGTGCGATACTGACATGATTGGTGTAGCTGTAGCGTTATAAACCGTTTATGATTTCTTTCTGCATCGTATAATGAAAATGTTAAATTGCTGCATCAATTAAAGAAAGATGGCGTTTAGTCGCGGGTTTCTTACATTAATATTTTATTGCGTCTATCACCTGCGTTTCAAAGGTTTCTTCATCTCCAGGGCAAAAAAATTTACCGACCTTGTATGGGTTTTGATGAGAAAAATCGATTCTTTTCCTCCTAAAAGGAAGTAGGGAACAGAAAATACTAAAAACCAGTAATATTCCCGCTAGCGCCGGTCGAGCGATAGACGATCAATTAAGGCTCAGATTGACGCTCTCACCAAATCGTTTCTTTTTCATTGTACATTTTAGCGAATCATATATTTGATAGTTACGTCTCTGAATAATCTGGTTAGTTGAACAGTAATCAAGAATTCTATTTAAGCTTATGGAATTTTAAAACAATATCCTCGACATGATGCTTCTGATTTTCATGTCAGCGGGTTTACGAAAGTATTTCGATCATTACCCAATCCAATTGAATTGATTGACTGATTTTCAGGACAAGTAAATATCAACAAGCTGCATCGTACAACATGTAATCCATCCTGAGATTCTATTTCTAGAACAATATGCACCATAGGAAAGATTTCAATTTTTTCATTATCACAAATATGTGGTCGTCCTGCAAAGGACGTTTGTACAAGGGTTGGTTTAATGCTCAATTTAGGCCTTCTTTTCGGTGCCGCCAGATAGACGAGTATTGCCACTCCAACAGATTCGGCGTAGTTTCTTTTCTTGAGCAGAGGTTGAATTCGGCCCACAGGAAACTGAAGACCGGCTTCGAGTGGGACGAATATTTGTTTCACTTTTTTTGAAAATTATTGACAGATTTTTATATTTTATGCGAACACAAGCAGAATTTTGATACGCCAACGAAAATTCGAATCACACAATTCTAACCCAATATGCTCACTAAAGAGAAACATCTTGTGGAACAGAAAACGTAAACTAATTCCTCTAATAGGTTTGTGGCCCTGAAAAGGGCCTATTTCATATTGATCCTAAAGCAATTTAGCTTTTCACCTCTAAATCCGTATTAAATTTAAAATTTTCAGTATGCACATATTGCGGTGACGGTTTTGCGCTTGCCATGTTCACTATATGCCACAGCGTCAAAAAATGATTTCCAGGAACACCTTCAGCACGCCACCGTTTTTTGCGTAAATCAAAACAGATATGCGCTCCTCCATGATGACGCTTTGCAGCTTTTCAAACTCCGTGATGCGCTTTACTCCTCCACGGTAGGCAGCTCTTCCAAGTCCTTTCCTCCTTTACCGCGACCAGTCAGTCCGACTGGAAATGAAACTTATGCCTTTTGCCGCTATATGTGTTCTTTATATAGTTGAGGAGAGGGTAAGTTTTTCGTCACTCTTTGCTGATTGGTTGTTCAGTGCGAGCCAAGCTAGTATGAAGAGGGATACTGTATCTGAGCGTTTTATTGTGTTTTACCTTCATCGTGCTCATTTCTCTTGAAATCGTCTACCGACGAACACGTTCGTACTAAGCAGACGGCTCGTAAATCAACTGGATGGAAGGCTCCTCGAAAGTAGCTGGCAACGAAGGCTGCGCGTAAAAGTGCACCGGTTAGTCGTGGAGTGAACAAAACTTATCGTTATCAACCGGGAACAGTCGCTCTCCGTGAGATCCGTCGTTACCAGGATTGTTAGAAGAACTAATCTATGCTATTCACGTCAAGCGAGTCGCCGTGAAGAACGTGTTTAAGGCTACAGCTTTTATTAAATTATCTAAAGAATCCAAAGGCCCTTTTCAGGGCCACCCAATTGATTGTTTAAGAATTACAATTTGACTTTTTTATGATTTATTATTGAAAATTTCGCTCTATACGATTTAGAAACAAACGTTCGAACGCTTGATCGCAAAGAGATTAGCTATGGAATTTCGATTTCGACTTTAAATTCAATTCTTTACCAGGATTTGTTTTGGTGGCCCTGAAAACAGCCGATGTGGGGTGTGGGTAAGATACGGTATGTTTGGTCAGCTCATCCAGCAATCGCAAAAGAAAGGCAATCTGTACCTCGCGCTAGACGAGAAACTGAGATTCTGCCGACAGAACGTGCTGTTGTAGCCAGTACGAGTGTAACACACGAATGATGCCGTACTTTCATACGACCCCCGGTTTTATACTTGATACAGTTTATGTTCGAAGCCAAAGGGGCCGGCCGTCGAACAAAAAAGTTAACTTTCATCGACAGAGAGGAGGAGCTAGTCTGGCTCGCTTGTAATCGAATTGTACGAACCAATCATAAAACAGATAATACCTGCTTTCACAAAATCGAATATTTCCGTTATTTCCAGTAATTGTACATTCTACAAAATTAGTTACAAAATTGTTGCACATATTTTCAATCAGATTGTGTAAAAATCTAAAGTTTCCTTTCAGTACAACACCAGATATTTGCGTTCAAAGTCTCAGGTAAAATACCGGCCAAAAATTTGAAGCGGGGCCCCTATATTGAAACGTTAGAAGTATTCTACTTCAATACCCATATTGATGGGGTAGTTGACGATTTTACGTAACCGGAAGTCGCCATCTTGAATTTCAAAACGACACCAAACATCGATTTCCGTCGTGTACTCATCAACCCCATTCCAAAAATATGGGGTTGTTGTCGATTTTGCGTAACCGGAAGTCGCCATCTTGAATTTCAAAACGACACTAAACATCGATTTCTGTCGTGTACTCATCAACCCCATTCCAAAAATACCCATATTGATGGGGTTGTTGATGATTTTACGTAACCGGAAGTCGCCATCTTGAATTTCAAAATGACACCAAACTTTGATTTCCGTCGTGTACTCATCAACCGCATTCCAAAAATACCCATATTGATGGGGTTGTTGACGATTTTACGTAACCGGAAGTCGCCATCTTGAATTTCAAAACGACACCAAACGTCGATTTCCGTCGTGTACTCATCAACCGCATTCCAAAAATATTCATATTAATAGGATTGTTGGCGATTTTGCGTAACTGGAAGTCGCCATCTTGAATTTGAAAATAGCGGTAAACATCTATTTCCCTTCTATTTTCGTCATCCATTGTACATTCATCTCATTCTATAATAAAATTCCATCATTGTGAGAATCAGATCTACATCAGATGTTCAAAAATAGTATCTTATAACATCGCTCATCTTTCTATCACTGAGCCATACATTTACAACTCATCTACTGATGGCACGACAAGCGATGCGTGAGCGATGTATTAATTCTATCCCCTATGATCGTTATTTTCTATCGCTCAGTGGGCATGAAGTCCATCAGTAAGTGAGCCTCATTTTTAGCGATGAGGAAAAAAACCGATTATTGCCACCCTTGACTCGAATGTTCTGTTCTAAAACCTATACAGTTTTTGAACAAGTGAAACTCTACTTAAAAGTTTTGAATATTTACGATGTAAATTTATTCTATTTTGTGATTCAACATTGAACGGCACCGAAATGTTTTTGTTTGTACAGTTTTCAAAAAGGTTACTATAATCGGTTGTCGGCACCCAAACATGGTCGGTTGTCGGCACCCAATTTTTGAGGTAAATGCTTTCAATAACCTAAGGGAGCATTCATAAATTACGTAACGCTTTCAGGGGGGGAGGGGGTTCGACAAGTTGTTACATATTGTGACATAGCGGGGAGGGGTAGTAAGCTGGATCGTTACGTAACATGTTTTCACCGAAGAAAAAAAATTTCAAGGAATTTGTTACGTAATAGGGGAGGGGGGGATAAAGAAATTTGTGACAATTTGTTACATGGGGGGAGGGGGAGTCAATTTTGGGCAATTTTTGCGTTACGTAATTTATGAATGGTCCCTAATCAATATGGGTATTTTGGGACGGGATTTACGAATAGATAATAGATAATAGAATCTTTGGCACCATTCTGAAAACCAGGAAGGTGACTTCCGGTTTAGCGTTTTACTTTTACATGAAGAAAGCTTCATTCGTTTTCGAGCTCTCCATCGAGACAGAGGTTGTTTTTTCTAGTCCGTAGTGCTGTGTGAGGCGATAAAAAAATAGTGTTAATCCGCATTCAAGGTTATTTTGCCAGTTCGGTCCTCAGTTTTTTGTTCGCGTGTGAGGATTAAACAATAGCCAGCTGCATAAGCTGGATCGGTTCGTCGTTGGACACCAGTTTAAAGCTAAGTGGTTTTTGTCTTTTGTAACACATTTATTGCTTTCTTCCGTCTGCGCGGGCGCTGACCCCGTGCGTTGACGTTTTCTATGGTTCCCTCTCCGGACGGTCAAATGGAAGTTGAATCGGGTTCAACTTCTAAGGCCCCCCCCCGGCCCAAATGCTATCCAGAACTCTCAACTGGTCCATTTGAGGTCTTCTTTCGGCCCAAGACTAAATCACTGAATCTTCTTCAGATTTCTAGAGACCTGACGGAACGGTTCTCGGCTGTGACCGAAATTTCAAAGGTCCGCTCAGACAAGATAAGGGTGTTGCTAGCCAACTCAAAGCAGGCAAACGATATTGCTTGCTGTGAGCACTTTACGCGGGATTATAACGTGTATATTCCAGCTGTAAAAGTACAATCCGAAGGCGTCGTAACCGATGAGAGTTTGACGTGCGAGGATCTGCTGAAGTACGGGGTTGGCCGTTTCAGAGACCGCTTACTTCAGCCAGTGAAAATACTTGAGTGCAAACGTTTGCACTCAGTAGTAGTTGCGGGGGATGGTTCAAAAACGTACCCCCAATCAAACTCTTATCGGGTGACCTTCGCTGGTACCGCTTTGCCAAATTTCGTCCTCTTGCGCAAGGTTCGTCTGCCTGTGCGTCTGTTTGTGCCGCACAAAGTGTAAACAACTGGGTCACACAGCCACCCATTGCAGCAATAAGCCCCGCTGTGGAAAATGCGGGGAGAATCATCTAGATGATTCGTGCAGTAAGCAAGCCGAAAAGTGTCCTTACTGTGCGGAGAGTCTGCATGATATCTCGGCATGTCCCGCGTACAAACTATGCGGGGATAAACTGAAACGTTCCCTTGCGGGACGATCCAAACATTCTTTCGCAGAAATGTTAAAGAATGCTACGCCACCATCCTCAGCAAACATCTATACTCACTTGCCTCCTGACGAGGGCGAGGCTGGTAACCCTCAAGAGGGAACATCTACTAGGGTGCCTAGAATTTATAGGAAGAGGAGGAACATTTCCTCTCCTAAAGTTCCTTGTAAAGGCCAGAAGGTGTCCCTTGACGGGGCTCCGAAAGTGACATCTATTGGAAGTGTTGCAACCAAACCGAAGCAATTAGCTCCTGGTCTCGGAGGATTAAGCTCAGAGAAGGAGTTCCCAGCACTTCCAGGAACATCAAAAATCCCAAGTGTTCCTTTGTTTCAGTTCCAGAGTAATCACAGCACTGGAATTATAAAACTCTCGGACATAGTGGACTGGATAATAAAAACTTTCAATATTACTGATCCTATTAAAAGTCTTATGTTAGCTTTTCTCCCTACAGTGAGAACATTTTTGAAGCAGTTGACTGCTAAATGGCCCCTCCTTTCAGCGATTGTATCCTTCGATGGCTAACTCATCGAACGAGGTCACGGATTTGATCACTGTTCTACAGTGGAATTGTAGAAGTATCATCCCGAAAATCGATTCCTTCAAAATTTTCATAAATAATTTGAGTTGCGATGCATTTGCATTATGTGAAACTTGGTTAACTTCCGACGTAGATCTCAACTTCCACGACTTTAATATTATTCGCCTGGATCGAGACACCCCCTATGGAGGAGTGCTTTTGGGGATCAAAAAGTGCTATTCCTTCTACAGAATTAACCTTCCCTCGATAACAGGTATTGAAGTTGTCGCTTGTCAAGTAACAACCAAAGGCAAAAGCCTTTGCATAGCTTCCATATATATATCCCCCAACATCGCGGTTGGGCACCGACGGCTACAAGACATCTTAGAATCCCTGCCAGCACCGCGACTAGTTTTAGAAGACTTTAACTTTCACGGTACAGCATGGGGTTGCCTCTATGATGATAACCGGTCTTCCTTAATTCAGGATCTTTGCGATAACTTCAATTTGACAATTTTAAACACGGGTGAAATGACACGGATTCCGGCTCCTCCAGCGCGCCCGAGCGCCTTAGACTTGTCCCTTTGCTCAACATCGCTGCGATTAAATTGCACGTGGAAGGTAATTCCTGATCCCCACGGCAACGACCATCTGCCGATTGTAGTCTCAATCAATAACGGTTCAAGGCCATTGAAATCAATCAATATTTCGTATGACCTCACACGAAATATCGATTGGAAGAGCTATGCTGCCGCGATATCCGACAACATCGAATCTACCGAAGAACTTCCTCCGGAGGAAGAGTACAGCTTTTTGGCTGTACTAAGCCAGTACCCGGCGCGAACATACAAAAACGCTCTCCTAATCCTTGGTGGGACAAAGAGTGCTCAGACGTGTACGCGGAGAAGGCCGCCGCGTATAAGACCTTCCGGGACGACGGGTTACCCGCTAGCTATCGACAATATGCGACGTTGGAAACGCGAATGAAGAGTTTGATGAAAGCCAAGAAACGTAGTTACTGGCGCCGGTTCGTTGACGGACTAACGAGAGAAACATCGATGAGCACTCTTTGTGGCACGGCCCGACGTTTGCGAAACCGAAACGGTACTAACGAGAGTGCAGAATATTCAAACCGTTGGATATTCGATTTCGCCAAGAAGGTTTGTCCGGATTCCGCCCCGGCACACAAGGTTTACCGCGCCGCGTCTCCTCACGATAGCGCGAACGAAACACCTTTTTCGATGGTGGAGTTCTCACTTGCTCTCTTGTCGTGTAACAATAAAGCCCCGGGGCCAGACAGAAAAATTCAACTTATTGAAGAATTTGCCTGACTCTGCCAAGAGACGCTTGTTGAACTTATTTAATAAGTTTCTCGAGGCTAACATTGTCCCACTCGATTGGAGACAAGTGAAGGTCATCGCCATCCAAAAACCAGGAAAACCAGCCTCCGACCACAATTCGTACCGTCCGATCGCAATGCTATCCTGTATCCGGAAGTTGTTCGAGAAAATGATCCTATCCCGCCTCGACAATTGGGTCGAAGCAAATGGCTTACTGTCAGATACACAATTTGGCTTTCGCAAAGGCAAAGGGACGAACGATTGTCTTGCGTTGCTCTCAACTGAAATTCAAATGGCCTATGCTAGCAAAGAGCAGATGGCATCAGTGTTCCTAGATATTAAGGGGGGTTTTGATTCAGTTTCGAACAACATTCTTTCGGAGAAGCTGCACCAGCATGGTCTTTCAGCGACTTACTTAGGTACTTGCCCAAGCAACACGGTATGTTGATAAGCTGTTTTTACAACACCAATGGCAAACATTAATTTGTGAAAATATTGCTGCAGCAATCGTTATTCAACTGTTATGCAATTAAAAAAGCGCAAGAGGTGGAGCTTATAGGCAACATGTTCATTTGTTCCGAATGATGTACCAAGAATCATAATAACAACAAAGATTGTTGCAATAATGCTAGCGATTGCTTTGAAAACATCTTTGTCGAAATGAAATGAAACTTAATGTGTTTCATGAAATTGTTATGCAAACAAAGCATAAATATTATGTTCACATTCAAATATGACAATATCATTAATGTGGGTGAAAATGTATAACCAATAAAATTGAATCGAGTAATTTTTGAAAATACTTTGGTATTTTTAAAGTGCCTTAAAACAACGTTGATATAAACTCAATAAATTTTATACTTATTTTGTGAATTATTTATCGTACGCAAAGAACTGTGTTCAAATATGATTTTTTCGATAGTAATAAAAAATTTGAAGCATATTAATGATGAAAATTTTGGGTTCCGATCAAAAAATCTATACATATTAACTGTTCATCAGCAACTTTTATCGAGAAAGAATTCATTCTATCAATAAAAATGGCGGTTGTTTATATTTCTACTATGATACAAACTGAAGTTGAGTAAAAGTTTTATAAGTGTATCCGGAATCAAATTAGCTGACAAGTTGAATAATAATGTGTTTGAATTCGTTTATTTTATAGCATGGGTGCCGAACCCTCAAAGGGAAAATTATAATTTTCGCATACATGCATACAAACTAATAAGACGGTAGCCAACGAATGCTGTACTGAAAGGGAAGTTTGTAGTTTGAAATATATCGCCATCGTGAACGGATCGTTTGATTGAAATATAACCAGTTATTCGAGCTAGAATTGTTTCAATAAAGTATAGTAGTGCGGATTCCCCGACTTATTTGAATTGATTTCCGGATCCTTGTGCACCTGATCATTTCGTGCAATTATTCCGGCAATCTCTGGTAGCCGCTATTTAGATTCGTTCGATTGACTTTTGCTTACTGACTCGTCGCATGACGAACCTGGAAATCGCCAGACCTAAGAAACCAGCACAACAGGGTCCAACATAAATTTGGTGCCGTGACCAGGATTGTGCAGCCGAATTGTACCGGAAACATAGCCATTGTGCCGTCATAGTAGACGCTACGAACCCAAGCCGCGAAAGTTGCCATCCCCGCCCTAGGAAGCCAAGCCACGCTTGGGCGCCATTGCTGATTATTGAAAGAGCACAATACAATACAAGGCCTATTTGAAATAGGCGTCAGGTAATTGCGACTCCAACGCCTTCCATATTACCACCAGGTGCCCTCTAGATTCCTGTCATTTCTTTTCGACATCCTCTGCCGCTGACTTGCCGTTGCGATACCTTCAGTGCCGTGAAGTTGTACTACATTCACTAAAGCAGGAAAGCTTACCCATCTGTTTCCACACCAAACCTGAAGTTCATCTAGCCGCACTTAACAACGTGTTATACAAGGCATAATTTGCCTTGGTAAAGGCAATTACCTGTCCAAGATAATTTTTTCTATCCACCGGATCTACTGGGTCTTAATTTGCAGACACTTTTGTGATTCCATCGAGTTTCGTCCGCACTGCAGACTACGATGGATGCCAATGCGAGGAAGCATCGTGCTACGGTACGCCGTAATAATACTGTTAACATCCTTGGATCGAGCATTGGAGTTCCTGGATGAATACAACGAGGAGCGAGATAAATTTGAGGTAGCTCTGCGTTTGGAGGATCTGACTGAAATACGACGTGCACTTGAGGAAGTTCAATCTACGCTGGAGGAACTGGAAACTAGCGAAGAAGGTATGGGCACGAATCAAGAGCACAGGTCCTCGTTCGAGAGGCAGTTCTATAGAATAAAGGCTGACCTTATTTCCAAATTACCTGTTCCTGTTATTCCTAACGATCAGATACCTCAACCTATCCTCCCTCGGGGTCCTTCTGCTATTAGGGGTCTAAAATTGCCATCGATTTCTCTGCCAGAATTCTCAGGAGACTACCAGGACTGGCGTGTGTTTTTTGACACATTCCATGCGCTCATTCACACAAACTCTGACCTTCCCGACATTCAAAAGTTTCACTATCCGAAGGCATCGGTGAAGGGTGAAGCAGCTCAGCTAATCGAGTCGGTTGATATTAGTGCTGCAGACTATGCATCCACTTGGGATATGCTAGTAAATCGATACTCAAACGAATATCTAATGAAAAAAAGACGTTTACAAGCGTTATTCGATATTCCTCGAATGGAATGTGAAACCGCAACTTCGCTCCACAAGATCGTCGACGTTTTCGAAAGGCATGTGAAAGGGCTGAATCAAATGGGGGAGCCAACTGATCAATGGAGCACCATTTTGGAACATTTGCTGTGTACATGTTTACATGATGACACGCTTAAGGCATGGGAGGATCACGCATCTATTCTGAGGCAACCTACTTATAAAAATCTCGTCGAGTTTCTGCATCGAAGAAATCGTGTATTGGAATCGATCTCAGTAAACCACCAGTTTATCGCATCGCAACCAGTTGTATGTTCACATGTGTCCACTTCAAAATTCGCCGCTCGAAATAATCAGCCAAGCTACGCTTCAAACAATGTTCTGAAATGTCATGCCTGCGAACAGCGACACCCGCTGTTGAAATGTTTCAAGTTTTCTAAAATGTCCCCTGTCGACCGGTTGAACGTTATCAACTCGAAACGTTTATGCTTGAACTGCTTTCGTGCAACCCATTTCGTCCGTGATTGTCAATTGCCATCGATTTCTCTGCCAGAATTCTCAGGAGACTACCAGGACTGGCGTGTGTTTTTTGACACATTCCATGCGCTCATTCACACAAACTCTGACCTTCCCGACATTCAAAAGTTTCACTATCTGAAGGCATCGGTGAAGGGTGAAGCAGCTCAGCTAATCGAGTCGGTTGATATTAGTGCTGCAGACTATGCATCCACTTGGGATATGCTAGTAAATCGATATTCAAACGAATATCTAATGAAAAAAAGACGTTTACAAGCGTTATTCGATATTCCTCGAATGGAATGTGAAACCGCAACTTCGCTCCACAAGATCGTCGACGTTTTCGAAAGGCATGTGAAAGGGCTGAATCAAATGGG
The DNA here is from genome assembly GCF_030247195.1 of Topomyia yanbarensis. Taxonomy (NCBI): domain Eukaryota; kingdom Metazoa; phylum Arthropoda; class Insecta; order Diptera; family Culicidae; genus Topomyia; species Topomyia yanbarensis. Next base: position 261,253,154 of record NC_080671.1, on the reverse strand, counting down.
GGAGCCAACTGATCAATGGAGCACCATTTTGGAACATTTGCTGTGTACATGTTTACATGATGACACGCTTAAGGCATGGGAGGATCACGCATCTATTCTGAGGCAACCTACTTATAAAAATCTCGTCGAGTTTCTGCATCGAAGAAATCGTGTATTGGAATCGATCTCAGTAAACCACCAGTTTATCGCATCGCAACCAGTTGTATGTTCACATGTGTCCACTTCAAAATTCGCCGCTCGAAATAATCAGCCAAGCTACGCTTCAAACAATGTTCTGAAATGTCATGCCTGCGAACAGCGACACCCGCTGTTGAAATGTTTCAAGTTTTCTAAAATGTCCCCTGTCGACCGGTTGAACGTTATCAACTCGAAACGTTTATGCTTGAACTGCTTTCGTGCAACCCATTTCGTCCGTGATTGTCCGTCCCAAGACAGCTGCAGAGTATGTGGTAAACGACACCACACTATGATTCATCCTGGTTATGATGAGAGTCAACCTCGATCCACTTACACTGATTCAAGATCAGCCAGAACACCTACACATGCTTCTGTGAACGTAACCCAGTATGAAGAAGACTAGGCTGAAACTGTTATATCCGCTACGACCGCTGTCAGTCAACCCGATGCATTATTCTGTGTGTCTTTAAGAGCGAGAGAGAAGAACGTATGTATGCCTACCGCAGTGGTATCGGTGGTCGATTGAACACTTTACACGCGCAATTTTGGACAGCGCATCACAGGCTAATCTGATGGCGGAAAGAATGGCTCAACTACTCAGGTTAAGACGGAGCAAAGTAAACCTGCTCGTGAATGGAGTTGAGGGACATCCAAAACTGGCAACAGAGTCTGTCACAACACAGATCCGTTCCAGAAGGAAACAATTCGCAACCAACATTGACTTTATTATTCTCGAGAAAATTACCCCGAAACTGCCGGCGCAAACCTTTTCCATTGAAAATTGGAAGCTTCCCGACGACGTCCTTTTGGCTGACCCTGAATTCAACCGTAGCAGTGAGGTTGATTTGCTGATCAGCAATGAGCACTTCTTCACATTTTTCACATCCTCCGCCAGAATTGAGTTGTCCAAATCATTACCATTTCTTGTTGACAGTGTTTTTGGGTGGCTCGTGTCTGGTGCCCTAAACGTTGCCAGCAGTGAGCAATGCCATCTCTTGCAATATTACAACGGTCTCATTGAATTCGCTTCACGAAAACCTGGAAAAATTCTGGAAAATAGAAGAGTTACCTATTAGATCGGATCGATCGCCCCATGAGAAAAAATGTGAGGAGTTTTATATCAAAACTGTTTCGAGAATGCCCGATGGACGATACATAGTCCGCCTTCCACGTCACACAAACTTTGAGACTATGATAGGCGAGACAGAAGCGATTGCTAGAAGACGATTCGAACTGCTGGAAAGACGACTACAAAAATCTCCGGAGCTAAAGGGCGAATACCATCGTTTTATGTCGGAATATCTTGCTTTGGGCCATATGCGACCTGTTCAAAACAAAGATTCTGCTCCAATAGCATGTTACCTCCCACATCACCCTGTCGTCAAGGACTCGAGTACAACCACCAAGGTCCGCGTTGTGTTTGATGCATCAGTGAAGACAAACTCGGGGTTTAGCTTAAATGATGCACTGCTTGTAGGCCCTGTCGTACAAGATGACCTTCTCTCGATTGTATTGCGCTTTCTAACCTACCCTGTCACACTCGTCGCGGATATAGAGAAAATGTACCGCCAGGTTATGATGCACCCCGAGGATACCCCTACGCAACGAATTCTTTGGCGTTTCAGTCCTGATCAGCCTGTGCAGATTTATGAGCTATTAACCGTTACGTACGGAATGGCCCCCTCTTCATTTTTAGCCACACCACCATGGGCCACAAATCGATTTTTTGGTCGAAAATCCAGAACTTATAAACCGTTAGTACTAGACTTTCAGTGTCTTTGGAACAAATTCTCTACAATAAGTGCTCTTCATTTTAGGGAAAACAAAATTAGGGTAGCCCTCTCGATTTTTGAAATAAAAAAATTATCTAATGAATTAAAAAAGATAGGAGAATATGATCTTCCAAAGAAATGTAGAGAAAGCAATTTTGAGTAACTTTGCTGAAAACTTTGAAACTCTATCTTCAACGGTTTTTATTTTACAGCGATTTCCCTTGTTCCGTTTAGGGTGGCTCCTAAAAATTCAGTTTTTTTAATATAACTTCTTTGAAGTTGATTTCTCGTGAATGTCGACTTCAGACAAAAGTTAGCTCTTACAAATGCGCACATTTCTTCTTCAGAGACCAACTCATTAACTTTTATATAAACAGAGTTATTGACGATTTTATGCTTAAAATTCGACATTTTCTAAGCTAAATAACTCCGAAGGTGGCAAAAAGTGGCAATCAATGTAATGACCATCTGATAGTACTTTAAAAACACTACAAAATAAGGGGTACATGGTTTGTCTCCTAGCTACTGTTCATGTGAAATGTTTGCTTATAAACTACCTCTTTTCCATGGGCCAAAAATCGATATTTTGTTGAAAATCCAGTTCTTATATCCCGTAAGTGCTAGACATTCAGTGTCTTCAGAAGAATTTCTTCATCATAAGTGCGCTTCATTTCGGTGTAAAAAACTGGGTGGTCTCCTTGATTTTTGGAATGCAAATAATTTCTCCTGAACAATAACAATAGAAGTCTAAAGCCCTACTGAAAATTGAAAAATAATCATGTTTGAGTAACTTTGTTACTCAATTCCTTAATTATCGTCGGAGGCTTTTATTTTACGGCATTTTCCATTATTTGGTTTGGCCGGACCTTTAAAAAATAGTGTTTCAATAAAATACTTTTGAAGTAAATTTTCCAAAAATTTTGAAATTTTGTTCTGATAAATGCCTATTTTTTCTTTGGAGACCAAGTTATTAGTTTAAAAAACTAATTTATTGATTTTTTTCAGTGGTAAATTTTTTTCTCTGCGTTTCAACAATTTCTACACTGATGCGTAGAAAACTGCCCATTTTGAATAAAAGTGGAATAACCCACTTAATGGGTAAAGAGCTTGTACGTCAACCTGGTTACGTTTTACCTATTATTTCTCGTGGAAAACTTACAACGAAATGCGTAAAAAATACCCATTAATGAAAATCGTCCCAGAATGAAAAATACTGAAAATAGTTTTTTTCTGAATTTAAAAAAAAATGTGCAGCACCAGTTTTACATTATTTCCCTCGGTTGAAAGTATAAGAATCCTGATAGAATATCTATCCTAAAGCCTAAAATCAACATAAAAACTATCACTTGACAGAATCCCTGAATCTTCCAGGGCAGTCTAAATTTTTAAATTATCGCATATTTGCACCATCCTAAGTAGTCTAAACTGCCGTTTTTAATAAGTAGGTTATCTCGCTTGAAGTAATTCATCATTAGCATCAATATATACATTGGCATAACTTCATCGAATTATTATGAAATGGAGAAGTACTCATTGTTAGAAGCAAAAAAGTACCCATAGTTGACAGCTCGAATAACTTCCGAAAATAAGCAATTTATATTGATATCATTGATAAAGTTTTTTTGGCCGCGTTTGGAAAATAACTTAGAATGAAAAATACTATTAATGAGAGCTGAACTGCTTGTCCCCCAACGTACATTCACGTGGATTTTTTTTGTTAATTTCCAAAGGCAAAAAATGATATTTTTTAATAAAAGACAAATAAATCATTAATGCTAAATAAAGGGTGCTCCTTTACGGTAAACCTGAGCTTTCAATATATTGTAATATATTCATAATAATTTCTTTTTTGTCATGCGAATAAAACGTATGCCATGCAAATACTCCAAACATTCATTTTATAAACCGTAGTCCGAAAACCACATGTTTTATGACAATTTCACTCCACGAAACAAGTTTAGAATAACATCTTCCGAGTGTAACGATTTGCATCAGAGATCCAGATATGTGTGTATATAAGAACGGCGACTATGTATGATAAATATATATTTTAAGTCCGAATTTAGATGAATACCGCATACATTCTCTATAACAGAGGGAGTTTATAAGCAAACATTTCACATGAACAGTAGCTAGGAGACAAACCATGAACCCCTTATTTTGTAGTGTTTTTAAAGTACTATCAGATGGTCATAACATTGATTGCCACTTTTTGCCACCTTCGGAGTTATTTAGCTTAGAAAATGTCGAATTTTGAGAATAAAAACGTCAATAACTCTGTTTATATAAAAGTTAATGAGTTGGTCTCTGAAGAAGAAATGTGCGCATTTATAAGAGCTAACTTTTGTCTGAAGTCGACATTCACGATAAATCAACTTCAAAGAAGTTATATTAAAAAAACTGAATTTTTAAGAGCCACCCTGAACGGAACAAGGGAAATCGCTGTAAAATAAAAACCGTTGAAGATAGAGTTTCGATGTTTGCAGTAAAGTTACTCAAAATTGTTTTCTCTACATTTCTTTGGAAGATCATATTCTCCTATCTTTTTTAATTCATTAGATAATTTTTTTATTTCAAAAATCGAGAGAGCCACCCTAATTTTGTTTTCCTTAAAATGAAGAGCACTTATTGTAGAGAATTTGTTCCAAAGACACTGAAAGTCTAGTACTAACGGTTTATAAGTCCTGGATTTTCGACCAAAAAAATCGATTTGTGGCCCATGGTGCACACGTGCGCTTCAACAGCTTTCTAGTGATGAAGGTAACGCTTACCCCAGGGGCGGGCCGGCATTGCGAAAAGGTTTTTATGTTGATGATTTTATTGGAGGCCCATCAACCATACAAGAAGCGATACACATGCGAGACAAGCTCATTGAGTTACTGGCGAAAGGAGGATTCCCCCTGCGAAAATGGTCATCAAATAAGCTACAAGTACTAGAAGATTTAGCCACCGATCAGACTGCCGTGCGAGATTCACATCGTTTTGATGCTAACGAAACAGTGAAAACTTTAGGAGTATGTTGGGAACCAGAAAAGGATACGCTGCGCTTTGATACTGAAATGCAATTGGGAACTGGAAAGCCAACAAAACGGTCGATACTTTCCACCATTTCTCGATTGTTTGATCCACTCGGCTTAGTTTCACCTGTTGTTATCCGTGGTAAAATGATTATTCAACAATTATGGTCACTTCCTTGCAGATGGGATGATAAAATTCCTGAAACTGTAGAGAAAAATTGGATGAAATATGTTCAGCAGCTCCAAGAGTTGTTTCAGTTTCGCGTAGACCGCTATGCCTTACTACCAGACGCCAGTATACAGTTGCATATATTTTCCGATGCCTCAGAGAAGACCTACGGTTGCTGTATTTACGCACGGTCCATCAATGCAACTGGCAACATTCGTGTGGAGCTACTCGCCTCAAAATCCCGCGTTGCCCCTTTGAAAAGGGTGACGCTTCCTCGCCTTGAGTTATGCGCAGCAGATTTAGCTGCCAAGCTATACAGTTGTGTACGTTAAGCCCTCAACATCGATGTGTTTGGAACATACTTCTGGTCCGATTCCATGGTTACCCTTCAGTGGCTTAGAGCACCGCCAAACACATGGAAAACTTTCGTCGCCAATCGAGTTTCGGAAATACAGACAACGACGCAGGGAGCACAATGGAACCACGTAGCTGGCAAAGAAAATCCTGCAGATTTGATTTCGAGGGGAATGGATGTGAGAGAGTTCATACCAGTATACTGTGGAAACACGGATCAGATTGGCTATCTGTACCAGAGGATCGATGGCCAAAGTCTCAAATTCCAGATTATCCCGAACATGGATCCGATCGCAGAAGGCATCATATGGTAGCAGTTGTCAGGTCACACCCAGCACACCATCCCTTTTTTGAACTGTGTTCCGGCTACAGTCGTTTGGTTCACATTATCGCATATTGCCTCAAGTTCGTGCACAATGTCAGATCTAAAGCACGCACACAACCAGGTCCCATAGTTAGTCTCCCACCCAGCCACATACTAACCGTAAAGCAAACAGCAGCCGCAAATGCTCTCCTCGTACGACTGGCCCAGGCAGATGCCTTTAAAGAAGAGATTCACGATTTAAAATCCGGCAAACCCCTTTCCAAACATTCAAACATACGCTCACTATGCCCATTCCTAGACTCAGAAGGTACCATCCGAGTGGGAGGGAGGCTACGTTTATCGGAACAGCCATACATTTCCAAGCATCCAGCCCTCCTACCGAACTTCCATCCCTATGCTCTCATGATTGCCAAGGCCTATCACCTAATGTTAATTCACGGTGGGGGTCGGGCCACGCTTGCTACGATAAGGCAAACCTACTGGCCCGTCAACGGAAGGAGATTAGTCCGGAGTGTGCTGCGAAACTGCTTACGTTGTGTTCGAGCCAGTCCTGTTCCAGCAGCTCAACAGATGGGGCAACTACCAGCTCATCGTGTCACCGCTAGCAGACCATTTACCATTACCGGCGTCGACTTTGCGGGTCCAGTGTACCTGAAACCTCCATACAAACGTGCAGCCGCGATTAAGGCGTACATCTGCATGTTTATTTGTTTTTGTACAAAGGCCGTCCATATCGAGCTGGTCGGCGATCTATCGACTCAAATGTTTCTTTGTGCACTTTGTCGGTTCATCGCCCGTCGCGGTCGGCCAAGTGACATATACTCCGACAACGGTAAAAACTTTGAAGGAGCAAAAAATGAACTCGATGAGATACGACGAATGCTTTGGGACAAGCGAAGTATAATCGAACAAACCTGTACGAGGGAATCCATTACCTGGCACATGAATCCACCAAAAGCTCCCCACTTCGGTGGTCTGTGGGAGGCGGCGGTAAAGGTGGCCAAGAAGCAGATGTATCGACAACTGGGAAATACTAGACTCAATTTCGAGGATATGACGACGTTACTTTCACAAATTGAAGCCAGCATGAATTCACGTCCGCTGGTCCCTATGACGGAAGATCCAAGCGATCTATCATGCTTAACGCCTGCGCATTTCCTAATAGGAGCAAGTCTTCAAGTTCTACCAGAGCCCGATATACGGCATATAGCTCTAAGGAGATTAGATCACTACCAGCACCTGCAACAATTGAATCAACAGTTTTGACATCATTGGAGTACGGAATACTTACAAGAACTACAGCGCACCACGAAAATGTGTAACCCGACCACCGATTTTCTACCCGGGAAGATGGTTGTAATTGTCGACGAACATCAAATTCCAGTTAAGTGGCCGCTTGCAAGAATCGTCGCGTTGCATCCAGGAGAAGATTCCCTCAGCCGTGTTGTGTCGCTCAGAACCAGCAGAGGTATCGTCAGGCGTCCAATAACAAAAATATGCCTGCTTCCAGTCGAAAAGGCCGAGCAGTCGACGGAGGAAGGACAGTCAACCCACAACCAGTCCATCGAAGAAGAGGAGACAGCAAGAGCCATGGAGGAACCAACCTCAGAAGATAATTTTATTTTAGCACGTGGAATGATGTGAACACAACTTTGTAGTTTTAGAATGATTTTTTTATATGAACTGTCATTGAATTGTAAATCATAGTGTTAGTGATAGTGCGGTGGTAGCAGTCATAGCAAAAGGGAAATTATTATTATAGCAATCAGTGCATAGTTCACTTATGGAATAAGGTAGCCTGTAGAAATAATTTTGAAATATTGTATTTCAAGGTGGGGTGGATGTTTGAATTCGTTTATTTTATAGCATGGGTGCCGAACCCTCAAAGGGAAAATTATAATTTTCGCATACATGCATACAAACTAATAGGACGGTAGCCAACGAATGCTGTACTGAAAGGGAAGTTTGTAGTTTGAAATATATCGCCATCGTGAACGGATCGTTTGATTGAAATATAACCAGTTATTCGAGCTAGAATTGTTTCAATAAAGTATAGTAGTGCGGATTCCCCGACATATTTGAATTGATTTCCGGATCCTTGTGCACCTGATCATTTCGTGCAATTATTCCGGCAATCTCTGGTAGCCGCTATTTAGATTCGTTCGATTGACTTTTGCTTACCGACTCGTCGCATGACGAACCTGGAAATCGCCAGACCTAAGAAACCAACACAACAGGGTCCAACATAATGTCATATTCAGTTTTCGCGATGATGCTTACAACAAAATTGTTTTAGCTGTGCAGTAGAGTCACAAACACGTTACAAAAAACATCAATAATATGTGTCAAAGCACTACAAATAAATGACTAAGATGTAACGTGCAGCAGCTGTGTTTTACTCATGCAACAGTCATGTTTTTGCAATTCTGTTGTCATTGTAATGCAACATATAACTTTTGTTGTTTTTCTAGAACATGTTACAAGTGCTGCTTGGGTGGGGATGCCATATTCGGTATCTGAAACAGAAATGCCAGCAAAGGATCAACTTTCTTCGTACAATAACCGGAACATGGTGGGGTGCCCACCCAGGAGACCTAATTAGGTTGTATCAAACAACGATGCTGTCGGTGATGGAATACGGATGCTTCTGCTTTCGCTCCGCCGCGAACATACATTTCATCAAACTCGAAAGAATTCAGTATCGTTGTTTGCGTATGGCCTTAGGGTGCATGCAGTCGACCCATACGATGAGTCTCGAAGTGCTGTCGGGCGTTTTCCCGTTGAAAAATCGATTTTGGGAACTCTCATATCGATTGCTCATTCGAAGCGATATCTTGAACCCGGTCGTGATTGAAAATTTCGAAAGGCTTGTTGAGCTCAATTCTCAGACCCGTTTCATGTCCCTGTACTTTGACTACATGGCGCAGAATATTAACCCTTCTTCTTACAGTCCCAACCGTGTGCATTTCATAAATACTTCTGAATCTACTGTTTTCTTCGACACATCCATGAAAGACGAGATTAGTGGAATTCCGGACCACATACGCCCACAAGTGGTTCCAAACATTTTTTATAATAAATTCCGAGAAGTCGACTATTCTGAGATGTTTTATACTGACGGATCAAACCTCGAAGGGTCCACTGGCTTCGGTATTTTCAATCAAAAGTTCACCGCCTCCTACAAACTCAGTGACCCTGCTTCAGCTTACGCCGCAGAACTAGCTGCCATTCAGTATACCCTTGGAGTCATTGAAACATTACCCGCAGGCCATTACTTCATCGTTTCGGATAACCTCAGTTCCATTGACGCTATTCGCTCGATGAAACATGGAAAGCACTTTCCAGATTACCTTGGTATGGGTCCCTTCTCATTGCTCCATTCCGGGCAATGAGAAGGCAGACTCCTTAGCTAAGGTGGGTGCCTCAGAAGGAGACGTTTACAAAAGACCAATTTGCTTCAGCGAAATTTTCAGTATTACTCATCAGAGAACCCTCGAAAGTTGGCAAACTTCGTGGAGCAGTGGGGAGCTGGGAAGGTGGCTACATTCGATAATCCCTAAGGTATCGACGAAACCTTGGTTCAAGGGGATGGATGTGGGTCGTGACTTCATTCGTGTGATGTCCCGACACATGGCAAACCATTACACGCTGGATGCACATCTCCGGCGTATTGGGCTCGTGGATAGTGGTATCTGCGCTTGTGGCGACGGCTATCACGACATCGAGCACATTGTCTGGGCGTGCACCGAGTACAGTTCCGCCAGGTCTCGGCTAATGGATACCCTGCGGGCTCGAGGAAGACCAACCAAGGTAATTACCGCGACCGCGCGGTATTAGCCGCACCCGCACCGACACTTTTTCCCGCAGATGCGGTGCGGGAAAGAGCTTTTACCGCGCGGTTTTACCGCAACCGCACTGCAAAAAAATAATTGATAAAGTTTTACGTTTGCATTAAAAAGTGGACTAAAACTAGGACTTTAACCATTTGAGAGGGACGCAACTAGATTTATTTCCTTAGCAAATGCTTAGCAAAGACATTGTTAGGAAAACCTCTCTGTCAAAACGTTCGAGTTTTACTTTTCACCCTATAATAGCGAAACATAAAAAACATTGAATTGGCATAATTTCAATTGTTAATGATTGGAGAAGAAATAGAAATATAATCTGTATTCGACTTATCGCTACTTGATTTTTTACATTTTGGTTATTCTAAATTGATAAACAGACTTCTATTACGAAGGAACATCTAACCATGTCCAAAATATTTTGACGCTATTATTCTTACGACATATATTGGACACTATTTATTTTATACTTCTAAGTAAAACTTTACAAACTAATCATTTTAAACACATATATTGCAAGATCCAAATAGAGACAAAATTATTAAAAACAATGAATTTGTGCTCTTAAATCCAATTTAAAAGTGCATCACTTCTCCCGTTTCCTGTTGGTAATCGTGGAATTATGAATCGTTTTCGATATTAATATTTCAACTGTGAATTTCGATTTATTTAAAGGAATTAGAGATGAGCTAATTATGCTGGGATTTCAACACAACCCAAAGAATATAATTATCTTTATCAAACCAAACGAATTTGGAGTAATTGGCAGTACAGGAGACAAATGTATGAAAAGCGTCCAAAATAAGGAGGGGTCCAAATTAGGCTGATTATTCTATCATTCGTTCATCAATATCGTATTTCTATCTTCTTTGATTGCTGTGTAAATTCAATGTGAATTTTTCTGCAGTCAGTTTTATTGGACTCTTTCTCAAAAAGACTTTTTTTCGCGTACTTCCATTCAAATTTACGATTATTTTCTACCAAATTAAGGCGAAAGGTTACAGGATCTGTTGAGGCGCTTTTTCGAATTTTTAAAACTTTTACGTAAAAGATATCAACAATCCCTCTCGTGTAAAGTTGCGCAAGGAATTAAGCTATTTTTTGGTATAACTAAAATTTTAAAATTTTGATGATTACTCAAGGCTAGCATTTTCTAGTTTGAACCAAAATATCTCGGATATTTTATTCAAAAGTACCCCATATTATTGCATAGGATTGTAGCCTATTTTGTGTAGAATTTTTCGTTCGCTTACATTATATAGCTACGATGCTTCGTTTGCGAGTTATTCAATGCGTAAGCGTATGTGGTAGCATAAAGTAGACATTGTTAGAGGCGCAAATATTTTGATTTTGCAAAGAACTGGCCGTGGCACCTAAAGCGCTATCTGGTGGCGAATGAATGTGCAAATGAGCTCACAAAGAGCAGATAAAAGTTTTTGTTTTTTCACCCGACCATAGTACCTACTACTGACATACTGATAAATGCGCACTATAAGCTAATTCTAGTATCTACATTCAAGCGTCACCGTATCTAAAGAACTGCGTAAATTCAGTGTAATTTGTAATCACAAATGAAGGTAAGGTATCTTTTTTTATATATTATTTTCTATTTGATTATATTGTTTTGTTTGCATTACATTTCTAATTTAGTATATTGGGTGTTCAGCCACAAGTGGTGACTTTTCATCCCTATTGTTTACATGATTCAGTTAATTATTATTAAGTTATAATATACTTTCGCAGTTAAGTATTTTTTTCAGTAGGATGTATTAAACCTACTTGTCTTCTGAATAAGGAGCAAAACAAATCTTATAAACTAACTTATAAACTATAAAGAGAGCTAATCGTTACAATTGAAGATTGCAACGATTTTTATCGGAAATTGCTTACAATACTGTTCGTCATCATTTCTAATGTTTGCAAGTCTGTGCAACTCATTTGTGCTAAACCAGGGAGGATGCTTCAAAGCCATTTTCAGAATTTTATTCTGAATTCTTTGAAGCGTTTTCTTCCTAGTAGCATAACAACTTGCCCAGATTGGAACTGCATATAGCATTGCCGATCTAAATATTTGTTTATACATTAATAGCTTGTTCTTTAGGCAGAGCCTAGAATTCCTATTTATAAGAGGGTATAAACATTTTATATATTTGTTGCATTTTGTTTGGATTCCTTCAATGTGATCCTTAAAAGTGAGTTTTTTATCGAAAATCAAACCCAAGTATTTAACTTGATCTCGTTAAATTCAAACCATTAAATTTAATAATATGGTTATTATTTGGTTTAAGAGAAGAAGCTCTTGGCTTATGTGGAAACACAATCAATTGTGTTTTTGCCGCATTAGTGGAAATTTTCCATTTTTTCAGGTAATCATTGAAAATATTCAAGATTCGTTGCAGTCGACTGCAGATAATACGAAGACTCCTCCCAGTGGCTAGTATCATCACAGAAAAGTGACTTTTTTCAGCCTGTAGGTAGATTTGGAAGATCAGAGGTAAAAATATTGTATAGTATTGGTGCGACGCTTGATCTTTGAGGGACGCCTGCTTTAACGGGTAGCTTATTAGATTTACAATTCTGATAAGAAACCTGTAGGGTACGGTTAGTAAGATAATTTTTAATTATCTTTTTTATGTAAATTGGAAAATTGAAATCCCACATTTTGGCAATTAAACCTTTGTGCCAAACACTGTCGAAAGCTTTTTCGATGTCTAGAAGAGTAACTCCAGTGAAATAGCCCTCTGAGATATTTGCCTTTATCATGTTAGTTACTCTCACAAGTTGGTGAGTAGTTGAATGTCCAATACGAAATCCAAACTGCTCAGGAAGAAAAATAGAATTCTCATTGATATCATTCCAGTTAGGATGATTTTTTCAAATAATTTACTAATAGAAGAGAGTAAACTAATTGGTCGATAGCTAGATGCTTCTGCTGGATTTTTATCTGGCTTCAAAATAGGAATGATCTTGGCATTTTTTCATCTTTCAGGGAAGTATGCTAATTCAAAACATTTGTTGAATATTTTGACCAAGTATCTCATGGTGATTTCGGAAAGGTTTTTAAGATGAATGTTGAAAATTCCATCATAACCTGGAGCTTTCATATTTTTTAACTTTTTCATGATGGATTTCATCTCATCATAGTTTGTTTCAACAATATCGTCTAGAGACAATACTTGATTTGAAACGTTTTCATATTTTTGTAAGACTTCGGTTTCAATAGGACTCACAACGTTGAGATTAAAATTATGGACGCTTTCAAACTGCTGAGCAAGTTTTTGAGCTTTTTCTTCGTTTATAAGAAGTATGTGGTCATGGTCACCTTCCTTCAAAGCTGGAATTGGTTTCTGAGGTTTCTTAAGAACCTTAGAAAGTTTCCAGAAAGGTTTAAAATTTGGCTTGATATGTTCAACCTCTTTCGCGAAATTTTCATTTCTTAAGAGTGTGAATCTATGCTTAAGTTCTTTTTGTAGATCCTGATAGATACATTCCATAGCAGGATCACGAGAACGTTGATATTGACGTCTTCGAACATTCTTCAAGCGAATCAGAAGTTGAAGATCTTCGTCAATAATAGGAGTATTAAATTTTTTCTGTGTTGTTGGTACTGATAAATTTCTAGCACCAACTATAGAATTACTTAAATTTTGTAATGCCGTATCAATGTCAGCTTTATTTTGTAAATCAAGGTCATGATTAAAATTATTCTCAATATAAGTTTTGTACCTTTCCCAATTCGCTTTGTGATAATTGAACACTGAGCTAATGGGATTGGAAACAGCTTCTTGAGAAAGTTAAAAAGTTACTGGAAGATGATCAGAATCAAAGTCAGCATGTGTCAATTCGCTGCAAAGGTGACTTTGATCTGTCAAAACCAAATCAATTGTTGATGGATTCCTTACAGACGAATAGCATGTAGGAGCATTCGGGAACAAAATTGATTAATAACCAGCAGAGCAATCATTAAAAAGTAGTTTACCGTTGGAATTGCTTTGAGCATTATTCCAGGCTCGGTGTTTGGCATTAAAATCACCGATTATGAAGAATTTCGACCGATTTCTTGTAAGTTTTTGTAAGTCTCCTGTCAAGAAATTCATTTGCTCGCCAGTGCACTGAAAAGACAAATAGGCTGCAGCAATAAAAATGATACCAAGATCAGTTTCAACTTCGATACCCAAACTCTCGATCACCTTGGTGTCAAGAGACGGCGTAACGGAATGTTTGATCCTGCGATTAACCGCTATTGCGATTCCTCCGCCGAATCCAACAATTCGTTCAAATCGATGAATAACAAAATTAGAGTTACTCTTCAATTTAATATTTGGTTTTAAAAAAGTTTCGGTCACAACGGCTATATGCACATTATGTATCCTCAAGAAGTTGAAAAATTCGTCTTCGCACGTTTTTAATGAACGAGCATTCCAATTTAATAAATTTAAATGATTATTTAAAGTCATTGTTAAACTTTAATTTCATTACAATTTTGTTAGCAAATTCCCAACCCGCTTGAAAAGCTTCAAACATGGAGGTAGAATTTAACATGGCAATCATCATAGGTAACATAGACTCCTGTAGGTATTTTAATTTTTCTTCCGTTACGCTACCTAGATCCATTGGACTAAAGGAAGCGTTGGGTGCAAACGAGATTGAGGGCGTGGTAGTTGTAGCCGTTATTTTGGCATTGCTACCTGCCGTTGAAGCATAAGATGACACACCATTGTAGGATGGTATGACGGAGGTAGAAGAAGTTGTTAATCTATTTTGAATCGGATTAACACGTTTGGGCGTGTTTTCTTGAAGTGTACCTGAAGAAGCAGGTACATTTTTGCCTTTCTCAATAGAAAGGTATTGCAATTGCTCTGAAAACCGACTTTTTAACGGAGGCCCGGAGGGCCGAGTGACATATACCATTCGATTCAGTTCGTCGAGTTCGGCAAATGTCTGTGTGTGTGTATGTATGTGTGTATGTATGTATGTGTGTGTGTATGTGTGTGTGTATGTGACCAAAAATGTCACTCATTTTTCTCAGAGATGGCTGAACCGATTTTGACAAATTTAGTCTCAAATGAAAGGTGCAACATTCCCATAGGCTGCTATTGAATTTCTAATGGATCCGACTTCCGGTTCCGGAATTACAGGGTGATAAGTACGAACACGCAGAAAATGTCGATTTTAATAAATTCTGCAATGAATGTATAAAGGTGAAAAATTTTCCAAAATATGACCACAACTGCTTCGATTTGTAGTATTAGGTCACTAACATCCATTCAAAGTCTATTTGGCCACATTGGCCACCATCCTCGGTTCCGGAAGCCCCGGCGGAAGTATCTAAATTCAGAATAACAGTCACATCGGTTTCTCGGAGATGGCTAGACCGATTCGAATAAACTTGGCCTCAAATGAAAGGTATTGCGTCCCCGTAAATGGCTATTTAATTTCATCCCGATCCGACTTCCGGTTCCGGAGTTACAGGTTGTGGCGTGCGATCACATAGCAAATTGTGATTCAAACCGATACTCCGATGAAAGCAAAAAAGGTAAAAATTTCGCTAAAATGTCTCTCAAACAACTTAAATTTGCTGTTCTAGATCACCGACGGCCAACCAAACTTTCGTTGACTACATTAACCACCATAGACGGTTCCGGAAGTGCCCGGGAAAAGCGGCCATCTTTCAAAATTTACGAACTCACATCAGTTTCCCGGAAATGGTTTGGCCAATTTTCACAAACTTAGTCCCAAATGATAGCTATAATATCCCATCAGATGTCTATAAAATTTCGTACGGATCGCTTGTATGGTTCCGGAAATATAGACTAAACCGTCCGGTCACATATGAAATTCCCATATAAACCGGAACTCAAATTTTTTTTCAAAGGGGGAACCACATGAAATTTCAGAAATCGAATTCGTATTTTTGATGCCATACATCTTTAAAATGCATGAAACGTCGAGATTTTATGTTATCTCGAAAAAATTTTTTTTTTGTAAAATTCGACTTTTTGGGACTGCCGATTTCGCACCTTTTTGCCTTTCTCAATAGAAAGGTATTGCAATTGCTCTGAAAACCGACTTTTTAACGGAGGCCCGGAGGGCCGAGTGACGTATACCATTCGATTCAGTTCGTCGAGTTCGGCAAATGTCTGTGTGTGTGTATGTATGTGTGTATGTATGTATGTGTGTGTGTATGTGTGTGTATGTGACCAAAAATGTCACTCATTTTTCTCAGAGATGGCTGAACCGATTTTGACAAACTTAGTCTCAAATGAAAGGTGCAACGTTCCCATAGGCTGCTATTGAATTTCTAATGGATCCGACTTCCGGTTCCGGAATTACAGGGTGATAAGTACGAACACGCAGAAAATGTCGATTTTAATAAATTCTGCAATGAATGTATAAAGGTGAAAAATTTTCCAAAATATGACCACAACTGCTTCGATTTGTAGTATTAGGTCACTAACATCCATTCAAAGTCTATTTGGCCACATTGGCCACCATCCTCGGTTCCGGAAGCCCCGGCGGACGTATCTAAATTCAGAATAACAGTCACGTCGGTTTCTCGGAGATGGCTAGACCGATTCGACTAAACTTGGCCTCAAATGAAAGGTATTGCGTCCCCGTAAATGGCTATTTAATTTCATCCCGATCCGACTTCCGGTTCCGGAGTTACAGGTTGTGGCGTGCGATCACATAGCAAATTGTGATTCAAACCGATACTCCGGTGAAAGCAAAAAAGGTAAAAATTTCGCTAAAATGTCTCTCAAACAACTTAAATTTGCTGTTCTAGGTCACCGACGGCCAACCAAACTTTCGTTGACTACATTGACCACCATAGACGGTTCCGGAAGTGCCCGGGAAAAGCGGCCATCTTTCAAAATTTACGAACTCACATCAGTTTCCCTGAAATGGTTAGGCCGATTTTCACAAACTTAGTTCCAAATGATAGCTATAATATCCCCACAGATGTCTATAAAATTTCGTACGGATCGCTTATATGGGTCCAGAAATATAGACTAAATCGTCCGGTCACATATGAAATTCCCATATAAGCCGGAACTCAAATTTTTTTTCAAAGGGGGGACCCATGAAATTTCAGAAATCGAATTCGTATTTTTGATGCCAAACATCTTTAAAATGCATGAAACGTCGAGATTTTATGTTATCTCGAAAAAAAAATTTTTTTGTAAAAATCGACTTTTTGGGACTTTGCCGATTTAGCACCTTTTTGCCTTTCTCAATAGAAAGGTATTGCAATTGCTCTGAAAACCGACTTTTTAACGGAGGCCCGGAGGGCCGAGTGACATATACCATTCGATTCAGTTCGTCGAGTTCGGCAAATGTCTGTGTGTGTATGTATGTGTGTATGTATGTATGTGTGTGTGTATGTGTGTGTGTATGTGACCAAAAATGTCACTCATTTTTCTCAGAGATGGCTGAACCGATTTTGACAAACTTAGTCTCAAATGAAAGGTGCAACGTTCCCATAGGCTGCTATTGAATTTCTAATGGATCCGACTTCCGGTTCCGGAATTACAGGGTGATAAGTACGAACACGCAGAAAATGTCGATTTTAATAAATTCTGCAATGAATGTATAAAGGTGAAAATTTTTCCAAAATATGACCACAACTGCTTCGATTTGTAGTATTAGGTCACTAACATCCATTCAAAGTCTATTTGGCCACATTGGCCACCATCCTCGGTTCCGGAAGCCCCGGCGGACGTATCTAAATTCAGAATAACAGTCACGTCGGTTTCTCGGAGATGGCTAGACCGATTCGACTAAACTTGGCCTCAAATGAAAGGTATTGCGTCCCCGTAAATGGCTATTTAATTTCATCCCGATCCGACTTCCGGTTCCGGAGTTACAGGTTGTGGCGTGCGATCACATAGCAAGTTGTGATTCAAACCGATACTCCGATGAAAGCAAAAAAGGTAAAAATTTCGCTAAAATGTCTCTCAAACAATTTAAATTTGCTGTTCTAGGTCACCGACGGCCAACCAAACTTTCGTTGACTACATTAACCACCATAGACGGTTCCGGAAGTGCCCGGGAAAAGCGGCCATCTTTCAAAATTTACGAACTCACATCAGTTTCCCGGAAATGGTTGGGCCAATTTTCACAAACTTAGTCCCAAATGATAGCTATAATATCCCCATAGATGTCTATAAAATTTCGTACGGATCGCTTATATGGTTCCGGAAATATAGACTAAACCGTCCGGTCACATATGAAATTCCCATATAAGCCGGAACTCAAATTTTTTTTCAAAGGGGGGACCACATGAAATTTCAGAAATCGAATTCGTATTTTTGATGCCATACATCTTTAAAATGCATGAAACGTCGAGATTTTATGTTATCTCGAAAAAAATTTTTTTTTGTAAAAATCGACTTTTTGGGACTTTGCCGATTTCGCACCTTTTTGCCTTTCTCAATAGAAAGGTATTGCAATTGCTCTGAAAACCGACTTTTTAACGGAGGCCCGGAGGGCCGAGTGACATATACCATTCGATTCAGTTCGTCGAGTTCGGCAAATGTCTGTGTGTGTGTATGTATGTGTGTATGTATGTATGTGTGTGTATGTGTGTGTGTATGTGACCAAAAATGTCACTCATTTTTCTCAGAGATGGCTGAACCGATTTTGACAAACTTAGTCTCAAATGAAAGGTGCAACGTTCCCATAGGCTGCTATTGAATTTCTAATGGATCCGACTTCCGGTTCCGGAATTACAGGGTGATAAGTACGAACACGCAGAAAATGTCGATTTTAATAAATTCTGCAATGAATGTATAAAGGTGAAAAATTTTCCAAAATATGACCACAACTGCTTCGATTTGTAGTATTAGGTCACTAACATCCATTCAAAGTCTATTTGGCCACATTGGCCACCATCCTCGGTTCCGGAAGCCCCGGCGGTCGTATCTAAATTCAGAATAACAGTCACATCGGTTTCTCGGAGATGGCTAGACCGATTCGACTAAACTTGGCCTCAAATGAAAGGTATTGCGTCCCCGTAAATGGCTATTAAATTTCATCCCGATCCGACTTCCGGTTCCGGAATTACAGGTTGTGGCGTGCGATCACATAGCAAATTGTGATTTAAACCGATACTCCGATGAAAGCAAAAAAGGTAAAAATTTCGCTAAAATGTCTCTCAAACAACTTAAATTTGCTGTTCTAGGTCACCGACGGCCAACCAAACTTTCGTTGACTACATTAACCACCATAGACGGTTCCGGAAGTGCCCGGGAAAAGCGGCCATCTTTCAAAATTTACGAACTCATATCAGTTTCCCGGAAATGGTTGGGCCAATTTTCACAAACTTAGTCCCAAATGATAGCTATAATATCCCCATAGATGTCTATAAAATTTCGTACGGATCGCTTATATGGTTCCGGAAATATAGACTAAACCGTCCGGTCACATATGAAATTCCCATATAAGCCGGAACTCAAATTTTTTTTCAAAGGGGGGACCACATGAAATTTCAGAAATCGAATTCGTATTTTTGATGCCATACATCTTTAAAATGCATGAAACGTCGAGATTTTATGTTATCTCGAAAAAAAATTTTTTTTGTAAAAATCGACTTTTTGGGACTTTGCCGATTTCGCACCTTTTTGCCTTTCTCAATAGAAAGGTATTGCAATTGCTCTGAAAACCGACTTTTTAACGGAGGCCCGGAGGGCCGAGTGACATATACCATTCGATTCAGTTCGTCGAGTTCGGCAAATGTCTGTGTGTGTGTATGTATGTGTGTATGTATGTATGTGTGTGTGTATGTGTGTGTATGTGACCAAAAATGTCACTCATTTTTCTCAGAGATGGCTGAACCGATTTTGACAAACTTAGTCTCAAATTAAAGGTGCAACGTTCCCATAGGCTGCTATTGAATTTCTAATGGATCCGACTTCCGGTTCCGGAATTACAGGGTGATAAGTACGAACACGCAGAAAATGTCGATTTTAATAAATTCTGCAATGAATGTATAAAGGTGAAAAATTTTCCAAAATATGACCACAACTGCTTCGATTTGTAGTATTAGGTCACTAACATCCATTCAAAGTCTATTTGGCCACATTGGCCACCATCCTCGGTTCCGGAAGCCCCGGCGGTCGTATCTAAATTCAGAATAACAGTCACATCGGTTTCTCGGAGATGGCTAGACCGATTCGACTAAACTTGGCCTCAAATGAAAGGTATTGCGTCCCCGTAAATGGCTATTAAATTTCATCCCGATCCGACTTCCGGTTCCGGAATTACAGGTTGTGGCGTGCGATCACATAGCAAATTGTGATTCAAACCGATACTCCGATGAAAGCAAAAAAGGTAAAAATTTCGCTAAAATGTCTCTCAAACAACTTAAATTTGCTGTTCTAGGTCACCGACGGCCAACCAAACTTTCGTTGACTACATTAACCACCATAGACGGTTCCGGAAGTGCCCGGGAAAAGCGGCCATCTTTCAAAATTTACGAACTCACATCAGTTTCCCGGAAATGGTTGGGCCAATTTTCACAAACTTAGTCCCAAATGATAGCTATAATATCCCATCAGATGTCTATAAAATTTCGTATGGATCGCTTATATGGTTCCGGAAATATAGACTAAACCGTCCGGTCACATATGAAATTCCCATATAAACCGGAACTCAAATTTTTTTTCAAAGGGGGGACCACATGAAATTTCAGAAATCGAATTCGTATTTTTGTTGCCAAACATCTTTAAAATGCATGAAACGTCGAGATTTTATGTTATCTCGAAAAAAAATTTTTTTTGTAAAAATCGACTTTTTGGGACTTTGCCGATTTCGCACCTTTTTGCCTTTCTCAATAGAAAGGTATTGCAATTGCTCTGAAAACCGACTTTTTAACGGAGGCCCGGAGGGCCGAGTGACATATACCATTCGATTCAGTTCGTCGAGTTCGGCAAATGTCTGTGTGTGTGTATGTATGTGTGTATGTATGTATGTATGTGTGTATGTGTGTGTGTATGTGACCAAAAATGTCACTCATTTTTCTCAGAGATGGCTGAACCGATTTTGACAAACTTAGTCTCAAATGAAAGGTGCAACATTCCCATAGGCTGCTATTGAATTTCTAATGGATCCGACTTCCGGTTCCGGAATTACAGGGTGATAAGTACGAACACGCAGAAAATGTCGATTTTAATAAATTCTGCAATGAATGTATAAAGGTGAAAAATTTTCCAAAATATGACCACAACTGCTTCGATTTGTAGTATTAGGTCACTAACATCCATTCAAAGTCTATTTGGCCACATTGGCCACCATCCTCGGTTCCGGAAGCCCCGGCGGAAGTATCTAAATTCAGAATAACAGTCACATCGGTTTCTCGGAGATGGCTAGACCGATTCGACTAAACTTGGCCTCAAATGAAAGGTATTGCGTCCCCGTAAATGGCTATTTAATTTCATCCCGCTCCGACTTCCGGTTCCGGAGTTACAGGTTGTGGCGTGCGATCACATAGCAAATTGTGATTCAAACCGATACTCCGATGAAAGCAAAAAAGGTAAAAAATTCGCTAAAATGTCTCTCAAACAACTTAAATTTGCTGTTCTAGGTCACCGACGGCCAACCAAACTTTCGTTGACTACATTAACCACCATAGACGGTTCCGGAAGTGCCCGGGAAAAGCGGCCATCTTTCAAAATTTACGAACTCACATCAGTTTCCCGGAAATGGTTGGGCCAATTTTCACAAACTTAGTCCCAAATGATAGCTATAATATCCCCATAGATGTCTATAAAATTTCGTACGGATCGCTTGTATGGTTCCGGAAATATAGACTAAACCGTTCGGTCACATATGAAATTCCCATATAAGCCGGAACTCAAATTTTTTTTCAAAGGGGGGACCACATGAAATTTCAGAAATCGAATTCGTATTTTTGATGCCATACATCTTAAAAAGGCATGAAACGTCGAGATTTTATGTTATCTCGAAAAATTTTTTTTTTGTAAAAATCGACTTTTTGGGACTTTGCCGATTTCGCATCTTTTTTCAGTTCAATATTACCGTGGCTGTTTTTTTTTTTTCAAAATTTTAGAACTCGAACTCTTTTAATGAATATAAACAACGCACACATTCTCGTGATTCATGATTGAGAAAGGCACAATTGCACCGCTAGGTGGATTAAAATAGGTTTTTATTTGTTGTTTTTGTTGTCTAGAACGAGAATTTATAATTTTTTCTCGAACTGGACAACCCCAGAAATTCGATCTATGATTTTCGCTACAATTAGCGCATTTGAAACTTTTTGTGGTTTTTTTCACCGGACAAGTATCTTTCGTGTGCGATTTATCAATACAGATCATACATTTGGAATCCAAATGACAATTTTTTGTGCCGTGCCCAAAGCCTTGGCATCTACGACACTGGGTCAGATTTTGAATTCTGCCCCCATGTCGTCTATAATGTTTCCACTTTACTCGAACGTGAAACATAAAACGTGCTTTTTCAAATACTTTCAAATTATTAACCTCATTACGGTTAAAATGAATTAAATAAAGCTCCTGGATAATTCCAGAGCGTACTGGTGTGTTATCGCCGCTAGTCTTTCTCTTCATAAGAATAACTTGTGAAGGAGAAAAGCCAAGTAAATTTTTCAATTCGTTGGAAATTTCATCCAAACTTTGACCTTGAGGTAGCCCTTTCAAGACAGCCTTGAATGGTCTATCTGTCTTGAAAACATATGAATAAAATTTATATAACTTCTCCGTAAGATACTGGAGTAGTCGTTTGTGGCCAATCAATTCCTCCGCTGTAACTCGACATTCTCCTCTTCAGCCAATCTGAAAAGAGACTTTCATGTCCGGAAGGAACGTCGAAAGCTCAGTTCGAAAGGCTTTTAAGTCGGAGTTGATTGAGTAGAAAAAGTAGGTAGTCTTGAAAAAGACTAATTGTCGAAAAAATATAGGTAGTCTTGAGAAAGACTGATCGAGCGAAAGTATAAGTAGCCTTGAGAAAGACTGTTGCTGTTGAAAAACTCTACACACCTAAAAAATCGTGTAAATTTACGTCTCCTGACCATGACATATACGAGCATCAAAAATAACTTAGTTTTAAGTTTGATTTTAATTTTACATGTCGTTGAATTTTGCGAGTCACGTAATTTTACGCCACATATGGCGTTTGTTTAAAATGTCGAAAGGTGTAATTACATCTTCCATGTAAAATTAAACAGAACACGGATATATTTCGTCAATTACGGTTTGTTAGATTGTGACTAGTTTGGAATTACGCCAAAAATAAAATTTAGATTTTTTTTTGGTGTGTAGGTAAACCAGGAGCTATCAAGATTTGTGACCGGTTCGAACGAAGGTTCAAGCCGGTATGAGGTAAGGT
The DNA here is from genome assembly GCF_030247195.1 of Topomyia yanbarensis. Lineage (NCBI taxonomy): Eukaryota > Metazoa > Arthropoda > Insecta > Diptera > Culicidae > Topomyia > Topomyia yanbarensis. Next base: position 261,230,130 of record NC_080671.1, on the reverse strand, counting down.
ATCTTTGATTTACTCTTCATGGTATCGCACGGTTGTTTTGCAGGTATGTTTTTTAAATATATATATATATATATATATATATATATATATATATATATATATATATATATATATATATATATATATATATATATATATATATATATATATATATATATATATATATATATATATATATATATATATATATATATATATATATATATATATATATATATATATATATATATATATATATATATATATATATATATATGCTTGCACTGACAGAATGCTATCGCTAAGCCACGTCTCTGTGAGGGCGATTATGTCGAAGCATTCATCCGAACTTGCTACCAAATAATCTTCGATTGCCGCGATTGACTGGAAGCGAGGAGCTGATCAATGCTTGCATTAACAAAATCAGGTTCGTACTTGCCGTTGGTATCGATTTGGAAGACCCCTTCACAGCTCCTGCACACAGGACCGGGATGAATGGTGAACACTGGCTGCAATGGCTCGACTGTGGCAGGGGGATCAAGGGCTTCCATAGTGCTAGCTGCAGTGCGTCCCAGGGTGCGTTGAGTCATACCAGCATAGCATACAGTGCTTAGTCCTTCTGTGATCGTTGTAGAGCCGAATGTGCTATGAAGAGACGTGCTCGTTACCATGGGATCCAAATTTTGTTTTTGACATTGGAGATTCACAGCGGCGGTAGAGTTGTGTTCATCAGCAGACTGTAAGAGAAATTTACATTGAGGGCGTGCAGCATCTAGTATTGCTTCGGAAGGACATATACCCTTCTTGGCTTTACCTGACACAGAAGAAGTCGCCGATTCGCCAGGTAAACCTAAATCGCTCGCCGGGATACAAGAAGTTGGACAGATGAGTTTATCCGGAACAGCTTGGCGCTACTGTCCATCACCAGATGGATTCTTCTCCGCCGCAATCCTGATGATAGGTCGTTGGATTTTTGAATTGGTCACAAAATCATGAAAGTAGATGTTCTCCGGCCAAGAATCTTTGGACAGAGCCTTATCCCTGTATGATTTGCTAACGCCTAATTAGTTTGACAATAGCTTCAACAGTTCCTGTTCAGCTCATTTTATCGCATGAAAGGTTTGTTCAACTTTCATTGTTTGTTGGGTTTGCAAGTCTGCCAGTTCTCGGAACTTTTTGCCTCTTTAAATAGTCGAAAGAGACAAAAAGCTCCGATAGCTGGCAGGTTTGTAAAATCGTCCGCAACAACTACGTGCGTGAGCTTCGTTTATCAAAAAATCTCTCAGTTCAGTAAGAAATAAATAAATATGCTGGAAACTCCAAGCGGCTTTGGAAATATTTAAAGCTCTTATCAAATCTGGAGATGGAAAAAAATCAAAGGTTATTTCTGATGTTTCGAATGAGGTGTATGATGACGGTAAAAACGCTCAATAAATTTCTTATCAAGAGTGTTTAAGAAGCAGGTGATGGCACCTACAAAGCGAGCGAAGGAGGAAAACGGAGTAACTAAAAATCAGATTTATGTTTTAGAGTAAAGAAAGAAATTGTCTCGGACCCAAAAATTGTACGAGAACCGATACTTATAGTAATCGGGTGCTGATGGATGTGTTTGATATAGTTGCTGACGAATTGTAAATAGGAAAGGTGATTTCCGCAAGGATGGAGGGGTCGCCTCTTTATTCGAGTTGGGTATCGAACTCAGGTGAGCTGCGTACAAGGCAATTAATTTATCTTGGCAATGTTTTAAATAATTGATGGCCGTACACAAAATTGTATATTGGAGAGGAATGGTGTAACAGGAAATGCTCTACGTACGCAAGTTACTAGGTACAACCGCTCTGCATCATCGGAAGGTGAAATTAGCTTTGGTGTTCACAGGGTAAGGGACTAGGACCACTTTTGTTTATCCTATACATTAACAACATGAGAAAAACCTTAAATAATGCGGAAGTAAACCAGTTTGCCGATCACACAATCCGGAAGGCTGCCAGTAAGTTTAACGTTCTTTGCAGGATTTTTACATTTGACTCGAAGATGTTCACAATACGATTCTAGTTCCTCATTTGCGCTTGAATTCTATTCCTAGCATCCGAGTAACAGGGTAAGCTAATGTAGATTCTTCAAAACAAGGAATGCTACTATTGCTATGATGCAACAGACAATTTTTGTGAAGTTTCATGCTGGTTTGATTACAATGGATGTTAGTTCGGCAACGTATTGAATATAACGCACTTGCTTTATCTACAAAGTAAAAATGGAATGGCGCCGCAGTACCTCTCTAGCACTATTGTGTAAGGCAATCTGAGGTTGTTCAGCGCTATAGAATATTGTAGGCAGAACTTTTTATTTTATAATGCTTACACACAAAAAAATAATGAAATTTAAACGACATGTAAATCAATACGCATGTAAACATACAAAGATTGAGTCAAACCTTTGATTAAAAATTACGTTAAAATCAATGCACTCAATTGGAGCGTCAAAAAGCATACAATTTTACACTTTCATTCGAGTAATATTACATGTCATTCATTATGCAATAAGCGTGTAAAAATACATTGAAGTGCATTGGTTTTCCGTTTAAACTGTAATTTTCAATCCATGTGTAATACTATTAAAAAATTCGTTGAAGAAAGCACGACAAGTCGTGTGGATTTGTGGTGGAACTTAGTTTTACATTTATATTCATGCTCCAAATATGTGCATGAAAATAAATAAATTACAAAATATTTTTTTCTGTGTACAATTTGTTCAACGCCTTCTGGTGCGCAAAGTGAACCAATAACCTAAGAGAATATAAACAAACTTGCAAGGTATTTGTGAAGCAGAGACCTTTAGATTTATAAGATAAAAGGATGGGCAAACACGGAAGTAAAGTAAGATTGAAGAAATCTCTCATGATGGAAAACTATTGTCAAAAGATATCTACCCGAAAAACTTCCACACTTCAAAAGGGTGTGAGGTGAACCATCCCAGAAAAATTACAACTCTAGCACTATTGACGAATTTCCAAAAGTCTATTTTATTTTCATATAAGACCGTTTATTACATTGAATTGAAGACTAGCTTTCAAGAAATATGAGATCAAAGATATCATAGGGACACTTTTGCAGTAAAATTGCATCGTTTGAAAAAATCGCACATAAATAAATTTGGTTCATCGGATTTCTCTTCGGTCGAATTAAATACGAGTCAAACCACGTCAAGTGGGCATCGAAATTTCCACGAAATCACCGATTTTTATGAAAAATATGTTTTTGTACAGGGAACGTGGAATGAAACTACTGGTATAAATATTTTGTAACAATTGCTATTTTTGGTTAAATTATAGACTTTTAAACTTTTGAGAACGGTAAAATTGAACTTTTTCAATTTCTTTATGTATTTTATGTACATTTGTAATAAACAATTTAAAATATTTTTATGTTCTCGGTGCTATAAAAAATTAAAAAAAATGTCAAATGACGCGGGAAACTTTCACCTTCAATAATCTGTAAAGATATTTTTGTCCTTTTGTTTCTGTTCAGAGATATGAAATTTTTTGCCACACGCCGCGCTCTTTAAACATGCGGTGCATTTCGATGATGCCCACGATAACGCACTAGCTACAGCCCGCGCAAACTCGACCAACGGGAATGTTCAAACTTTGGGCAGCATGCCTCTAATGTTGAAACCTAATGTTGATGCTTCATACATAGTATAGTGACGTCCAAAATCCAGTCACATTTTTATTTTTAATTATGCGTAACCTGGCTTACGTTTACACTTTATTTCAATTTTCGCTTGCGCTAACGTATGGTAGAAACAATAAAAGAAATAAGCCCTCTAATGTGTGACTTCGAGTAAAATATTGGGAGAAAAATTCTACGTTCAATATTCGGTGGCAGTCTTGGCAAAGCATAAAATAAAAAACGGAGTAATCCCACACATTTCGACTATACCAAACATACAAATATTCTGACTTCCAGGCTGATAAAACCAGACAGCTGTGTTAAAAATGTTCGCTCATTCTCATGACAAGGTAGCGATTTTCTTACCTTTCAAGGAGTAACGAAAAGTTGCTTACAATTTAGTATATAAGCTCAATCAAAAACTGTTATTATTGAAAACACGAACAGTTTGGTCTAATAACGTATAAAGAAATTGCTAAGAAAATAAATCCCAAACTAAGCTACCAAGAGAAGTTCTGTATGCCTATGTTAAAATTACGGCTAACTATGTTATCACCCAAAGTCATTTACAGTCAATTACAAAAAGATTCCATAACGAATTCTCTAATTGAATTATTGAAACCAACATATATATATATATATATATATATATATATATATATATATATATATATATATATATATATATATATATATATATATATATATATATATATATATATATATATATATATATATATATATATATATATATATATATATATATATATATATATATATATATATATATATATATATATATATATATATATATATATATATATATATATATATATATATATATATATATATATATATATATATATATATATATATATATATATATATATATATATATATATATATATATATATATATATATATATATATATATATATATATATATATATATATATATATATATATATATATATATATATATATATATATATATATATATATATATATATATATATATATATATATATATATATATATATATATATATATATATATAGCCGTAATTTAAACATAGGCATACAGAACTTCTCTTGGTAGCTTAGTTTGGGATTTATTTTCTTAGTAATTTCTTTATACGTTATTAGACCAAACTGTTCGTGTTTTCAATAATAACAGTTTTTGATTGAGCTTATATACTAAATTGTAAGCAACTTTTCGTTACTCCTTGAAAGGTAAGAAAATCGCTACCTTGTCATGAGAATGAGCGAACATTTTTAACACAGCTGTCTGGTTTTATCAGCCTGGAAGTCAGAATATTTGTATGTTTGGTATAGTCGAAATGTGTGGGATTGCTCCGTTTTGCCTTTCTCATATAAAGAAAGGCTATGCAATCACTGTAAAAATCGACTTTTTAACCGAGGCCCGGAGGGCCAAGTGTCATACACCATTCGATTCAGTTCGTCGAGATCGGCAAATGTCTGTGTGTGTATGTATGTGTGTGTATGTGTGTGTGTCATTTAAACTCACACAATTTTCTCAGAGATGGCTGAACCGATTTTCGCAAACTTAGTTTCATCTGAAAGGTATAATGCTCCCATAAGCTGCTATTGAATTTTTAGTTGATCCGACTTCCGGTTCCGGAGTTACGTGTTGAAGAGTGCGGTCACACAGCAAATTCCCATATAAACTGGTATCACCATGATGTTCAAATGATGTAAAACATATCAAAATTGATGTAACATTACTCTAGTTTGCAGGTCTGGATCACTAATGATCAATCAAAGCAGCTTTGACCACATTGGCCACCTATGACGGTTCATGACGCCCCCGGGGAACCCGCCAAGTTCCTAAGCTAATATCACACTCATACCCCAACGAATTCTCTACCGATTTTTACAAACTTGATTTCAAATGAAAGATACAGTAATACCGTTGACTGCTGCTGAATTTCATTCGGTTCTGACTCTTGCTTCCGGAGTTACAGGAGTGTTAATAAGGATACACTGGAATTTCCCATATAAATCGATACAATCGTAATACCTCAGAGGCCAAAAACTATTGAAATCGTCACCAAATTACATCTATTCGGAGGTCTAGATCACTGAATGGAAATCAAATATTCTTTGAATATATTGTCCACTATCGACAATTCCGGAAATCCCGGTATCCGGGCGTATTCCACAATTTAAGTCACATCTATTCTTAGGTGATGACTGAACCGATTTTCTCAAACTATGCCTCAAATGGATGGTATAATATGCAGCTGGGTGTTGCATCGTTCGCCCCTCTCCCCTTACAATTGCACCTCACCCCTTCATCACCCCCCTCGGACCACCCTCACACTCGCATTCTCTTCATTGACCCCGTATACCGGAAGTGTATATGTATCATTTAAACTTACACAATTTTCTCAGAAATGACTGAACCAATTTACACAAACTTAGTTTGAAATTAAACAGCGCTCCCATAAGCTGCTATTGAATTTTTAGTTCATCCGACTTTCAGTTCCAGTTTTGCGGATTGGAGAGTGCGATCACACTGCAAGTTCTCATATAAACTGGTAACACCATGATGTCTAAATTATTAAAATGGGTACAACATTGTTTGGATTTGCAGGTTTAGATCACTTATGACCAATCAAAGTTGATTTGACCACATTGGCCACCTATGACGGTTCTTAATGCCTCCGGGGAACTCGCCTAGTCTCTAAATTATTAGCACACCTCGATCCCAAGATTTTTTTAAATATATTGTCCACTATCGACGGTTCCGGGTATATACCAGAATCAGTTCTTCGGTGATGACTGAACCAATTTTCACTACCTTAGTCACAAATGCAAGATATAATATGGGGTTGGATTTTCTCCTACCCTTGATCCCCTCCCCCATAACCTTCCACTCCCCCGGCCCTCTCGACAAAACGATTCGAGCCAATGTATTCCGATTCCCATGGGATTTATTTTTTAAGAATGAAAATACTGTTAATCCAATTATGTAATAAAGCATATAAACATTTACCGTCGGTGTGGTTTCAAAAAATGCAACAACGTCATGCGTGGTTTTGATGCGATGAAATAACTTCGTGCAAGGTGTTCATTAATAATGCTGCATGTTCAATGTGACTGCGGTCGCGTCTTGTACACTACCCTTTATTTTTTCACTTTTTATTTTGTTCAAACCAATTTATGTATCATTGATTCAATAAATTCCTTACTTTCACTTACACAGCTGTTTTCGAAGTTTAAAAATGAAGAAAGTGATGTATTATACATTTCTTTTGTTTGCATTTTTACCTGTGAAAAATGCGATCAAACGCGTAGGGTACATTTATACCCCAGTGCAACATTCTAGAGTGGAAAACGCAAGTGCAACGTTCTAGGGTTAATAATGTAATAAACATTTCCACAATTATATTGAACATAATCGGTCATGGTCATAGTTTGAAGAAATGAGAAAGCCACAATTGCACCGTTAGGTGGATTAAACAGATTTTTTATTTTATGCTTTGCCAAGACTGCCACCGAATATTGAACGTAGAATTTTTCTCCCAATATTTTACTAGAAGTCACACATTATAGGGCTTATTTCTTTTATTGTTTCTACCATACGTTAGCGCAAGCGAAAATTGAAATAAAGTGTAAACGTAAGCCAGGTTACGCATAATTAAAAATAAAAATATGACTGGATTTTGGACGTCACTATACTATGTATGAAGCATCAACATTAGGTTTCAACATTAGAGGCATGCTGCCCAAAGTTTGAACATTCCCGTTGGTCGAGTTTGCGTGGGCTGTAGCTAGTGCGTTATCGTGGGCATCATCGAAATGCACCGCATGTTTAAAGAGCACGGCGTGTGGCAAAAAATTTCATATCTCTGAACAGAAACAAAAGAACAAATATATCTTTACAGATTATTGAAGGTGAAAGTTTACCGCGTCATTTGACATTTTTTTTTATTTTTTTATAGCACCGAGAACATAAAAATATTTTAAATTGTTTATTACAAATGTACATAAAATACATAAAGAAATTGAAAAAGTTCAATTTTACCGTTCTCAAAAGTTTAAAAGTCTATAATTTAACCAAAAATAGCAATTGTTACAAAATATTTATACCAGTAGTTTCATTCCACGTCCCCTGTACAAAAACATATTTTTCATAAAAATCGGTGATTTCGTGGAAATTTCGATGCCCACTTGACGTGGTTTGACTCGTATTTAATTCGACCGAAGAGAAATCCGATGAACCAAATTTGTTTATGTGCGATTTTTTCAAACGATACAATTTTACTGCAAAAGTGTCCCTATGATATCTTTGATCTCATATTTCTTGAAAGCTAGTCTTGAATTCAATGTAATAAACGGTCTTATATGAAAATAAAATAGACTTTTGGAAATTCGTCAATAGTGCTAGAGTTGTAATTTTTCTGGGATGGTTCACCTCACACCCTTTTGAAGTGTGGAAGTTTTTCGGGTAGATATCTTTTGACAATAGTTTTCCATCATGAGAGATTTCTTCAATCTTACTTTACTTCCGTGTTTGCCCATCCTTTTATCTTATAAATCTAAAGGTCTCTGCTTCACAAATACCTTGCAGGTTTGTTTATATTCTCTTAGGTTATTGGTTCACTTTGCGCACCAGAAGGCGTTGAACAAATTGTACACAGAAAAAAATATTTTGTAATTTATTTATTTTCATGCACATATTTGGAGCATGGATATAAATGTAAAACTAAGTTCCACCACAAATCCACACGACTTGTCGTGCTTTCTTCAACGAATTTTTTAATAGTATTACACATGGATTGAAAATTACAGTTTAAACGGAAAACCAATGCACTTCAATGTATTTTTACACGCTTATTGCATAATGAATGACATGTAATATTACTCGAATGAAAGTGTAAAATTGTATGCTTTTTGACGCTCCAATTGAGTGCATTGATTTTAACGTAATTTTTAATCAAAGGTTTGACTCAATCTTTGTATGTTTACATGCGTATTGATTTACATGTCGTTTAAATTTCATTATTTTTTTGTGTGTAGGCATTATAAAATAAAAAGTTCTGCCTACAATATTCTATAGCGCTGAACAATCTCAGATTGCCTTACACAACAGTGCTAGAGAGGTACTGCGGCGCCATTCCATTTTTACTTTGTAGATAAAGCAAGTGCGTTATATTCAATACGTTGCCGAACTAACATCCATTGTAAACAAACCAGCATGAAACTTCACAGAAATTGTCTGTTACATCATAGCAATAGTAGCATTCCTTGTTTTGAAGAATCTACATTAGCTTACCCTGTTACTCGGATGCTAAGAATAGAATTCAAGCGCAAATGAGGAACTAGAATCGTATTGTGAACATCTTCGAGTCAAATGTAAAAATCCTGCAAAGAACGTTAAACTTACTGGCAGCCTTCCGGATTGTGTGATCGGCAAACTGGTTTACTTCCGCATTATTTAAGGTTTTTCTCATGTTGTTAATGTATAGGATAAACAAAAGTGGTCCTAGTCCCTTACCCTGTGAACACCAAAGCTAATTTCACCTTCCGATGATGCAGAGCGGTTGTACCTAGTAACTTGCGTACGTAGAGCATTTCCTGTTACACCATTCCTCTCCAATATACAATTTTGTGTACGGCCATCAATTATTTAAAACATTGCCAAGATAAATTAATTGCCTTGTACGCTGCTCACCTGAGTTCGATACCCAACTCGAATAAAGAGGCGACCCCTCCATCCTTGCGGAAATCTCCTTACCTATTTACAATTCGTCAGCAGCTATATCAAACACATCCATCAGCACCCGATTACTATAAGTATCGGTTCCCGTACAATTTTTGGGTCCGAGACAATTTCTTTCTTTACTCTAAAACATAAATCTGATTTTTAGTTACTCCGTTTCCCTCCTTCGCTCGCTTTGTAGGTGCCATCACCTGCTTCTTAAACACTCTTGATAAGAAATTTATTGAGCGTTGTTACCGTCATCATACACCTCATTCGATACATCAGAAATAACCTTTGATTTTTTTCCATCTCCAGATTTGATAAGAGCTTTAAATATTTCCAAAGCCGCTTGGAGTTTCCAGCATATTTATTTATTTCTTACTGAACTGAGAGATTTTTTGATAAACGAAGCTCACGCACGTAGTTGTTGCGGACGATTTTACAAACCTGCCAGCTATCGGAGCTTTTTGTCTCTTTCGACTATTTAAAGAGGCAAAAAGTTCCGAGAACTGGCAGACTTGCAAACCCAACAAACAATGAAAGTTGAACAAACCTTTCATGCGATAAAATGAGCTGAACAGGAACTGTTGAAGCTATTGTCAAACTAATTAGGCGTTAGCAAATCATACAGGGATAAGGCTCTGTCCAAAGATTCTTGGCCGGAGAACATCTACTTTCATGATTTTGTGACCAATTCAAAAATCCAACGACCTATCATCAGGATTGCGGCGGAGAAGAATCCATCTGGTGATGGACAGTAGCGCCAAGCTGTTCCGGATAAACTCATCTGTCCAACTTCTTGTATCCCGGCGAGCGATTTAGGTTTACCTGGCGAATCGGCGACTTCTTCTGTGTCAGGTAAAGCCAAGAAGGGTATATGTCCTTCCGAAGCAATACTAGATGCTGCACGCCCTCAATGTAAATTTCTCTTACAGTCTGCTGATGAACACAACTCTACCGCCGCTGTGAATCTCCAATGTCAAAAACAAAATTTGGATCCCATCGTAACGAGCACGTCTCTTCATAGCACATTCGGCTCTACAACGATCACAGAAGGACTAAGCACTGTATGCTATGCTGGTATGACTCATCGCACCCTGGGACGCACTCCCCCTGCCACAGTCGAGTCATTGCAGCCAGCGTTCACCAGTCGTCCCGGTCCGGTGTGCAGGAGCTGTGAAGGGGTCTTCCAAATCGATACCAACGGCAAGTACGAACCTGATTTTGTTAATGCAAGCATTGATCAGCTCCTCGCTTCCAGTCAATCGCGGCATTCAAACCTACAAATATATTACCAGAATGCCGGTGGTATGAATTCAGTAATCGAAGATTATTTGGTAGCAAGTTCGGATGAATGCTTCGACATAATCGCCCTCACAGAGACGTGGCTTTGCGATAGCACTCTGTCAGTGCAAGCATTTGGTGCCAACTACGATGTTTTCCGAATTGATCGCAGCTCACGCAACAATCTCAAGGCTACCGGCGGCGGGGTGCTTGTGGCTATCCATCGTCGATTGAAATCGCAACTGATTGACGATACTTTGGGGGTCTGTGTCGAGCACGAGCGAATCAAACTGGCTGGCTACGCACTTTTTCTTTGCGTGATTTATCTTCCACCGGACCACACTCGCGATTCGACATTGATTGATTCACATACTGAGTCACTGGAACGGATTTCCGCTCAAGCAAGCCCGGTTGATGAGATCCTGATTGTTGGCGATTTCAATTTCTCCGGATTAAAATGGCGCTCTACTTCTGACGGATTTATGCTCGCTGATCCCAAACTGCCATCTTTTCATGCTGGTATCACCAGTTTGCTTGACTGCTACAGTCTAAATCTGCTGCGCCAAACGAATAATGTGGTGAACGAGAACTACAGAATCCTTGATCTCTGTTTTTCGAGCAAATCTGACTACGCGCCAAAAGTTATCGCAGCACCGTTCCCCCTGGTAAAGACTGTTAGACACCAACCTCCCCTGCATATATTGCTTGAAGCGATTCGAGTGAAGCATGACTGCAATGCTTCTGACACCGTCAGCTATAACTTTAGAAAAGCCGACTATAACAGCATTATTGACTTCCTGTCGAATATCCACTGGACAGAAATTCTCGACAATGATGATGTCAACGTTGTAGTGCAGACCTTCTCCAATATTATGAGCTATGCTATCGATCGCTATGTACCCAAAAGAAGTGGCCTTCAATCTAAGCACCCTGCGTGGTACACTGCCGAGCTGAGACGGTTAAAAGCGACTAAAAGAGCCGCTCTGAAGGAGTACTCCAAGTTTGGGGGCTACGTGCTGCGACAACACTACGTTCATGTTAACCAAGTATATAAAAAGACATCGAAGCGTTGCCATGCCGATTACTTGCTAAACGTGCAACGTAAGTTGAAGTCCGAACCTAAAACATTCTGGAAGCATGTAAACAAGCAAAGAAAGGAATCCGGGTTGCCTTCAACGATGAGCTATGGAGGACGTATGAGCTCTAGTTTACAGGAGATCTGCCAACTATTCTCTGAAAAGTTCGCGAGTGTTTTCTTCAACGAGAAACTGACACCGACCCAGGCTTCACGCGCGCTTCTCAATGTACCTCAATCATACCAGTCTTTGAACTCTATCAATATCGACAATAATATGTTACAAATGGCGATTAGCAAAATGAAGGCTTCAACCTCGGCAGGCCCAGATGGTATACCAACTATTATTCTAAAAAATGCTCTGCCGGTCTAATTGAACCTCTTTGTCATCTGTTTCAATTGTCGCTAACAACCGGAGTATTTCCCGAACTCTGGAAATCCTCCTTCATGTTTCCAGTTCACAAAAAAGGTGATAAAAAGGCAGTTGACAACTACCGTGCTATTACAACGCTAAGCGCAGTTCCTAAACTGTTTGAAATGGCTGTGTTGGGACCCATCTGTTTCAATTGTCGAGTATTTCCCGAACTCTGGAAATCCTCCTTCATGTTTCCAGTTCACAAAAAAGGTGATAAAAAGGCAGTTGACAACTACCGTGGTATTACAACGCTAAGCGCAGTTCCTAAACTGTTTGAAATGGCTGTGTTGGAACCCATCTCCAGCCACTGCAAACAGTATATCTCCGAGACTCAGCATGGATTTATGCCGAAACGTTCAACATCTACGAATCTTCTGTCGTTTACAACATATGTTACAGATGCTATAGCGGACGGCCTTCAAACTGACGTTATCTACACGAACCTTTCAGCTGCTTTTGACAAGATAAATCACGCTATTGCAGTGGCAAAATTGGATAGACTTGGCTTTGGTACTAATATTCTCCGTTGGATGCAATCGTATCTCAGTGATCGTCGTCTAGCAGTCAAAATAGGTGATTGTGTATCCGAAGAGTTCTTTGCTTCATCTGGTATTCCGCAAGGCAGCCATCTCGGTCCATTGATTTTTCTTCTGTATTTCAACGACGTTAACTTTTGTTTAGAAGGACCACGGTTGTCTTTCGCCGACGACCTCAAGTTATACCATAGAATCCGGAATACTGATGACGCAGCTTTCCTTCAACGCCAACTGGAAACCTTTGCGGAATGGTGCAAGATCAACCGAATGTCCCTAAACCCCAAGAAATGTACGGTCATTACGTTCTCGAGAAAAAAAAAAGCCAATTCGATTCGATTACTGTCTAGCTGAATCCACAATTGACAGAGCGAATTGCGTGAAAGATCTCGGAGTTTTTCTCGATGAACAACTGACGTTTAAACAGCATATCAGCTATATTGTCGCAAAGGCATCACGCTGTTTGGGGTTCATAATGAGAATATCTAAGCACTTTTCAGATATTTACTGCTTGAAATCTCTCTACTGCTCACTCGTTCGATTAACTCTGGAATATTGCTCAGTTGTGTGGAACCCTCATTAACTTAACGGTGTCCATCGAATTGAGACAGTACAGCGCAGATTTGTTCGGTTTGCCCTTCGTCGATTGCCTTGGAGCAACCCTCACCAGCTGCCAAGTTATGAAAGCCGGGGTTTGCTTATTGGACTCGATACATTGCAAGTGCGACGGGATCTATTCCGTGCTATGACGATTTCGGATATTTTGCAAGGTCGAATTGACTGCCCCGAGCTTCTCAGTGCGATACACATTAACGTTCGCCCTCACGCCCTTCGCAATAATTTATTCCTCCGATTACCTCTTCGCCGGACTAACTATGGAGTAAACGGTGCCAGCATTGGTTTGCAGCGGACCTTCAACAGAGTGTCATCCGAGTTCGATCTTCACATTCCACGTAGCAGATTACAATTTGACTTTTTAAATAGATTAAGAAATTATCATTAGGACAAAACTGTGTCTGTTTTTTTTTTTTTTTTCAATTTGTTTATTTGATAAGGCACGTATGCGTTAGCTTAAAGGTGCCATTTTTTCATTGTTTTACATTTTGAATTTCTTAAAACTAGGGGGATACACATTTCAATATTATTTTGTTTTATATAATAAAACTAAAAAAAAAACTACAGCTAACTTATACATATAAAAGAGGGTATAATATAATATTCGTAAGATTTGGGGGACGGGTCATTTGTGTGTTCTTTGTATAGTAATTCACTTTATGATTTTTAGAAGGGAGATTGTAGAAAAAATAATTATTAACTAAGCGGAACATTTTACAAGCTTATTAACTAGAGATAACTAGAAAGAGTGGTTCAAGATTAAGGGGAATTAATTAGGGCTATTTTAAAGTAGTGGTACTGTTGCGCATTTCTTAACGAGATTGAATATTGTTCAACTAAAACTAGAAGATAGGGGGGCACATAAATTTTGGGAAGATATTCAAAGGGAGAAGGGGGTGAAGTCATACATCTGTGTATCAGAGACATGGGAGGGTGGGTGGACAAGGCTGAAGGGGGGGGGGGGGGGTGAGATATAAACTTTCAGTTTCCGGCATCAGGAATTAACGGCCAGGATTACAGATTCGAATGGATTGATCAACTAACACTAGAAGATAGGGGGCACATAAGTTTTGGGAAGATATTCAAGGGGAGAAGGGGGTGAAGACATACATCTGTGTATCAGAGACATGGGAGAGAGGGTGGACAAGACTGAACGGGGGGGGGGGATATAAACTTCAGTTTCCGGCATCAGGAATCATAAACTGTGTCTGTTGATATTAATCTATCTATCTATCTATATATATAAAAGTCAAAGTTTGTATGTATATGATTTATAGACTACCAAACGGCTCCACCGATTTCCGTAAAAATTTGCACACAGTAGGTATGTGGTATGGGGCGTGTTTGTGTGGTATTAGTTGGAGATTATCTGCCCGCCAGATGGCGCTTTGGATCAAATTGTGTTTTCCTCCTATTTCGTTGAAAATCGCAGCAACGCGCGATGGGTATTAGCTAGTCTATATATATAAAAGTCAATGTTTGTATGTATATGATTTATAGACTCCCAAACGGCTTAACCGATTTCCGTAAAAATTTGCACATTTTTTGTGTGCTATTAGTTGGAGATTATCTGCCCGCCAGATGGCGCTTTGGAACAAATTGTGTTTTCCTCCTATTTCGCAGAGTGTCGCAGCAACGCGCGATGGGTATTAGCTAGTTAATTATAAATCAATAAACTAAATTCTTTGTTGGGAAATCCTTCGCAGCAACTATGTGCTTGAACTTAAAAACCTGTCAGTTCAGCAAGAATTAAATAAATGTGCTGGCGACTGTTGGTATTATACCAATGTCAAACGAGGTCTAAATCATTTATTTGGGCTTGAGAAATAATTACTAAGAACTTCAGTTAATTGCACTACTGCATTTGTCAAAGTGGAACTAAGAACTTGGGTCTCTGTCAATACGACTATCTTTGGTTTCACACGACCAATAACACTAGTTTACAAGAAAAATGAAGCTCCAAGAAAAAGTACTTTTTAGACTAATTTTGGGTCGCTGAACACGAAAACCATATTCATTTTTTTGTTCAAAGAAGCGATTTTGTGATTTTCTCAAAAAACTTGTTTTTGAGCACTTTTTGTAGTTTTTAGTCAATATTTCGTGTCAAAATCATCCAATTAATATAGTCAATAAGCAAGTTGAAAGTTGCCAAGATGCCCTTTCTAAAAACATATAATATGTGTCGATCATATGTAAAATTTTTAGTGCTGCAAGCAACCAAAGTTTAAAAAAAGTGCATTTTTGACCATTTTTAAAAGATACTCATTTTTAAAAGATTTCTTTACCGAAAAATATTTTTTTTTCAGACCTTTTAGAATCTAAGATGACAGATAATATGTTTACGTTAATTTTAAGCCTAATATCACTAACATCGGATGGAAAATGTTGATGCTATGGCACATTGAGCGAAATGGAAATTTTATGTTTTTAGCGGACCCTGCCCTGATGCTGCGGTTTAGAGGGTGTAGCACTGGGCTCATAAGCCAGTCTTCAAATATTCGAATCCCTATCGGGAAGGAGTCTCAGTGGGATCGTAGCACTAGCCACGTAATATTCTGTGAACTGAGAATCTGCTGTGAAGCCTGTTGAAGCAGAAGGCGAAAATTCCTTTAAATCGTAAAATCACACTCACCACAGAGTAAACAAAACTTTTCCAACGATATTTCCGCATTTGAAAAAAGCACTTAGTTGTACAATGAAATATCCAAACCATTCAAATGCCGCAGGATGGATGGATGCAAGCTCGAAAAGACAGTACCCAACACAAACAATAACTATCATGTATAGAAAATTATTTCAGCCGAAATTATGATTGCGCAAAAAAAAGTTACAATTTTCACTCAGTGCTTCATACCATCTACATTTTTAATCCGACTTTTGTGACCATTGGATAAAAAGACCATTATGCAAAAAGATTATTTATCTCATTAGATTCTAATATAATTTTCTTCTGTCCTTGATTTATTATAAAAAAATTACTAGAAATATGCATTTTTTTAAAAAAGAAGGTCGAGCATTAGACTTTTTTTTTAATTTGGTCGATTGTAATCATAATAAATGTACATTTCTCGACAAACATGCGATTACAGCTTAAAAGCCAACTGTCAAAATTCTCTTTGAAAGACAATTCCGGACAAACCGTTACTGGCTAAACGCAGTTCATAGCATTTGATGCAAGAGAAAACTTTTTTCTTTTGTTTACTATATACATCTGTGATTGGCGGGTAACAGTTTGTCTGAAATTTCCTTTCAAAGAGAATTTTGACAGTTGTCTTTTAAACCATAATAACGCATATTATACATTTTCGAAAAGGGCGCATCAATACCTTTCGAACTGTTTCGATCGGATCATTTTTGAACAAGATATTGACAAATAACTAAAATAGTGCCCCTTTTTCAAAGAAATCTTAAAAATGGAAATCTGTCACATTAGATTCTGAAAATATGAAAAATTATTTTTCTGTAATAAAAAATAGAGCAAAAACAAAAAAGCGGAAGCAAAAGAAAAACTTTTTTTTAACTTGAACTTCTTTTAAAGAGAAATAGAGTATTATTTTCGTATTCAGCGACCCAAAATTAATCTAGAAAACACTTTTTCTCGTAACTTCATTTTTCTTGTGAACTAGTGTAATCTTATTTAAGACCAAAAGAGATACAGTAATGTTTCGATTATATCACTATGCGTTTATATCAATACTCGTTTATATCACCCTCGATTATATCACGGTTTTGTCTCGACTATATCACGCTTTTTCAAAAACGGACAAGACAAACTACGTTTTGATCCAATTAAGCCACATGTTGTGTCCTGGTACTTTCAGGATTTTTTTACAATTGATTTGCTTATTTACATGTAGGGTAATGAGCCTATTATTGGGTTTCGGATTATATATGATGAGGTCGGTCAAAAAATCGATCTTTTATATTCGTTTATCTTAAAGTACAGATTCTTAATAAAGTATCTGAAAATCGGTATGTTTATAGATGTTTAAGCAGTAGAAGCAAAGTTGTAGCGCAGTTCCTTTACGTGAGCGTGGCGCGAAACTTTAAACGTGAATAATCTCGAAATCATGTTTTACCAAAAACTTTGTTGCAGTGAATAGGATTGCCAAAATATCTATCGGCCGATTCCAATTTTAGTTTTAAATTCTTCGTAACTTATTTGTCGTATCCTCAAGGGGCCGTCTGGTATAATGAGTAAACAAATTGACTTCTTTTTATTCACTTAATTGTTATCCACAAGAAAATCTACCAAAAATAATAAGAAAACCAAAATACGCGATATGGTAGGTATGACGAGACATGCATTACTCTTGAATTAATGTGAATACTTTTCTTTTGAAAGGACAACATCAACAATTGGAGATGGGACTATCTCTATGGGTGTTGAAACAACGAAAACTGAATCGTAGTTTCTTCGAATTCACTGATTTTAATATTATATTTAATAAGATATTTGTCCAAAACCTTAGCGTGCCAGATTCCTTCAAGTTTAGTTTTGGGTGGTTCAACAATTTTAAGAAACGGTACGGGATAGGTAAAGTGAAGCTGTGTGGAGAAAAATTATCCGCTGATGCCATACCGTTTGACCCAATGCGGTGAACAAAGATGGCATACGCTGCTCTAACCAACGGTTTTAAATGGGTATTGTAATAATAGAAATATGGCAAAAATAGGCTCATTACCCTACTATGATTGATTATTTTTGACACTTTTTAACTTTTTATTACTATTTGTTTATAGAAATACATGGGTTAATGCTTGAATGTAATTTTTTGTTTTGTTTTGAATATATGACGCTTCAAATATATCACGCTAAAATACAGACCGACCGTGATATAATCGAAACATTACTGTATGTGAAAAGCAGAGCAATTTTCACTCGGTGCTTAATAACATCACCAATTTTTGTCGGATTTTCGTGATCTTAGGCTTAAAATTCACGTGAGAAGTTTATCTGTCACATAAGATTTTAAAAGATTTATTTTGCTGATTTATTTTTTATGAAAAATCAACTAAAAATTAGTAATTTTACCAAACACTACTTTTTTTTACTTTGGTTGCTCTTAACCCTGAATTGTTGATATTTTATCCTAACACGTTATACATTTTTGGAATGGGCACATCAATACCTTTCAAATGGTGAGTTGTTTGTGTAAATCGGAAGATTTTTTCCTGAGATATTGACCAAAAACTGCAAAAAGTGCTCAAAAACACCATTTTCAAAAAATCACAAAAACTGTTCTCTGAAAAAGAAAATGGATATGATTTTCGTGCTCAGCGACCCAAAATTGACTTAGAAAATACCTTTTTTCTTAACTTCATGCAATTAACCCAAAATTTGTAAACTAGTGTAAGAAGTCTTTCACCGGATGATTAGGGGAAGATGGGGTAAAACGCACCCCCGGGGCAAAATGCACCCCTTGCTTATATCGAAAACAGCTGTAAATTTCTAGAAAACGGTAACACCAGTCGGAAGTGCGCCATGGTAAACATACACTGTCAAAGTTTGATAACCGTACATCAATAGCAGCTCGAGAAATAAACAAAACACAATAACGTGCTCTTCTCATGTAATTATTGTGGCTCGTGCAACAAGGATTTTCCGCTCTTATAAATACTGTTTTACTATTATATTAGAGTATTCCAGTTCTATTTATACCGTTGTTCATTATTCTATCGCACTACATATGAAAAATCTACTAAATAATTCACTTTTTGCTAAATTAATATCTCTGCTCCATCGGGGGCAAAATGCCCTCTTCTCTGATTTTGCTGCTTTTTAATCAAAAACAGACAAATCGTTCTGAAAACCTACCAATTGCATAACCTAAGGCTATTTAATGGCACACTTTTGTGAAATCTCGTTAGAAAATAAAACTACTTGCTTGTTCGCCGAGCATTATGCCCCGTTGTTGCGGTGCATTCTACCCCGTTGTTATAGTGCATTATGCCCCGTTGTTGTGGTGCATTTTGCCCCCGCACAGGTGCGTTTTGCCCCGCTTATTTTTCAAAAGGTGATTTTTAATGATTTCGAAAAATTGAATTATTTTCATGTTTTTGAATATTTTGCAAAGCGTTATAATATTGATTACAGAGGAAAATATTGGCTAAACGATATCATTAATTAAATTCTCCCAATTGATTTTCTATAGCTTTATGATCATATTTCCTTAGGGGGTGCGTTTTACCCCATCTTCCCCTACTACTGCAAATTGAACATGTCATACATTTTTCCGGTTTTATTACAAACAAGCAGTAGTCGTCCCTTTAGTATATTTAAAAGTGCACTTTTTACCGTATGTATTTTCAAATATATGTTGATTTATTGTTTATTCGATGTTTATTTAGTCTACTATGAATCCAACCCATCTAGCACTCAAAGTGCGTGCAAAAGGCACTTTGTTTTGTTTGAACGGAATGATAACTGTTCAATCATGTATGAAAATTGACAATTCACGAGAGGGGCCGAAAAACAATTACCAATTTATGGCAGTTGAAGGACAAATTATAATTGTTACCCAGTAACATGATTATTATATTAACTGTATTCATTACATTGATTATAAATTTGATACATATACTTAAGCTACCAGTACACTCTTTGTCATAACGTTAAATATTTGATGAAGCAAAATTTGATCAAATAAACGTGTTTGACAAACAAATTTGACAAGAGCAGTACACGAGATCAACTGTTTAACAAACTTTTTTCATCAAATATTTGCATTGATGCGTTACCGGACGTTACGCCTAATATTGTTTGACAAACATAATAAAACAAGTTTGATGGATCAGTATACTGTTTGTCAGAAGTAGTCAAACCGGCATGTACGTCAAACAAATCGCCATGCGAAAAAAATTTGTTCTGTTTGAACTTCATGAATTTTCAAGAGTGAAATATTTGTGTTAGCGCTGGGATGCCAAATGATTTTTCAGAAAATTTGTTTTATTTTATAAAAAACTGGAATTGTCAAGGCAACTATATCGCTTTCCTTTGTTCGTGATTATGCAGAGCAAGGTGTTTAGAGTTCTATGGTGATTCGTCTTTGGCAGTAGCTAGGTGAGAAGCGAGGTAAGCATGCAACTGGCTGCGGTGGTGAAAAATGACAGCAAACAACTTTGTGTGCGAACTGAAATCCAAGCAATCATATATCGAGACGAATGTTTCATCACTAGTAACTAGTAAACAATGTTGTTAGCTGTCGTTTTTAAAACCAGCATGGCTGATCGGCGTTTTAGATAATCGTATCACCTGAGAATAAAAGCTCATTGATGCAGAGTGTAATTTAACACCTCGGAAATCATTAACGTCATCATCGATTTCTTGTAGCAGATTTCAGTGATAAAATGTCGGAGAATTCGTTCGAAGTCAAATTAGAAATTTTATGTATCAGTGATCCTGAAAATACAGAGCCGGCTCTGTTTTTTCCCTACAGTCCATTGGTATTATGTGAAGAGTAAATTAAGGATGTAATAAAATAGGCAAATGGTGGCTTGGTAGAACGTAACCAAAAAACTTGTCGCCGGAGAAGTTTACACAATTGAAAAAAATGTTTTACAGTCGGGTCTCCTACAACGCGGATTTCTACTGCGCGGTACCTGCGTAGAGTAATGTGGGGCAAAAGTGCGCACCTAACAGTTTTCGTAAAATAACTATTGGTAGAAAAGCACTAGAAAATCGGCATGATTAAAAATTATTACTCTCATCACACATCTTCAAAACGTAATACTAGATATCTCTTGGTTTTGCTTGTAATCCGAGAAATAGTTATTTTCTTATGAATACTCAAATGCGTACTTTTGCCCCATGGTCGGGGCAAGAGTGCGCATAGCACGGGGCAAAAGTGCGCACAGCTTAAATAGCCGATTTATTTCCGCCCATAAATTAAACTAATCAATTTTAGGATATCCATCCCCTCTTACTCTTCCTTCATGTTGATGTTGTTCAGTTTTCCATTATGTTGAAAAAACTTGGATGTTTCATCTTTTAGACAATGTGGTTCATGATCAAACTGTCACCCCTTGTAAAATCATTATTTGTCATAGTTGGGTAGAACACTACTAGAATTCTTGTGCATTCGTAACCGAACGTTGTACCGAGAAACAAGTGCTTTTTGTTCTCTCCGGTGTGGTTTAGTTTTTTCGGTAGTACGAAGGTGCTTACTGTGGCAGAGGCTGCAGTAAAGCATTACTAATAAACAGTCCCGCGAGTGATAATTATTACCTGCGATATCGGTGAAGGTAGTGCAGTGAAGTGCGTTACTAAACAGTTTGCTTGCCTGAAAGACGGCTTTGTTTAGACGAGCTATACCAGCTCTCTACTGTGTGAAGGTCACGCGGGTGACGGATAAAACAAACGAAGGATCAATTCACCTACCAGCTCGTCAGGAACCAACTGGTGAAGTGTTTCGTTTTTTACTTTTCTTATCGATTTTTTTTTCGTTTTATTGCTTTTGATTTTTTATTTTGATTTAAGTTAAACAGTGCGGTCGAGCGTGTTGCTTCCGCAACAAAATGGAACAGACAGAATGATCACCCTCCGAATACGAATCTTATGGGGAAGAGGAACGTATATCTGATTCGGAGACAGATAATGTTATGGTCGATCCACTTCCCCCACTTTCCCCCAATGTCTCACAGCCCCCCCGAGTCAAGGTTTACAAGGATGGATCCGCTGGGAGCTGACAATGATATCGTTGGCAATAGCCTCTTTACGCTGGAGTATCGCGTCTACATCCCTTCTCATGATGTGGAGATCGACGGTGTGGTAAGTGATGCGGGTCTAACTGTCGATAATCTGATGAATGATGGGGCTGGCCGCTTTAAGGACCCTAACCTTCAATCAGTTAAGATTTTGGAGTGCAAGCAATTGCACTCAAAGTCCATCGAAGATGGGGATTACTATCCATCAGACTCGTTTCGCGTAACCTTCGCCGGATCTACACTTCCGAACTACGTTGAAGTGGGAGGAGCTCGTCTACCTGTACGCCTGTTTGTACCGCGGGTCATGAATTGTTCCAATTGCAAGCAGCTAGGTCACACGGCCACCTACTGTAGCAACAAGCAACGGTGCGGTAAATGTGGGGAACGCCATGCGGATGACACTTGCAGTAGGCCCGCTGAGAAGTGTGTTTACTGTGGGGAGAACCCGCATGCACTTTTGACATGCCCAACGTACAAACTTCGCGCGGATAAACTGAAGCGATCCGCCAAAGATCGCTCCAGACGCTCTTACGCAGAAATGCTTAAAAGAGCTGTTCCACTTATCTCCAAAAACCCATTCGATCTCTTGCCAACTGACGATAACGCATCTAACGACCCTTGCGAGGGGCATTCTTTGGCTCCGCTTGGAAACTCTAGGAAAAGACCTAATCAAAACTCACCTGAACTTCCTCGTAAGGATCCTAGATTGTCCCAAACAACTGTTGACAAATTAACTCAATAGGTCGTTAACAAAAATGGTTAACAAAAAAATGGTAAAAATATGTCCCAAACAAGGGTACAAAATAAAAATAATTCATCAACTGGAAGTGCTGGTACAAATCCGAAGATAATACCTCCTGGTTTTGGGAAATTGAGATACAACCAGGAGTCCCCAGCACTCCCCGGGGCACCAAAAATCCCAAGTGCTCCAATTTTACAGTCAGAAACTCAACCTAAAACGGGATTCCTTAAATTTTCTGACATTGTGGACTGGATATTCACAGCTTTCAACATTACCGTTCCTCTGAAAAGCTTGCTGGTTGCTATTCTACCAACAGTAAGAACATTTTCAAAACAGTTGACTGAACAATGGCCCCTCGTTACAGCGATCGTATCCTTCGATGGCTAACTTATTAGACGGAATCAGGGATCTGATCACTGTTTTACAGTGGAACAGCAGAAGTATTATCCCCAAAATTGATTCATTAAAACACTTGCTAAATTACAATCATTGTGATGCATTTTCCCTATGTGAAACATGGCTAACTTCTAATATAAACCTCAACTTCCACGATTTTAACATTATCCGCTTGGATCAAGAAGACTCATATGGAGGGTTTACTTTTAGGGATCAAAAAGTGCTACTTCTTCAATCGAATCAACCTCCCTTCGACGCCAGGCATTGAAGTTGTCGCTTGTCAAACAACAATCAAAGGCAAAGATCTTTGCATTGCTTCTATTTACATTCCTCCTAGGGCCATGATGGGATATCGAAGATTCTCCAATGTGATTGAACACCTTCCCTCGCCCCGCCTGCTTCTTGGAGACTTTAACTCTCACGGTACAGGGTGGGGCTGTCTATACGACGATAATTGATCTTCGACAATTCAAGACCTTTGTGACAACTTCAATATGACAATTCTGAACACAGGGGAAATGACACGGATTCCTAGACCACCTGCGCAAGCAAGTGCACTGGACTTATCTTTATGCTCGACATCACTACGGTTAGATTGCAAGTGGAAGGTAATATCTGATCCCCACGGTAGTGACCACTTACCAATTGTAATTGCAATCACCACTGGTTCAAGACCATCGGTACCAATCAATGTTCCCTATGACCTCACACGAAACATTGATTGGAAGAGCTACGCTGTTGAGATATCCAAAACTATCGAGTCAACACAGGTACTTCCCCCGGAGGAAGAATATAAGGTTTTGTCCAACTCGATTCTCGATACCGCGATTCAAACTCAGACGAAACGAGTACCCGACGTGAACACCCAAAAACGTTCTCCCAACCCGTGGTGGGACAAAGAGTGCTCAGACGTGTACGCGGAGAAAGCTGCCGCGTATAAAACCTTCCGGAACGACGGGTTAGTTGCTAGTTATCGAGTGTACGCGATATTAGAAAAGCGAATGAAAAATTTAATGAAAGCTAAGAAACGCAGTTACTGGCGCCGGTTTGCCGACAGGTTAACAAGAGAAACATCGATGAGCACTCTTTGAGGCACGGCCCGACGTATGCGAAACCGAAACAGTACTAACGAGAGCGTGGAATATTCAAACCGTTGGATATTGGATTTCGCCAAGAAGGTTTGTCCGGATTCCGCCCCGGCACAGAAAATATACCGCGCCGCGTCGCCTCACAATAACGCGAACGAAACACCGTTTACGATGGTGGAGTTCTCACTTGCTCTCTTATCATGTAACAATAAAGCCCCGGGCCCAGATAGAATCAAATTCAACTTGTTGAAGAATCTGCCAGACTCTACCAAAAGACGCTTGTTGAATTTATTGAATAGGTTTCTTGAGGGTAACATTGTCCCACATGACTGGAGACAGGTGAGGATCATCGCCATCCAAAAATCAGGAAAACCAGCCTCCGACCACAATTCGAATCGTCCGATTGCAATGCTGCCCTGTATCCGGAAGTTATTCGAAAAAATTATCTTGTTTCGCCTCGATAATTGGGTCGAAACAAATGGCTTACTGTCAGATACACAATTTGGCTTCCGCAAAGGCAAAGGAACGAACGATTGCCTCGCGTTGCTCTCAACAGAAATTCAAATGGCATATGCTAACAAAGAGCAGATGGCATCAGTATTCTTGGATATTAAGGGGGCTTTCGATTCAGTTTCTATCAAAATTCTTTCTGAGCAGTTGTACCAGCATTAGAGTGACAGAAAAAAAATGACCCCCATCGGCCCACCCCTGAGTCGATTCCTAGTCCCACCAGGAGTGTCTGCTCCAAATTTGAGCCAAATCGAACAAGTCTAGCTACCGGACCAACGTGCTTGAAGTTTGTATGGGATTTTTCGATAATTTACATGGAGAAAACCCTCTTGCTCACATTTTCGCCGCTAGGTGGCACTGTATACATCAGACTATCACCAAAAGTGAAACTTAAGAAGATAATTCTATTGTCTACAACTTTGTTGAAGACTGCAAAGCGATCTGACTCGAACAGGAAAAGTTCTTAAACTTTTAACGAAGTGATGTCTGAGTCAGTTTTGCATGGGACCTAGCAGTGCATGGTAGTGTATCAGTACTAGGTTCCAACAAACTGAACATTTTTATGGAATAATGGTTAGATCTAGCTGAATAGTATGTTCGGAAGAATTATAGTACATAATACGAGTTATGTTTTGGTTAGAAAATTGTAGTTCCACCTGTGACCGCATAGATGGCGCCAACACTAACTTTTCAACGGAGAGAGATAGAAACTAGATGTCTTCTACAAAGTTGTAGAACAAGCCTTTTGCAGTAATTCTTCCAAACATCTCGATATTGTATCTCTATCCGTTGAAAAGTTAGTGATGGCGCCATCTATGCGGTCACAGATTGAACTAAAATTTTCCAACCAAAACATAGCTCGTATTATGTACTGTAATTCTTCCGAACATACTATTCAGCTAAATCTAACCATTAATCCACAAAAATGTTTAGTTTGTTAGAACCTAGTACTGATACACTATCATGCACTGCTAGGCCCCATGCAAAACTGACTCAGACATCACTTCGTTAAAAGTTTAATAACTTTTCCTATTCGAGTCGGATCGCTTTGCAGTCTTCAACAAAGTTGTAGACAATAGAATTATCTTCTTAAGTTTCACTTTTGGTGATAATCTAATGTATACAGTACCACCTAGCGGCGAAAATGTGAGCAAGAGGGTTTTCTCCATGTAAATTGTCGAAAAATCCCATACAAACTTCAAGCACGTTGGTCCGGTAGCTAGACTTGTTCGATTTGCTTCAAATTTAGAGCAAGTACTCCTGGTGGGACTAGGAATCAAATCAGGGGTGGGCCGATTGTGTTTTCAAAAATTCATTATTTTTCTGGGCAGTCTAACCAGCATGGTCTCTCGCCAATTTTAAATAACTTTTTGCTGCTGCTTGGGCTCTCCAGCTGGGTATCGAGTTCTCCACCGAGAAAACTGAGCTAGTCGTATTTTCTAGAAAGTGTGAACCAGCGCAACTACAGTTTCAATTAATGGATCAAACTATTGCTCAGGCTTTAACATTCAAATATCTCGGGGTATGGTTCGACTCTAAAGGTACCTGGGGATGTCACATTAGGTATCTGAAACTGAAGTGCCAACAAAGGATCAACTTTTTCCGTACAATATCTGGAACATGGTGGGGTGCCCATCCAGGAGACTTAATCGGGCTGTACCAAACAACGATATTATCAGTGTTGGAGTGCGCATGTTTCTGCTTTCGCTCCGCTGCGAACATACACTTCATCAAACTGGAGCAAATCCAGTATCGTTGCTTGCGTATTGCCTTGGGTTGCATGCACTCGACCCATACGATGAGTCTCGAAGTGCTGGTGGGCGTTCTTCCGCTGAAAAATCGATTTTGGGACCTCTCATATCGATTGCTCATTCGATGCGATATTCTGAACCCATTGGTGATTGCAAATTGCGAAAGGTTTATCGAGCTTAATTCTCAGACCCGATTCATGTCCTTGTACTTCGATTACATGGCACAGAACATCAATTCATCTACGTATAACGTCAACCGTGCTCATCTCTTAGATACTTCTGATCCAACTGTATTTTTCAATACATCCATGAAGGAAGAGATTTGTGGAATTCTGAATCATATTCGCCCACAAGTGGTCCCAAATATTTTCTATAACAAATACCATCAAGTCGGCTGCGCCAAAATGTTCTACACTGACGGATCAATTCTCGACGGCTCCACAGGCTTCGGTATATTCAACGAAAATCTTGCTGCCTCATTCAAACTCAATGATCCTGCTTCAATTTACGTCGCAGAATAAGCTGCCATTCAGTATACTCTCGGGATCATTGACACCCTGCCCTCAGACCATTACTTCATCGTTTCGGATAGTCTCAGCTCCATTGAGGCCATCCGTGCGGAGAAGCCTGGAAAGCACTCACCGTATTTCCTGGGGAAAATACGGGAATATCTGATTGCTTTATCTGAAAAATCTTACCAGATTACCTTGGTTTGGGTCCCGTCACATTGTTCTATTGCGGGCAATGAGAAGGCGGACTCTTTAGCCAAGGTGGGCGCATTAGAAGGCGACACTTACGAAAGACCAATTTGCTTCAATGAATCTTCCAGTATCTCTCGTCAGAGGACGCTCGATAGTTGGCAAACCTCATGGAGCAATGGGCATCTGGGACGGTGGCTACATTCCATTATCCCGAAGGTATCAACGAATGCTTGGTTTAAGGGGTTGGATGTGAACCGGGACTTTATTCGAACGATATCAAGGATCATGTCCAACCATTACTCGTTTGACGCGCATCTCCATCGTATAGGGCTTGCTGAAAGTAATCATTGTGTTTGTGAGAACGGCTAAAGTCCCGGTTCACATCAAACCCCTTAAACCAAGCATTCGTTGATACCTTCGGGATAATGGAACCAAGCATTCGTTGATACCTTCGGGATAATGGAATGGTTTGCCAACTATCGAGCGTCCTCTGACGAGGGATACTGAAAGATTCATTGAAGCAAATTGGTCTTTCGTAAGTGTCGCCTTCTAATGCGCCCATCTTGGCTAAAGAGTCCGCCTTCTCATTGCCCGCAATAGAACAATGTGACGGGACCCAAACCAAGGTAATCTGGTAAGATTTTTCAGATAAAGCACTCAGATATTCCCGTATTTTCCCCAGGAAATACGGTGAGTGCTTTCCAGGCTTCTCCGCAAGGATGACCTCAATGGAGCTGAGACTATCCGAAACGATGAAGTAATGGTCTGAGGGCAGGGTGTCAATGATCCCGAGAGTATACTGAATGGCATGTTGTTTGGCTGTGCGCAGAGTACTGTATTGCTAGGTCCCAACTAATAGATTCCCTTCGGGCCCGAGGTAGATCACCCTATGTGCCAGTCCGGGACGTCCTGGCAAACCGTGACCACCCCTATATTTTTCTTATCTATATCTTTTTGAAAACTATTGATGTCCAAGTTTAATACATTTTGCCCTCTCTCATTCACAGTAGAATCTCACCAACCTATCCCTGTATCTACAATATGGCATTGCTTCACGAGTCTTCGGTGCATACCCTTCTTGACAACCGTCTACCCAGAACATCATGACATACCTCACATGCAGATGATATAGAGAACATCATGACAGCATCAGAGTGCCAATAATTATCCGAAATATCGACCCTCCCCTCGCCCCTGCGATTACAGGCTGGAAACTACAACACAACAACAAAGTGTGCATATCCGCCACAATGATCAATCAGCAAACGACGATGT
The DNA here is from genome assembly GCF_030247195.1 of Topomyia yanbarensis. Taxonomy (NCBI): domain Eukaryota; kingdom Metazoa; phylum Arthropoda; class Insecta; order Diptera; family Culicidae; genus Topomyia; species Topomyia yanbarensis. The sequence goes on along the minus strand of NC_080671.1, from coordinate 261,201,659 downwards.
CAATTACACTATATGTATCCCACTTCCTAACTTTTTCCTTTACTTACATAGGAGGGGAGCAAGCCGCCCCTAAATACGGCTTTCCCTTCCCCCACTAACATGTGACATGTAATTAAAACAAATGAATTATCGGCCTCGTTAAGCTAAAGCATTTGGGCCTAAATAAACGTATTTAAGATAAAAGCCTTTCTCATTTCTCCAAACTATGATTTAATAGCTGGTTCGTACAATATAACATTATGGAAATGTCTTTCATTCTTATTACACTTGGTAAGTATATATAAGAGCACCTTTTTGCATTCATCGCGGTATCGGTTTGAATCGGAGTTTTCTATGTGATCGCACTCCACAACCCGTAACTCCGGAGCCGGAAGTCGGATGGAGATGGAATTTAATGTCAGTTTCCGGGGACGCAACACCTTTCATTTGAGACTAAGTTGATCAAATCGGTCCAGCCATTTTCGAGAAACCAATATAACCGTTATTCTGAATTTGGATGCTTCCGGATCCGTCGATGGTGGCCAGTGTGGCCAAAGAGAATTTGAATGACTGTTGGTGACCTAGATCTACAAATTCAACAGTTGTGCTTACATTTTGGAAAAAAAATCACCTTTTTACATTAATCGCAGAATTCGTTAGAATCGGGATTTGCTGCGTGATCGTACGTATGACCCTGTAATTCAGGAACCAGAACTCGGATCCACACAAAATTTAACAGCAGCTGATGGACCTTTCATTTAAAATTAAGTTTATCAAAATCGGTTCAGAAAATTCCGAGAGACCGATGTGGACAAATCAACAAATTTTGTTTTGTAACCATACTCTTCAACTCGTAATCCGGAACAAGATGTCGGTTGAAAATGAATTTCAATAGCAACCTATGGGAATATTATTCCTTTCATTTGAATCTTAGTTTGTAAAAATCGGTTCAGCCATCTCCGAGAAACCGATGTGTACATTTTGTTAACAAATCCGCACATACACACACATACATACATACATACATACATACATACATACATACATACATACATACATACATACATACATACATACATGCATACATACACACATACATACACACATATTTTGCGATCTCGGCGAATTGAGTCGAATGTTATATGAGACTCGGCCCTCCGAGCCTCGGTTAGAAAGTCGGTTTTTGGAGCAATTGCATAACCTTTCTATATAAGAAAGGCAAAAGAATAATATTTAATTAGCTTAATAAGCATGAGTTCAATGTTATCTTCATGTGATTATAATTTGGAAAGGTTGGTGGAATGGGTTTGAACGTGTAGGGAATGGGGGGTTAGTAGAGTGGGAGTGTAGGATGCGTCAGAAATCCTTCATCTTATTTCGGTATACGGGGTGGATGAAGGAAATGCGGGCGTGAGGGTGGTCCAAGAGGAGGGGAGTGATGAAGGAGGGAGGTGTAAGGGCAAGGTGGGGGGGAGTTGCGGCGACGCAATACTCAACTGCATATTTTGCCTTCCATTTGAGACTTGGTTTGAGAAAATCGGTTCAGTCACCACCGAAGAACCGATGTGACTTTAATTGTGGAATATACCCGGAATTCCAGACTTCCGGAATCGTCGATAGTGGACAATATATTCAAAGAATGTTTGATTGGCAATCAGTGATCTAGATCTGCGATTAGAAGTAATTTGGTGACCATTTCAATAGTTTTTAGCCTCTGAGGTATTACGATTGTACCGATTTTTATAGGAAATTCCAGTGTATCCTTACTAACACCCCTGTAACTCCGGAAGCAAGAGTCAGAACCGAATGAAATTCAGCAGAAGTCAATGGCATTACTGTATCTTTCATTTGAAATCAAGTTTATAAAAATCGGTAGAGAATTCGTTGTGGAATGGGTGTGATATTAGCTTAGGAACTTGGCGGGTTCCCCGGGGGCGTCATGAACCGTCATAGGTGGCCAATGTGGCCAAAGCTGCTTTGATTGATCATTAGTGATCCAGACCCGCAAACTAGAGTAATGTTACATCAATTTTAATATGTTTTACACCATTTAATCATCATGGTGGTACCAGTTTATATGGGAATTTGCTGTGTGACCGCACTCTTCAACCCGTAACTCCGGAACCGGAAGTCGGATCAACTAAAAATTCAATAGCAGCTTATGGGAGCGTTATACCTTTCAGATGAAACTAAGTTTGCGAAAATCGGTTCAGCCATCTCTGAGAAAATTGTGTGAGTTTAAATGACACACACACATACACACACACATACACACACACATACATACACACACAGACATTTGCCGATCTCGACGAACTGAATCGAATGGTGTATGACACTCGGCCCTCCGGGCCTCGGTTAAGAAGTCGATTTTTACAGTGATTGCATAGCCTTTCTTTATATGAGAAAGGCAAAAAGAATTCTTGAGAATATGCTATTTATATTAGAAATACATCTGTATTTACATATTCATAGTTTTTTGGTTCTTTTTTAATTACTCTGAGCTTTCGGCACTCTATATTTTTCCTTGGAACCAAATATGCTGATGCTTTTGTTCCTAAACCGCTCATATATGTCGTAATTTGACCGGTGAGCTCGTAGTTATTGAAGATGCTTATCCCTTCTTTAAATCATGGAAGAATTAGTTCAATTTTTATATAAAAAGCTTCACTCGCGTCTTTTGATTTGGGGCGGATATGCTATGTGCACTTTTACCCCACTGTCAGTATTTTAGCTTATTCAATTGTTACGAAAATTACTGAATTTTTTCATTAAATCAAATATATCTCGCAACGAACCATATGTTGAAGATTTTTAGGGTACTGTAGTTTTATAAATCCTGATTTATTCAAACAGCCAATTTATGATTCCCAAAATTCAAAAAATAATATCAAATCAACGAAAAATATTCCTTCCCCCTTAATTTCAAGCCACTATATTCAAACCTTTCATGCTTATATGTGCGATTAGTTGACTTAATGATACACTAAATCCATACAGAGTTTCCAGGTTCTAGCGCTTGTGTGCTTCTAAAAGTCCTATGCGCACTTTTGCCCCACGCGCACTTTTACCCCACCTTACTCTAATATTAATCACATAGCTTATGGGATTTTGACTAATTGGGGCTGTGGTTGAATATTTCGTCTGCGTTAACATTTTGCACCATACTTTCTTTGGCAAAGTTTTTGTGCTTATTTAGACCTACAATTTAGAGTGACTGGATATCCAATTAGTTGAGAACTGTGCCGCCAGGGGTACTTTAAAAGAGAGTAAATAAATCGAACCTCTCGTCGTGAATGTGACTAACGTTGAATAGGTTTAACGAGGAATGTTTCGAAACACTGATTATTTTGAAAGGTGGTGTCTCATGAAGATTTGTCCAGGAAGTCAAGAGTTTCTGGATAGTGGAAATAATAAATCAGAATTGTCCCATCAGACGGCGCTAATACTAATGCAAATGTTCAATTAATGTCAAAATCATTATTTGTGTCAATAACGAGAATGTTTAGAGGGGTACTATCTTCAGTAAAGATGCTCGAGAAATCAAAGACTACCAGATGGTGATAGATTAGTTTGGGATACTCTCACTATGGTGCACTAGTGAGCGTACTACCTAAAAGTACATTATAGAATATGATACATCTCAAAAGTCTAGTAACATAGAAAGATGGTGTTTCTGGCAAAGTTCTAGGGGAGATCAACGGCTACGCGATTACGGCCAAAATCAAACTGAAATAGATCCGCCAGATGCAGCTAGTGAGCATGTACTATTTTTCAAATTCTATATCTCGAGATTACGATAATTTAGAAGTGTGGTTGGTGTCTTCGCAATACTCATCAGCGGGTCGAGTGCTGTCCGACGGTGAATAGATAATTTCAGAATTCAGCCACTAGGCGTTAGGGAGAATACAACTTCCAGTGAATATTAGGTGATGTTTTGTCACGAAAGTTTAATAATTTAGGGAAATGATGTGATGTGAATGATGGGTTTTGATAATCGAATTTTTTCTACAATATGCCAATAAGTTTTATTTTAAAGGGCAATTTCTTGGCAGATGAAAACCAATTGTTTTGGACATTTTCAATGCACAGGTAGTTCCAATGCGTCAAAAAAGAAAAATTTTCAACATTTTGGGAATGAATTTCATATTGCAAGGCAAGTTGTTGGCAGCAAAATTTTCAACATTTTTGGTATGAATTTCATATTGCAAGGCAAGTTGTTGGCAGTTGAAAACCAATAGTTTTGGAAATTTTCAATGCACATGGGGGTCCGCCAATGTGTAAAAACGATTTTTTCAACTTTATGGGATTGAGTGTTATATTGAAAGGCAAGTTTTTGTCAGATGAAAATCAATCATTTTGGACATTCTCAATGCACAAAGGGTAGTTAGTTTTATATTGAAAAGCTATACAGTTGTAAATCAATAGTTTAGGTCAATTTCAATGCACATGGGGATCCATCGATTAATCAAAATAGAAATTTTTTCAACTTCATGGGAGTGAGTACATGAACTTCAAAAGTTTTGGGCATTTTCAATGCACAGGGGGGTCCACCAATGTGTCAAAACGAAAAAAAATCAACTTTATGAGAGTCAGTTTTATATTGAACGACAAGTTGTTGCCAGATCTAAATCAATAGTTTTGGACATTCTCAATGCACATGGGTCCGTCGATGAATCAAAATGGAAAAATTTTCAACTTCATGGGTGTTGCTACAAGAACAACACAAACGGCAACACTGCTTGACAAATCCCGTGGACAGGTACCTGTCCTTTGGCCTGTCAGACGAAAACGAAATGTTGGCAGATGATAGAGCAGCGTAGTGCCTACTGCATAGGTAACTTATCGAAAAATCATATTTATAAATTACAGTGAATTTAAAACTAATTCCTAGCTGTTGTTTAGCTCTCCAACGGTAGGTTTAATTTATAAAAATACTATTGAATTATAATTTAATAATCATCCTAACAGAAGAAAAAGAAATTATCGGCAACTGTAGGCCAAAGAAACCACATGGTTTATTGAAATTGTACACTACTTTGTAAGTTAACCTATATACTTTATTTTCTATAATTTTCCTAATCAAACCTGTATTTACAGTTTGAAGCTTTTTGAATAAATAATTGCTCTCAAAATAGTGTCTTTGTTCTACCCGAACAATGGGAGTAAGTTTTATATTGATGGGTAAGTTGTTGGAAGATGAAAATTAATTGGTTTAGTGCCGCATAGTGCGAGTATCCCAAACTAATCTGTCACCATCGGGCAGTCCTTGACAGCTCGAGAGACTTTGCTGAAGACATCACCCTTCTAAATTACCGTCTTTAGAAGATATTGAAATAAAAAGATGTTTGCTGACTAGCTCTGCTAGTGGGTGATATCTAATTTTATTATTACATTATCAAACAGCCCTTGTCGTCCTCAGAAACTTTACAGAAAACATCATTTTCCTAAATTATTAAACTTTCGTGACAAAACATTACCTAACATGTACTGGAAGTAGTATTCTCCCTAGCGCCACCTAGTGGCTGAATTCTGAAATTAACTATTCGCCAACACTCGACCCGCTGATGAATATTGCCGAAGACACCACACTTTTAAATTATCATGATCTCGAGATATAGAATTTGAAAAATAGTACATGCTCACTTTAATTTGATTTGCCCATAATCGCATAGCCCTTGACCTCCTCTAGAGCATTGCCGAAAACACCATCTTTCTAAGTTATTAGACTTTTGATATGTATCATATTCTAAATTGTACTTTTAGGTGGTACGCTCATTAGAGCCTCATAGTGAGAGTATCCCAAACTAATCTCTCACCATCTGGTAGTCTTTGATTTCTCGAGCAACTTCACTGAAGACAGTACCCCTCTAAGAGACTATCCATAAATGACGTAGTATTTTTTCAGTGACTTTTAACACTCCCTCCTCCATCGTAGCATTTCGTCACAAACCTCTAAGTACCGCTCACCCTGGTAATTGCGTAGCTTGACGGTAACCCTTCCCGCCTTGTCCTCGCAAAAAAAAAATTTAAAAAAAAAACGATGTTAGATGAAAGGGGTAAGATTGTCGTGACATCAGGTCAACCCCAAAGGCCTTAGTACACAGGTACGCAAAGAGTGTGCAGAGTTTGAAGCCAGAAAAAGTCTACCTATCGAGCAAAATTAGAATCCAGCTTTGATGTACAGGTATCAGAGACGGATTCCAAATGTGCTCGATAGGTAACTTTTTTTGACTTCACTCTTTGCGCAACTGTTCTCTATCAACTGTGGCCAACCCCTATTCCCCTTTAAAAAAGCTACGTAGCATGACATGACCTCTTATCCCCCTGCCGTCGCACATCATCACAATATACAAAACTTCCCCCTCCTCCATATAATGCGTAATTATCGTTATTGAAGCACAATATGCAGATTGTAATTAAATCAAAACAAACACCAATCAATATTCTCTGTTACACCAAGTTTAAAGTTTAGGAAACGGGTCACGGAATTTCGCACGGAATTAGGCCCGGGGGAAACCTAAAGCTCTGCCACTCTAAACAAATACCAACAGTATCAAAATAGCGCCGAATTTTAAACCTTAACGTTTTGCCTTTCTCATATAAAGAAAGGCTATGCAATCACTGTAAAAATCGACTTTTTAACCGAGGCGCGGAGGGCCGAGTGTCATACACCATTCGATTCAGTTCGTCGAGATCGGCAAATGTCTGTGTGTGTATGTATGTGTGTGTCATTTAAACTCACACAATTTTCTCAGAGAAGGCAAAACCGATTTTCGCAAACTTAGTTTCATCGGAAAGGTATAACGCTCCCATAAGCTGCTATTGAATTTTTAGTTGATCCGACTTCCGGTTCCGGAGTTACGGGTTGAAGAGTGCGGTCACACAGCAAATTCCCATAAACTGGTACCACCATGATGTTCAAATGATGTATAACATATTAAAATAGATGTAACATTACTCTAGTTTGCGGGTCTGGATCACTAATGATCAATCAAAGCAGCTTTGACCACATTGGCCACCTATGACGGTTCATGACGCCCCCGCGGAGCCCACCAAGTTCCTAAGCTAATATCACACCCATTCCCCAACGAATTCTCTACCGATTTTTACAAAATTGATTTCAAATGAAAGATACAGTAATACCATTGACTTCTGCTGAATTTCATTCGGTTCTGACTCTTGCTTCCGGGGTTACAGGGGTGTTAGTAAGGATACACTGGAATTTCCCATATAAATCGGTACAATCGTAATACCTCAGAGGCTAAAACTATTGAAATGGTCATCAAATTACTTCTAATCACAGATCTAGATCACTGATTGCCAATCAAACATTCTTTGAATATATTGTCCACTATCGACGATTCCGGAAGTCCGGAATTCCGGGCATATTCCACAATTAAAGTCACATCGGTTCTTCGGTGATGACTGAACCGATTTTCTCAAACCAAGTCTCAAATGGAAGGCAAAATATGCAGTTGAGCATTGCATCGCCGCCCCTCCCCCGCCTTGCTCTTACACCTCCCTCCTTCATCACTCCCTTCCCTTTAGACCACCCTCACGCCCGCATTTCCTTCATCCACCCCGTATACTGAAATAAGATGAAGGATTTCTGACGCATCCTCCACTCCCACTCTACTAACCCCCCATTCCCTCTACTTTCAAACCTATTCCACCAACGTTTCAAAATATAATCACATGAAGATAACATTGAACTCATGCTGATTAAGCTAATCAAATATTATTCTTTGCCTTTTTCTTATAGAAAGGTTATACAATTGCTCCAAAAACCGACTATCCAACCGAGGCCCGGAATGCCGAGTCTCATATAACATTCGACTCAGTTCGCCGAGATCGCAAAATAACTGTGTGTATGTATGTATGTTTTTTTTTACAATGGAGAAGACCTTTACGTCCTACACGTGCTATTGGTAGGGTCAAATCTACCACACGGGGTGCACTGGGGGCGCGTCGGGCTCGAATGGTGACGCTGCTATTAATACCGACTAAACTCCATTTGGCTCCACCATCGTTTATCCCAGGAACTACCTCTCGGCATTACTTCTGGAGAGATGGCTGTACTAAATGTACTCATTCACTCTCACTCACGCGTTCATACGTCCTGTATGAGGCTTACTTGGGTGCTCTCTCAATCGCACCTTGATTCACTCTCAAACACTCCCACATGAGGCTGACTTTTGTGCTCACCTTTTTCGTTCCTTGCGAGGCTGACTTGTGTGCTCACCTTACTCATTCCTTGCTAGGCTTACTTTTGTGCTCGCCCCACCCATACCATGTGAGGCTGGCTTGGGTGCTCACCCTATCACCTGATTCACTCTCGATCGTGCCACTCTATTTTACCTCTGTCACTCCCCCTGGCATCCCATGTGGGACATTTTTCTTAGGCCCCACTTCTAACATACCATGCGAGGCTGACTTGTGTGCTCACCTTTTTCATTCCTTGCTAGGCTGACTTTTGTGCTAGCCTCTACCATACCATGTGAGGCTGACTTTTGTGCCCCGTCCGACACCCAATTGCCGTTGCCGGCAGGGATGCGGTACGGGTCTGATAAGAGGGCGACATCTGTCCTCGACTGCGAGACCGACTGCCACAGCAGCTGTTGGGCTACTGCACAATGGTTAAGATTTAGCTGTGTGACGTTCACGGCTTCTTCTTATTTGCCTCACCGAAGGGACACGAAGGTCCGCCCATAGCATGTTTATGGGCTTGCTTCTTAGCGGTGCAGATAAGGCACTTGTACGCCTTAGTGCAACCCCGCTCCTTATGCCCCTCCTCGCCGCAGCGACGACATAGTTTGCTCCTGTCTATGTTCTTGCACTCGTAGGCTTTGTGGCCGGACTCAAGGCACCGATAGCACCTATCCACTGAAGGCGGCTGGGGTATGCTAATTGGGCATACCGACCAGCCGATCTTCAGCTTCCCTTTCTCGGTTACCTTTTTGGCATCCGTCTTCAGTAGCCTGAGGTAGGCTACTTGGGTGCCAGAGGGTCCATCTCTAAATCGCATAGAGGCCCGCTCGATTGTGACGTCGCATTGTTTCTTAACGGCTGCGACGACATCTTCTGCGGTCGTGAACTCGTCCAGATGCTTGCACTGGAGAGTCATTTCCGCCCCTAGCGACCTGACTTGGGCGCCTTCACCAAGGACCTCTTGGGCCAAGGCCTTGTATACCGCACTAGATTGTGCGCCTCGCTTCAGCACCAGAAGCATTTCTCCCGTGTTGGTGCGTCTCACGCTACGCACATCTTGCCCAAGGGCCGAAAGGCTTTCGACCGCCTTCATCGACTTTAGGACGTCGGCGTATTTGTCCTTGTCGGTTTTTAACCACAAGGCCTCGTCTCTATCCTTGGCCTTCTTCGCGGGCCGCGGTACCTCCGGTGTCGGTGCCGGCTTCTTCTTGGTGACCAGCGTCCAGGGGTTAACGCCCCTGCCCCGGTCGGACCGGGTTGCTGGTACCAACGCTCTGCTCAGCGAGGTCACTCTCGCCCTCGCTTACCTCGGCCAGACGGCGTTTGGCCTTAACGGTTGCACGCCGTGCGGTGTCGGTTTTTGCACCCTCTCCTGGCGACTTCCTAGGGCGCTTCGCGTTTGACGCCGTCTTATGATTTCCCTTGCCCTTGCCTTTTCCCTTCGAGGGGAACTCGGCCGCCGCTTCGAGCGACGTGGCTGCTCCATAGAAGGTAAAGGCCTCTGTCTGAGTGCCTGTATCGACCTTCTCTCTTCCCTCCCTCTTGGAGGCCACTGTCTGGGTTTCTCTGTCGGACTTCTCCCGACATTCCACCCTCTTGGCATAAGCCTGCTGTTTCTGTCTTGCGACACGAACAGTTTTCCGGAGTTCCAGGAGAATCTGTTTTAAGTCCTTGCTTATGTTTTGCTTTGCGCTAGTGTACTCGATTATTGCTCCACCACTTTGCGTATCGCTGATAGTGTCTCGTCCAGTTCGTTGGTAGGGCTATTTCCTACCACTACTGGGGGGTCACTGGTGCTATCAGATGCAGCACTCGTCGCTCCACTACTCTCCCCACGGGGGAGACCTCGCCAAACCACCTCTAGCGAAGGGGTTTGGCACCTCCGTTTGTTTACTATAGTTTTTGTTCTCCATATCAGATCCCACGAGTAGCGCGAGAATAAATGTCCGCCACGCCAGAGCTCCACATTAACGTGGTAAGGGACGCTTACTGTGGGGGTTGCCCAGGTACCCCACAGGCTCCGTTAACGATCGAGCATCTTTTCCACCCCCTCGATCACTCATCCCTCGGCACGGGTCGCTTCACGCCTTGGAATTGGGGTTATGACCTATCTTGCTTTACGTGGTGACCTCGGCCCAGATCATCACAACCATCCTCCTTTACCAGGGCTTGGGGCCTGTAGCTCTGGTTCTCAATAGTTCCATGTACGTATATTATTACAGACATGCCACTATTGAGATCCGTCATTCGCTAGCGGAGTTGTGTGTATGTATGTGTGTATGTATGTATGTATGTATGTATGTATGTATGTATGTATGTATGTATGTTTGGCGGGATTTGCCAATAAAAGTCTAACTCGGGTTCAAGTTGATTTAAGACTAACTATTTATTACTATGTACAAGGCTATTTATATAATGGTTTTGGATGTACCTTATTTGACATCAAACTATCGAGTCTGTGCAGAAGGTGAAATAAAAGGGTATTGTTTTGAATTTAATCTGCTTTGATCGAGTGCGATTCGTTTGCACTGATCGAGGCAGAATATCAAAAATGATTACAATTGGCGTAAAAGAAAAGGAAAAAATATAAAGCATTTTTTTGTCTTCGATCGAGTGCAGGTCGAGTGATGATGACGGTTTCGATGATCATGGTTTGATGATTACCGTATCAGTTGCGATCGCCGCTGACATGTTGATAACATGCTGATGATGCCACATTACTCCCCTCCTAGATGAGGCGTCGGTCTAGCGGTAGCGAAGAGGAATGACGACTCGTCGACCAGAGCGGGTTACTCTAGCCGGTAGGCTTGTATCAGTGGAGGCAGCAGCGGGACGATGGCTGCTGTGTGGCTGCAGTTGCTCATCAGTTGTGTATGCTGGTTTCAATCGGTCGATCGAAACGTTTTTCATCCGACCTTTGACGAGTACCTTGAAGTATTTGCTGCTTCGACGTACCACCTTAAATGGGCCATTATAAGGGGGCGATAGCGACGGTCTCACGGAGTCATCGCGGATGAAGACGTGCTTGCAGCTTTGTAGATCACGATGCACAAAGACGTCACGTTTACCGTGCCATGCTGTTGCTTTGGGTTTAAGATTCTGCATGGCCTCTTGTAGCTTGATGACGAAATCTGTTTCGATGTTATTGGCAGAGTTTTCGACGAAAAACTCGGATGGTATTCGGAGAGTAGAACCATACACCATCTCAGCAGGGGATGCTCCGATGTCTTCCTTGTGGGTTGTTCGCAGGCCAAGTAAGATCATCGGTAAGTGATCAGACCACCGATCCGGGTTGTGGCAAAGAATTGCTGCTTTAAGTGTCCGATGCCACCGTTCGATGATGCCATTCGCTTGCGGATGGTACGCTGTTGTTCGCAGGTGGCTGATGCCCAACATGCGAACCAACTCGGAGAATAGAGATGATTCAAACTGCCGTCCTTGGTCGGTAGTGACGTAGATAGGCACGCCGAATCGAGCAATCCATCCGGTGACGAGTGCATGAGCGATCGTCGGTGCAGTCATGTCTGGAACGGGAATGGCTTCTGGCCATCGAGAGAACCGGTCGATGATGGTTAAGCAGTAACGATGGCCATTGCTTGGGGGAAACGGTCCCACAATGTCTATGTTGATGTGAGAGAATCGACCATCTGGCGGCTGGGGTGACGGGCGATTGAGTGTGGCGAGTCACCTTGGACCGTTGACACTGCAGGCAGTTCCTGGCGAAAGCGATGCTGTCTTTCCTGACGTTAGGCCAAACGAATCGTTGGGTCATCAATTTAGCCGTAGCACGTGTACCAGGATGGGAGAGATTGTGCGTCGCTTGCAGTGCAGTGTTACGAAAAGCTTTCGTAATGAACGGTCGAATTTGATTGCCAGAACAATCACAAAACAATTGTTTTGAACTGCCTGGAACGGTATAAAGCAATAATTTTAAAGAGGTGTTTTGTTTACCTTTAACAATGTTTTGAATCTCCTCGTCGGTTTGCTGATCGTCAGCAAGGGCATCGAAATCGATGGCGGGGACGGCTTGAACTGCATCGATTCGGGACAATAAATCGGCCACGATGTTTTCCTTGCCAGAAATGTGTCGGATGTCTGTCGTAATCTGCCCGATGAAGTCCAATTGGCGTGCTTGACGATTGGAGGCCTTGTCGAGCTTCTGACGGAAAGCGTATACGATTGGCTTGTGATCCGTATATACGTGGCAACTGCGTCCTTCCACCATGTATTTGAAGTGCCGTATCGCAAGGTAAATTGCAGTTAGCTCACGATCGTAGGTGCTGTAACGAAGCTGAGCCGAGTCGAATTTTTTCGAAAAGAATCCAAGTGGTTGAATGTTCCCATTAACGATTTGGTGTAGAACTGCACCGGCTGCCTTATCGGACGCGTCCACCCAGAGAGACAGCTCGGCCGACTTCGCAGGATGTGCCAGCAAGGTTGCCTTTGCGAGTTGCTGCTTGCACCTTTCAAACGCTGCAGTAGTTTCGTTGGTCCAGGTCAATGGAGTTCGATAGTTGCGTTTATTACCTGGAGTAAGCGCCAACAGCGGTATTTGAGCTTCGATTGCATTTGGCATAAATCGTCGATAAAAGTTGATCATCGCTAAAAAACTTTTTAACTCCTTTACTGTAAACGGTTTTTGAAAATTTTGAACAGCTTTCACTCGTTCTGGAAGAGGGTAGATTCCTGCGGCAGTGACTGAATGCCCCAGAAAAGAGATTTCCGTGCAACCAAACTCGCATTTTGCAATATTGATTGCTAATTCGTGTTGCTCTAATCTCTGAAACAGCTGGCGCAAATGATCGCGATGTTCTTCCGGCGATGACGAGGCGATGAACAAATCGTCGATGTATGGAAAAACGAAATCCAATCCTCGAACGACCTCGTGGATAAGTCGCTGGAATGTTTGAGCAGCGTTCCGCAGACCAAACGTCATAAATGAAAACTCGAAAAGTCCGAATGGTGTCGTAATGGCCTTTTTGGGGATGTCTTCAGGATGAATCGGCACTTGATGGAACGCTTTCTGCAGGTCAATTTTTGAGAAAATAGTTTTACCTTGCAAAATCGTCGTGAAATCCTGCAGATATGGCAGCGGGTATCGATCCGGAATCGTCTGGGCATTCAGAGCACGGTAGTCCCCACATGGACGCCAAGATCCGTCGGCTTTCTTGACCATATGAAGCGGGCTGGCCCAGTTACTGGAAGACGGTCTGCAGATACCCAGCTTCATTAGTTGCTCAAATTCACTGCGGGCTGCCTCCAGTTTATCTGGTGGTAAACGTCTCGGTCTAGCGTGAACGGGTTGGCCAGTCGTTTCGATTCGATGGACAATCGATGATTTGCTCACCGTACCTGGTAGTTTTAACCGCGTGATGTTCGGAAATTCGGCTAGCAACTCAGCGTACGGCGAAATTGCACTGAACGTTTTCACGGAATAATTGTTGGTTCGTGCCAGCACTCCTGCTGATTCGAGTTGGGTGGTGTTGTCGATGAGGCGATTTCGTTTTAGGTCGATCAGCAAATCGAAATTGCGAATAAAATCGGCTCCAATTATTCCAGTCGAGACGTCAGCGATCAGGAACGACCAGAGGAATTCACGGCGAAGACCAAGATTTACCTTAAGAAGGGCTTCTCCGTAAACGTTGATAGGCGTCCCATTGGCGGCAAACAGTTTCATTGTTGTTGGTTTCATCCGACTTGAATTGAAACCTCTCGGTATCACGGACACGTCGGCGCCAGTGTCGATTAAAAACTGCATACTTGTTGTCGTGTCCGAGATTTTTAGGCGAAAGATTGTGTTAGCATTGGAAGGTTCGCCTGCTTCCTCTGCACACTCAAGCGGACGGCATCATTGATTATTCGTTGAACCAGCGGACTGGCTGAACGAGCATGGATTTCTACATCGCCGCGCTTCGTTTCCGAAAACACGATGGTACCAGCACAGTTCGTGTACTGGCGTTTTATCACGGTGCATAAATTTTGTCTTACCATCGTTGTGTGAACGGGAACGCGATCGTCCGCGGGAACTGCCACTGCTACGTGATGAAAGTACCTTCTCCAGTTTGCTCGACAGCTGCGCGATTTCTCGTTGAAGGCTTTCGATGCTGCATTGTGCTGGTTTTTCAGGAGCTAGGCGTGACGTCATTCCTTGTTGCATCTTTGATTCGACTGCGTTGATGTTGCGAAGTCCCATTGACTCGACGATGGCATCCGCGATTGTTGTCCTTTCAGCAGCATCTCCTTTTGACGCTATTACAGCTGCTTGTGCGTGCGGGGGCAGTCTTGTGGCCCACAAATCCAGTAACACAGTCTCACCAAGAGAATTCCCAGCAACACGACTCATTTCGTTAAACAGCTGGCTGGGTTTCATGTCTCCGAGCGGCATATCCGATAAAACACGTTGCAAGCGGCGCTGTTGGCTGTCGGCGAAATGTTCAATGAGCTTCCTTTTAATATACGTGTACTTTTCGTTGTTGGTCGGCGTGCCGTCAATAATCGCTCGCAGCTCCGTGAGCCTATTTGGTGGAACTTGCGCCATCACGATGTTATATTTCCGCGTGTCGTGAACTGCACCACCGATGCCAGTAGCTGCGAACCAGAACTCCAGCGACAGAAAGTACGATTCAATATTTGAATCACTCATACTCGGCGGCGGGAGACGTGGTGAACTAATTGATTCCAGCTGCATGCTACCCGCGGGTTTGGGAGCATCGTCGTTCGAATCAGGCATCGCACTAAAACGTTCAGGACCGACGACCGATTTACTTCGAACGCGTACAGCAGAATATTAAACTGCTAAAAATTGACTATCACGTCGGGGTCACCACTTTGGCGGGATTTGCCAATAAAAGTCTAACTCGGGTTCAAGTTGATTTAAGACTAACTATTTATTACTATGTACAAGGCTATTTATATAATGTTTTTGGATGTACCTTATTTGACATCAAACTATCGAGTCTGTGCAGAAGGTGAAATAAAAGGGTATTGTTTTGAATTTAATCTGCTTTGATCGAGTGCGATTCGTTTGCACTGATCGAGGCAGAATATCAAAAATGATTACAATTGGCGTAAAAGAAAAGGAAAAAATATAAAGCATTTTTTTGTCTTCGATCGAGTGCAGGTCGAGTGATGATGACGGTTTCGATGATCATGGTTTGATGATTACCGTATCAGTTGCGATCGCCGCTGACATGTTGATAACATGCTGATGATGCCACATATGTATGTATGTATGTATGTATTTATCTATGTATGTATGTATGCATGTCTGTATGTATGTATCTATGTATGTATGTATGTGTATGTGCGGATTTGTTAACAAAATGTCCACATCGGTTTCTCGGAGATGGCTGAACCAATTTTTACAAACTAAGATTCAAATGAAAGGTATAATATTCCCATAGGTTGCTATTGAATTTCATTTTCAACCAACATCTTGTTCCGAATTACGGAGTTGAAGAGTATGGTTACAAAACAAAATTTGTTGATTTGTCCACATTGGTTTCTCGGAATTTTCTGAACCGATTTTGACAAACTTGATTTTAAATGAAAGGTCCATCAGCTGCGGTTGAATTTTGTGTGGATCCGAGTTCTGGTTCCTGAATTACACGGTGATACGTACGTTCACGCAGCAAATCCCGACTCTAACGAATTCTGCGATGAATGTAAAAAGTTGAATTTTTTTCCAAAATGAAAACACAACTGTTGAATTTGTAGATCTAGGTCACCAACAGTCATTCAAAGTCACTTTGGCCACACTGGCCACCATCGACGGATCCGGAAGCATCCAAATTCAGAATAACGATTATATTGGTTTCTCGAAAATAGCTAGACCGATTTGATCAACTTAGTCTCAAATGAAAGGTGTTGCGTGAAACTGATATTAAATTCCATCTCCATCCGACTTCCGGCTCCGGAGTTACGGGTTGTGGAGTGCGATCACATAGAAAACTCCGATTCAAACCGATACCGCGATGAATGCAAAAAGGTACTCTTATATATACTTACCAAGAGTAATAAGAATGAAAGACATTTCCATAATGTTATATTGTACGAACCAGCTATTAAATCATAGTTTGGAGAAATGAGAAAGGCACAATTGCACCTCTAAGTGGATTAAAACAGGTTTTTTTTCGCTTTGACAACAAATTCTGAATCAGTTTCGCGTACGGCGTATTTTGCTATCCTGAATGAGCAAAGCATGTTTGACAACCTTCTCCATCAACGAGTTTGACAAACCTCTCCATCAACAAGTTTGACAAACTTCTCCTTTAACAAGTTTGTCAAACTGCAGCGTTACGCTGTTTGAAATTTTGACAAACTGGTCAGTACAATGTTTGACAAATCGACAAATAATCGCCTTGACAAACACGAATAAAAAGTTTGGCAAACTGTGTTTTATCAAATATTTGAAGAGCCAGTACACAGCAGTTCAAATTTATTTCACGAAAGATATCAAATATTTTATATTATGACAAACAGTGTACTGGTAGCTTTAGTAACGTATCATTTCGTGTATTACATGCATATTAATTATCATGTGTACCATATAACCATGTGCATCCAATTTCGTCATATAAGGTATTGTCTCAACTTCGGAACGGATCAATAAAAAATGTAAGAATGAGTGTTGTGACTTCGACTAGGAGTTCAATGTTCTAATTTGTGCTAGAACATTGCTGGTCACTCTCACAGTAGAGACGAGACACGCTGTGCCGTATGTACTTGGTCTTCCCGCTTGTCGCTCGCTATCGCAGCAGAAACGTGGTGTATGGTGTTGCATGTGTGCACACTTGTGTATCCAATGAGTACACCTCGCACTGCGAGCTCAATTGAACCGGCATTGGTTGTAGTGGAATTGTGGTAACTTGAACAATTAGCCAAATAAAGTCAGCTTATCTTATATTCAGCGCAAACTTCACAGAAATCGAACCTGTCAAGTATTTAAAGGATATTGAAACCATTTCCTTTGATCAAAAGTTGTAGAATATGAAGTAAATATATGATAAAAACTAGAATCGGCATTCATGTCTGTCGTTGAAGTTGCATTCGACATGAAGAATATAAGCTCTTTTGGGGTTAAATTTTAATTTCATTGTGCACTATTTCTCCTTAGTGGAGAAAAATTTTGGTAAAAACTATGTTTTATCCTTTAAGAAGAAAATTGTTTGAAACCATCTGCGCGCGTGACTAGGGGTTTGCTCAGAAACACAAATAGTGTTATCGTTCTTGGAGTTAGCGTCAATCCGGTGCTAGCTCTGTCCTGTTACTAAGTTAGTGTCGGATTCTGATGAGACGCAATTTCCATAACAAATTAGTTTCATTCTAAAAATTTGGTTGCGCTATAGTGCAACTGTTTGGTCGCAATAACTAGGCTCAATGTTCAAAAATAAAATGTCTTTAGGGGTAAAATAAACAGGTTGTAGTGGGGGCGATATGGGCAATCTAAATCTTAATTTTTTTGTTTCTTTTGTGTTGCAAAATTAAACATTAGATGTATCTTCTCTTTTTTTCTTCTTCCTTTTTTCCTATTCTGGGTATTAAATTTCAACCGGAAAGTGGTGTTTATCGTGAGGAATTCCACGAAGATCCGTCCGAAAATCTTTAAAATCGTGACCGACCATCTTAGATTCCAATCAAACTTTACACGTTTCACCGTCATGCAAGACTAAATATTTTCCACAGGTAATAAGATTATTTTGACTCAAGAGCAACTTTTCAAAAGGGCGTAAACGTTTCTACATGTATGAATTTCAAATTTTTTTTGTTCGATTACTGTATTTTATACAGCAAAACTATCTGAGAACGAGTTACAGGGAATGAATACTTCTGTCTGAAAAAAATATACACTGAAAAAAATGTTGTGTCATTTTTCAAAAAAACAAAAATTTATGATAAAAATTTAAATTGCGAAAAAACCCATTTTTTTAATTTTTTTATATTTCGTTACCAAAAACCTAAAGAGAAAAGAAACATTTTGAATGTGATTGCATGATGGAGAAAAAATTGGTAAAAAAGTTTTCCTAACAATAACTTCGTACATGTTTTTAAATTTCATACTAATAGACATACAAAATTGTAATTCTATTACAGAATATAATTCTAAGCACCATTTAAAATTAAAATGCATTTAACAAAAATCTTCCAAAATGCGATAGTTTTCGAGATATTTGAAATTTTGCTACTTCAAAAACAATTAATTCGTGTAATTATGCTCTTTTTAAAAGTTATTCGCGTTACCCCATCAAAAAATGTCAAAAATTTAATGTTTATCGTTTTAAAGACGTAAAAACAACCTTTTTAGTGTATATGGATCCTGTAGAAGCTTTCAATAAAAAAGTTTTCCTAACAACAACTTTTGACATTTTTTTATAATTCTTACTATTTGCAGTCAAAAATACAATTTTCTTTTTGAATATGATTCTAAACGCCATTTTAAATCGAAATGCTCCTAACAAAAATTTTCTAAAATGTAGTAGTTCTCGAGATATTTTAGCTTTTGTTTTAACAACACAATTATTTTGTTTTATTACGTCCTTTTCATAAGTTAGTCGCATTTCTTCATCAACAATAATAGGTTTTTCAAAAGGCCCGTAAACTTTCCTGCAACTTTCTCTTTGACATCAAGGCGATATTGTGAAACATTTTAAAGTTACATGAAAACAACCAACGCCTATATTTGCATGGCAATAACCAGAAAGTGTTGATTTAACCACTAGCACATGTTATTCACACCCTGTAAACATGTCTGATTTTTGGACATGTTTTGTGTTAAGAGAAAAGTGTGTATGTTGATCTATTTTCATCAATTATGTACAAAACATAACGAACAAGAAGCATATAAAGCATATAAAGTAATCTCTAATACCACTAATTAGTTACAAATTAATGACTTGTTACCAAATTGTCATTTTTTTTACCAATTCGGCTAATAGAACTACAAGCATACATAAAGTATGCTCACTGCCTACCTTCCGAAGAGTACTAGCCCTATGCTGATAAGCGCCTCGTGAAGGGATATGAAGGATAGACCAAACTGACGAGAAAAGACTGCCTCCGAAGATGATAGGAGTACCGCCCGAGTGAGCATCTGTTCAGTGTTTAGATGCTTACTCTGGAGATGTATGTGTCACCGCCAGTGGCAGTCGCTTAAACTATTCAACTATTCTGCTGGTCGAGCAATTGTTCGGTCGGTAGCTACACGGGAGCTTACACGGTGATCGACGATCGTCGCGCACGCCGCGTATGCACTGTGCTTGGCGTGCTGCCTTGGTTGCGGTAATATTAGCTCCGCTCCGTATTGGGACGTCGATGGTTGTTTGCATACTGGAAGAAATTTTATTATTACATGCTGGCATACTGTACCAGATCAGAAATTCACATCAAGAAATTACAACATAGTTCTGATAACATAACTATAATGCTCATTCGTTATCGAGCACTCAGTCGAGATAGAAGTCTTTTGTCATCGGTCCGTACACTCTATAGCGACAAATAGTGTTAATCCGCGTTCAAGGTTATTTGCACACTCTACACCTAGTTGAGGTTTCAGTATTTTTTCCCTTCTTTTGTGTTTCTGTTTCTGAGTACCGTTAGCCGGTCAGTGACAAGTGAAGCAGTGTTCTTCTAGTAAGCCGTCTGGATACCGTTACCTACACAAGCTAAGTATTAGTTTTCGTTTCCCCTTCTTGGTTGTCTTAATAACGTGCACTGGGCAATAGGCCCGTGCAAAAATGACTTCCCCTGACGGCGGTTCATCTCAAGGTGACAGAAATATCGAAAATTCGCCCTGATAAGCTTCGGGTGGTGGTTAACAGTTCAACTCAGGCAAACGATATTGCTGGCTACGAGCCCTTTACGAAGGAGTACAGGGTGTATATTCCAGCTAGCAGGGTTGAAGTCAGTGGGGTCGTTTCCGATTCGAGTCTGATTTGCGAGGACCTGTTAAAATATGGGACTGGCTGTTTCAAAGACCCCATTCTTAAGCCAGTGAAGATACTGGAATGCAAACGTTTGCATTCAGCATCAGTCGCAGCTGACGGCAAGCAAATATACATCAACTCAGACTCTTATCGGGTGACTTTCGCCGGCCCTGCCCTGCCCAATTACCTCCTCTTTGACAAGGTTCGTCTACCTATTCGCCTCTTTTTGCCGCGGGTTATGAATTGTACTAATTGCAAACAATTGGGACACACAGCCTCCCATTGTAGCAATAAAGCCCGCTGTGGGAAATGCGGTGGGAATCATGCGGATGATTCCTGTGGTAGAGATGTCGAAAAGTGTCTCTACTGTGGGGGAAACCCACATGATCTCCCTTCATGTCCCGCGTACAAACAGCGCGAGGAAAATCTTAAGCGTTCCCTTCAGGGACGCTCTAAGCGATCTTTTGCAGAAATGCTTAAGATAGCTACGCCACCTGTCTCTACGAACATCTTTACCAACTTCACTACTGACGAAGGCGACTGTGATGAACCCCAGGAGGGAACATCTTCTGCTGTGCCTAGAAGTAGTAGAAAAAGGAAGAACATTTCCTCTTCCAAGCTTCGTCATAAAGGCCAGAAGGTGTCTCTTCATGGTCCCCCTAAAATAACTACTCAAGGAAGTACTGGTGCAAAACCGAAGCAAGTCGCTCCCGGTCTCAGTAACCTGAGCTCAGAAAAGGAGTTCCCAGCACTTCCAGGAACATCCAAAACACCAAGTGTTCCTATATCTCAGACAGAGAAAGAAAACAGTGCTGGCTTAATAAATTTCTCTGACATTGTGAACCGTATTCTTACAGCGTTAAACATTTCTGACCCCCTTAAAAGTATCTTGATAAGCTTTCTCCCCGCAGTAAAAACATTTTTGATGCAGTTCACTGCGAAATGGCCCCTTCTTTCAGCGATTGTATCCTTCTATGGCTAATTCATCGAACGAGGTCAAGGATTTAATCACTGTTCTACAGTGGAATTGCAGAAGCATTATCCCGAAAATCGATTCGTTTAAAATCTTACTAAATAATTTGAAATGCGATGCATTTGCCCATGGCTCACTTCAGAAATAACCCTACACTTCCACGATTTTAATATTATTCGCTTGGATCGAGTAGACTCTTACGGAGGAGTACTTTTGGGGATCAAAAAGTGCTATTCTTTCAATCGGATCGACCTCCCCTCGACACCAGGCATTGAAGTTGCGCTTGCCAAACCAGAATTAAACCTTTGCATTGCTTCCACCTACATCCCCCCTAGAGCCTCAGTTAGCCACCGACGGCTTTGCGATATTGCGGAACTCCTCCCCGCACCGAGGCTAGTTTTAGGTGACTTCAACTCCCACGGCACGGCATGGGGTTGCCTTCATGACGACAATCGATCTACCCGAACTCCATGAGCTTTGCAGCAACTTCAATATGACTATTTTGAATACGGGTGAAATGACACGGATTCCCGCCCCTCCAGCGCGACCGAGCGCCTTAGATCTGTCCCTCTGCTCGACATCGCTGCGGTTAGATTGCATGTGGAAGGTAGTCTCTGATCCCCACGGTAGCGACCATCTGCCAATCGTAATTAATATTGCTAACGGTTCAGGGCCACCGAATACAATCAATGTTTCGTATGACCTCACACGAAATATTGATTGGAAGAGCTACGCGTCCGCGATATCCGACAAAATCGACTGCACTCAAGAGCTTCCTCCGGAGGAAGAGTACGAGTTCCTGGCTGGCTTGATTCTCGATACCGCGATTCAAGTTCAGAATAAACGCGTACCAGACGCGAACTCACGTGGGCGTCCTCCCAATCCATGGTGGGACAAAGAGTGCTCAGACGTGTACGCGGAGAAGGCCGCTGCGTATAAGACCTTCCGGGACGATGGGCTGCCAGCTAGCTACCGACAGTACGCGATGGCGGAAACGCGCATGAAGAGTTTGATAAAAGCCAAAAAACGTAGCTACTGGCGCCGGTTTGTCGACGGACTAACGAGAGAAACATCGATGAGCACTCTTTGGAGTACGGCCCGGCGCTTACGAAACCGAAACAGTACTAATGAGAGCGTGGAATATTCAAACCGTTGGATATTCGATTTTGCCTACCGCGCCGCGTCCCCTCACAATAACGCGAACGAAACACCGTTTTCGATGGTGGAGTTCTCATTTGCTCTCTTATCATGTAACAATAAAGCCCCAGGGCCAGACAGAATCAAATTTAACTTGTTAAAGAAACTGCCAGACTCTGCCAAGAGACGCTTGTTGAATTTATTTAATAAGTTTCTTGAGGGTAATATTGTCCCTCATGACTGGAGGCAAGTGAAGGTCATCGTCATTCAATAACCAGGAAAACCAGCCTCCGACCACAACTCGTATCGACCGATTGCGATGCTGTCCTGTATCCGAAATTGGGTTGAAGCAAATGGCTTACTGTCAGATACACAATTTGGTTTCCGCAAAGGCAAAGGCACGAACGATTGTCTTGCATTGCTCTCAACAGAAATTCATATGGCTTATGCTAGAAAAGAGCAGATGGCATCAGTTTTCCTAGATATAAAGTGGGATTTTGATTCAGTTTCTATCAAAATTCTTTCTGAGAAGCTGCACCAGCATGGTCATTCACCGACTCTAAACAACTTTTTGCTAAACTTGCTGTCTGAAAAACATATGCATTTTTCGCATGGTGATTTATCGACATCACGATTTAGCTACATGGGTCTTCTCCAGGGCTCATGTCTAAGCCCCCTTCTCTATAACTTTTACATGAATGAAATTGACGAATGTCTTGTCAATTCCTGCACGCTAAATCAGCTAAGCGATTCAATAATCGAGTACACTAGCGCAAAGCAAAACATAAGCAAGGAGTTAAAACAAAGTCTCCTGGAACTCCGGAAAACTGTTCGCGTCGCAAGACAGAAACAGCAGGCTTATGCCAAGAGGGTGGAATGTCGGGAGAAGTCCGATAGAGAAACCCAGACAGTGGCCTCCAAGAGGGAGGGAAGAGGGAAGGTCGATACAGGCACTCAGACAGTGGCCTTTACCTTCTATGGAGCAGCCACGTCGCTCGAAGCGGCGGCCGAGTTCCCCTCGAAGGGAAAAGGTAAGGGCAAGGGAAATCGTAAGACGGCGTCAAACGCGAAGCGCCCTAGGAAGTCGCCAGGAGAGGGTGCAAAAACCGACACCACACGGCGTGCAACCGTTAAGGCCAAACGCCGTCTGGCCGAGGTAAGCGAGGGCGAGAGTGACCTCGCTGAGAAGAGCGTTGGTACCAGCAACCCGGCGCGACCGGGGCAGGGGGGTGTTAACCCCTGGACGCTGGTCACCAGGAAGAAGCCGGCACCGACACCGGAGGTACCGCGGCCTGCGAAGAAGGCCAAGGACAGAGGCGAGGCCTTGTGGTTAAAAACCGACAAGGACAAATACGCCGACGTCCTAGAGTCGATGAAGGCGGCCGAAAGCCTTTCGGCCCTTGGGCAAGATGTTCGTAGCGTGAGACGCACCAACACGGGAGAAATGCTTTTTTTTTTAGAATTTATTTATTTATTTATTCTTATTTTTCATCTGACCTATGTTGGTCTACATGAAATGTAGTTGAATGGGAAAAGCCCATTTCAGGATATACTTCAGAAGCAATCCTCAAATGGGCGTAAAAACCCATTATCTTTTCATATATTCACACCTGATTACAATGGATTCACACTACAATAAAATATAATAACATAGTACACAGCATTACATAAATAAAAAATACAAATATTACAAAAAATGAATCTTAAAATCTAAGTCAACCTTCTTAGTCTATTTTTGAAAACATCACAAGATAAAGAAAAGTCAAAATGGCCATAAACACTATTAAAAACATCACACATCGCCCTAATGGGTTCGTTTTGGCCGTACTCGGTGCGTTGAAACTCGAGTCTTAAAAAGTTATGCGATCTGAGACTTCTCGGGTGCACATTGACATTTATTTGTGAGAGAATATCTGGAGCATCTATTTGGCCAGTTAATATCTTCCCAACAAATACTGCTCTAAATGTGTTCCGCCTTTTGGCTAGGGTTTCCATATCGAGCAGACGACAGCGATCGATGTACGGTGGTAGCTCTGTTGGGTTACGCCACGGCAGAGTTCTAAGAGCAAAACGGAGGAATCTTGCCTGCACTGCTTCTATTCGGTTGATCCAAATGCTTGTGTAAGGACACCAGATGGGTGCTGAAGCTTCCAAGACAGATCGCACAAGTGAAAAGTAGAGTGCCCGCAAACAATATGGATCAGTGAACTCTTTGGCGATTCTTATAATGAAACCGAGATTTCTATTTGCCTGTGCTGTAACATGAGAGTAATGATTTCTGAATGTCAGTTGTGAGTCCAGAAGTACACCGAGGTCTCTGACAACTGTCATTCTCTCTAGCGATTCCCCGGAAATGGTGTAGTTCCACAGTATTGGATTTTTTCTACGTGTAAAAGATATTATGGAGCATTTGGACACGCTGAGAGCCAGCAAGTTGCGATTACACCAACAACAAAAAGCATCTAAGTGTTTCTGTAGTTCCTTGCAATCTTCTATTGACCGCACAATAAGAAATAGTTTGAGATCATCGGCATATATAAGTCTACACCCAGGAGGTATAACAAAACAAACGTCATTGAAAAACAACGAGAAAAGCAACGGTCCTAGATTGCTCCCTTGAGGCACTCCCGACAAGTTGATGAAACTGTATGACTCGTTATTTCCTAATTTTACACACAGAGAACGATTTACGAGATATGATTTAAGCCACCCTATAAAATAATCCGAAGCGCCCAGCCGCTTCATCTTTGCCAGTAGAAGAGAGTGATCTACACGATCGAATGCAGCCTTGAGATCCGTGTATACAGTATCGACCTGAGATCCAAGTTCAATATTTTTAATACAGAGCGAAGTGAATTGGGCTAGAATAGTAGTTGTCGATCTACCAGGAAAAAGCCATGTTGGTCCTTCGATATATATGCTCTGGTCTCGCGAAACAGCACATTTCCTACTAATATTTCAAATAACTTTGAGCCAGCGCAGAGTGAAGTTATGCCACGATAGTTCGCAACATTTTGCTTATCGCCTTTTTTAAAAACCGGAAACATAACTGATTTTTTCCAACAGACAGGGAACGTTGATTGCGACAGCGATTGGTTAAAAATTAGTCTTAAAGGCGTACATAATGCGCTTGCGCATCTTTTGATTATAATGGAAGGAATACCATCTGGTCCTGCCGATGTTGAAGACTTTAGCTTTCTCATAGCAGTTAGAATATCTTCGTCAGTAAATTGAATAATGCCTAAATTAATTACATCATGAGGGACATCCTGAAGACTATATTCCATCTGAGTGGAGTTGCCCGAGACTTTTTTAAACACACTTGAGAAATGCTGCGCAAATAGGTCACAGATGCCGCTTGGGGTACTTGATGTTTCATTTGCAAGGAACATACTGGAAGGAAGCCCATTTTCTTTACATTTCCCGTTAACGAAAGACCAAAACTGCTTTGGATTTTGTTTCAGGTTCGATTGGGTTTGTGCGGCGTGTCTTGAATAGAGAAAGCGATTATATGCCTTGTAACTGTTGCTGGCTTCAATAAACTCTCGTTTTGTGAGGGGGTTTCGTCGGCTGGTGTAATGCCGAAGTGCAGCTGCTCGCAGTCTTTTCAGTTTACGTAATTGACGATTGGACCACGCTGGTTTTGGTCGGGGACGTGGTGCGGGAACATGTAGTTTGAAAAGTTGTTTTAGGACCAGTGAAAGTTTTTCTACGGCAACATCTACATCGATCGCGGAATTTAGCAAAGTCTCCCAATCGATTGCCTGCAGTGAGTTGTGGAGCCTATTGAAATCAGTTTTTGAAAAATTGAACTCCCTGACATCTAGAATTTCGTCATAAACAACTAACTGGGGACAGATCTGCGTTACTAGAAGAGGAGGATGGTGTGCATCACAAGCAACTAACGGCTCAAGGGCTTCTGAAACGGTGCAGTTAATAGAAGCTTCTTCATTTACGAAAAGGAGGTCTAGGGTTCGATTTTGTCTGTTATTTACTGTACACATTTGCAGCATGTTCAATACAGACATTCCGTCCAGTAAGGCAATACTCGCTCTAGAGAAGGTTGATTCAGAAGGGTCTGGGAAGGCATAGCCGGAGGAGGTACTTTTCCATAGAAGTCCAGATTGATTATAATCACCAAACAGTAGATGAGCCGTGTTGGGTTGAATGGAAGTTGCGATGTCAAGTGCTGAGTCTATGTGCTTCTGAATAGTATCACTATCACATGCGGAGTCGGGGGGAATATGCACTACGTCAACACAAATATTAGTATCGCGACCGCGAATATCTACCCATAGTTGTTCGAGATCGGTTCTAGCATTTTTTGTTTAGACGAGAGCCGGACACTGCGATAAGCACACCGCCACCGCGTTTTTTCCCTGTACTGTCTGGATCGCGATCGTTACGGTAAGCCGTGTACTTTGAGCCGAATAACTGGAGTGAATTGATTTGATCATTCAGCCACGTTTCGGTTAAAACAATAACATCATATTCGGCGTCTGAAACAGCTATGAACAACTCGTCAATTTTGGTGCGTAGTCCTCTCACGTTCTGATAGTAGATACTAAGATGTTCCTGCAAGTAATGTCCTGACGGTTGAGCGGTAGAAAGATGAGCGGCGATGACGTCCACCTGTAATGGGGGTGGGTTTTCAGCAGGAGCAGCATCTGTATGTCCTACTTCGGAAGAACATATACATTCATTGTATTTACCTGACAGGGAAAGTTGGCTACCATAACATAAAAGTTCCGTGGAGAGCAGAACGTCGTTGATGGAATCTGGCTGATTGCACCCGTCGGAATGCTGCAATTGTGGATCTAGTTTAAGGTGTGCAGTATCTTGAGTAGCTTCGGGAGGACATATACCCTCCTTAGCTTTATCTGACCGGGAAAGGTCGCTGCCATAACATACAAGTTCCGTAGAAACCAAAAGAACGTCGTTGATGGAATCTGGCTGATTGTACCCGTCGGAATGCTGCAATTGTGGATCTAGTTTAAGGTGCGCAGTATCTTGAGTAGCTTCGGGAGGACATATACCCTCCTTAGCTTTACCTGACCGGGAAAGGTCGCTGCCATAACATACAAGTTCCGTAGAAACCAAAAGAACGTCGTTGATGGAATCTGGCTGATTGTACCCGTCGGAATGCTGCAATTGTGGATCTAGTTTAAGGTGCGCAGTATCTTGAGTAGCTTCGGGAGGACATATACCCTCCTTAGCTTTACCTGACCGGGAAAGGTCGCTGCCATAACATACAAGTTCCGTAGAAACCAAAAGAACGTCGTTGATGGAATCTGGCTGATTGTACCCGTCGAAATGCTGCAATTGTGGATCTAGTTTAAGGTGCGCAGTATCTTGAGTAGCTTCGGGAGGACATATACCCTTCTTAGCTTTACCTGACCGGCAAAGGTCGCTGTCATAACATTCAAGTTCCGTAGAAACCAAAAGTACGTCGTTGATGGAATCGGGCTGATTGCACCCATCGGCATGCTGCAATTGTGGAATTTTGGTGCTGAAGCGAGGCGCACAATCTAGTGCGGTATACAAGGCCTTGGCCCAAGAGGTCCTTGGTGAAGGCGCCCAAGTCAGGTCGCTAGGGGCGGAAATGACTCTCCAGTGCAAGCATCTGGACGAGTTCACGACCGCAGAAGATGTCGTCGCAGCCGTTAAGGAACAATGCGACGTCACAATCGAGCGGGCCTCTGTGTGATTTAGAGATGGACCCTCTGGTACCAAAGTAGCCTACCTCAGGCTACTGAAGGCGGATGCCAGAAAGGTAACCGAGAAAGGGAAGCTGAAGATCGGCTGGTCGGTATGCCCTATTAGCATACCCCAGCCGCCTTCAGTGGATAGGTGCTATCGGTGCCTTGAGTCCGGCCACAAAGCCTACGAGTGCAAGAACATAGACAGGAGCAAACTATGTCGTCGCTGCGGCGAGGAGGGGCATAAGGAGCGGGGTTGCACTAAGGCGTACAAGTGCCTTATCTGCACCGCTAAGAAGCAAGCCCATAAACATGCTATGGGCGGACCTTCGTGTCCCTTCGGTGAGGCAAATAAGAAGAAGCCGTGAACGTCACACAGCTAAATCTTAACCATTGTGCAGTAGCCCAACAGCTGCTGTGGCAGTCGGTCTAGGAGTCGAGGACAGATGTCGCCCTCTTATCAGACCCGTACCGCATCCCTGTCGGCAACGGCAATTGGGTGTCGGACGGGTCTGGAATGGTGGCAATCTGTACAACGGGACGGTTCCCGGTTCAGGAGGTAATACACCCCTCCACCGAGGGTGTTGAGATTGCCAAGATCAATGGTGTGTTCTATTGCAGCTGCTACGCTCCACCAAGGTGGCCAATAGAACAGTTCAACCAGATGATCGACAGGCTCTCGTCGGACCTAGTGGGCCGGAAACCGGTAGTCATAACAGGAGACTTTAACGCTTGGGCAGTGGAGTGGGGCAGCCGCTGTACAAATAGCAGAGGTCAAGCGCTAATGGAGGCGCTTGCGAAACTCGATACTGTGCTAGCTAATAATGGCTCCGCTAGTACATTCTGTAGAAACGGAGTGGAGGCGTGGATTGACGTAACATTTGCCAGCCCGAGTCTGGCTCCAGGCATGGAATAGAGGGTAGACGAAGGCTACACCCATAGCGATCATTTAGCAATCCGCTTTAGGATCAAATATTTAGGATCAACTATGGTGTGCAGCATCCGAGGGCGGGAGACTCCTGTCAGGTACGCGAATGGAAGTCCAATCACTTCGACAGCGAAGCTTTCACCGCGGCCCTGGGACTGGAGGCCAACACCGACAGTCTAAGCGGGGATACGCTGGTAGCTGTTCTATCACGCGGGTGCGACGCCACTATGCCGAGAAAAACACTGCCAAGAAACGGTAGATGCCCGGTATACTGGTGGAGTACCGAAATTGTAGCTCTACGGTCAGCCTGCCTCAGAGCTAGACGTAGGATGCAAAGAGCTCGCACCGAGGATGCAAGAGAGAACCGCCGTGAAGTGTTTCGAGCTGCGAAATTGGCCCTTAACAAGGCCATTAAAAGCAGCAAGAGAGCGTGTTTCGACAACCTGTGTGAGAGTGCCAACGCGAATCCGTGGGGTGACACCTACAGGATTGTGATGGCCAAGACCAAAGGGGGTTCCTCACCCCCAGAACGGTCTCCGGACCGGTTGGCAACGACTATCGAAGTACTCTTCTTGTCTCGAGCCACAAGCCCCTGGCCACCTGCACTACGAGACAGTGCGGGCACGGCCGAAATGGTGGCCCCAGTGACGAATGAAGAACTACTCGCAGTGGCTAAATCCCTAGCAATGAACAAAGCTCCAGGGCCGGATGGAGTTCCAAACAACGCTCTCAAGGCAGCGATCATAGCGAACCCGAACATGTTCAGGCTAGCTATGCAGAGACGCCTTGACGAGTGCCGTTTCCCCGATAGATGGAAATGGCAGAAATTGGTGCTGTTGCCGAAGCCCGGGAAGCCGCCAGGCGACCCATTGGCGTACAGACCAATCTGTCTGATCGACACGACTGGCAAACTGCTTGAGAGGATCATCCTCAACAGGCTAACCCCGTACGCGGAAGGTACGGACGGTCTGTCAAGCAACCAGTTTGGCTTTCGGAAGGGTAAGTCCACAGTGGACGCTCTCAACTCAGTGATAAATAAGGCGAGGTATTGGATACTGCGCTTTAGTGACACTTGACGTGAAGAACGCATTCAACAGCGCAAGCTGGGATGCCATCGCGATCTCGTTACACCGGCTTAGCCTACCGGTGGGTCTGTACCGGTTCCTGGAAAGTTAATTCCAGAACCGCGTACTGCTATACGAGACCGATGCCGGTCAGAAAAGGGTTCCGATTACCGCCGGAGTCCCGCAGGGCTCGATCCTAGGTCCGGTGCTATGGAACCTCATGTATGACGGGACTGAAGTTCCCTCCTGGGGTCACATAACCTTGGTGGTCTACGGAGAGTCAATTCCTGAGGTAGAACTAACCGCAGAACACGCGATCAGCACGGTGGAGGAATGGATGAGCGCGAGAGGCCTGGAGCTCGCTCATCATAAGACGGAGGTAGTTATCGTCAACAACCGCAAGTCGGCACAACATGCAGTTTCCATGTGGGAGAAGTCGCGATCACTTCACAGCGAAGTCTGAAGTCTCTCGGAGTCATTATGGACGACAAGCTGACCTTCGGCAGCCATGTCGATTATACATGCAAGAGAGCGTCGACTGCTGTTGCGGCTCTATCGAGAATGATGCCCAACAGCTCAAAGGTGTGCGCCAGTAGACGTAGGTTACTGGCAGGCGTTGCCGTATCTATCCTCAGGTACGGCGGCCCGTCATGGTCAAGAGCACTGAGGGTAACCAGTTACCTACAGAAACTGGAGAGCACCTACTGCGTGATGTACCTCAGAGTGATATCTGCCTACCGCACGGTATCACACGATGCATCCTGCGTGATAGCGAGCATGATGCCAGTCGGGCTGGTCATTCGGGAAGATGAGGAGTGCTTCGAGCTACGTGGAAATAGGGGAGCCCGCGAGCGCACCAGGTTGACCTCGGTCGTCAGATGGCAGCGTGAGTGGGACAACTCCTCGAAAGGTAGGTGGACCCACCGGCTGATACCTAGCATATCGAGCTGAGTGGGAAGACCCCATGGGGAAGTTCACTTCCACCTGACACAATTCCTGTCAGGCCATGGCTGTTTCCGACAGTGCCTCCACAGCTTCGGGCACGCGGAGGCCCCAGTCTGCCCGGACTGCCCAGGTGTAGACGAAACTGCCGAACACATACTGTTCGTATGTCCTTGGCTCGACGTCGAAAGAAGAGCCATGCTTGACGTCTGTGGCTGGGACACAACCCCTGATACCCTTATTCAGCGGATGTGTCAATGGGTGGAGAAGTGGAACGCAGTCTCGGCTGCTACCATCCAGATTGCCAGTAGGCTACAGGTAATCTGGCGAACCGAGCAACAGACGACGGGCACGGCTAACCAGTGGTTGGTTAGCTGGAGCGAAAAAGGCCAAGCGCAAAAAAGGGAGTGAATGGTCTGTTCATGCCGAGGCAGGTTTGGCGCAGCGACTGGCAACCGCGTAAGGGGTAAACCCAGCCACCCCGAAGCAAGACAGAAGAGTGAGTGTATAGGCGTATAAGTGGACTGCCTCATGCCAAGACGGGGGGGTCGTAGCGTAGTATGTTGGGACTTAGCTATCGATGCCTCATGGCGTGGCAGAGGAGCGAAAGGGTGAGCATCCAAGTCAGTCTCACACGGTATGTTAAGGGTGAGCACAAAAGTCAGCCTCACATGGTATGCTAGAGGCTAGCACAAAAGTAAGCCTAGCAAGGAATGAAAAAGGTGAGCACACAAGTCAGCCTCGCATGGTATGTCAGAAGTGGGGCCTAAGAAAAATGTCCCACATGGGATGCCAGGGGGAGTGACAAAGGTACAATAGAGTGGCACGATTGAGAGTGAATCAGGTGATAGGGTGAGCACCCAAGTCAGCATCACATGGTATGGGTGGGGCGAGCACAAAAGTAAGCCTAGCAAGCAATGAGTAAGGTGAGCACACAAGTCAGCCTCGTAAGGAACGAAAAAGGTGAGCACAAAAGTCAGCCTCATGTGGGAGTGTTTGAGAGTGAATCAAGGTGCGATTGAGAGAGCACCCAAGTAAGCCTTATACAGGACGTATGAACGCGTGAGTGAGAGTGAATGAGTACATTTAGTACAGCCATATCCCCAGAAGTAATGCCGAGAGGTAGTTCCTGGGAGGAACGATGGTGGAGCCCGATGGAGTTTAGTCGGTATTAATAGCAGCGTCACCATTCGAGCCCGACACGCCCCCAGTGCACCCCGTGCGGTAGATTGGACCCTACCAATAGCACGTGTACTAGGCTAGGACGTAAAGGTCTTCTCCATTGTAAAAAAGGCAGCTTGCAGATGACGGTGTGGCCTCCATTACAGGTCCCAAAGCCGTCGATCTGCAAGGACCATTGCAAGATACCTTGGACAATTTGTCTGCTTGGGCCCTCCAGCTAGGTATCGAGTTCTCCACGGAGAAAGCTGAGCTAGTCGTATTTTCAAGGAAGCGTGAACCAGCGCAACTACAGCTTCATTTAATGGGTCAAACTATTGCTCAGATTTCAACTTTCAAATATCTCGTGGTCTGGTTCGACTCTAAAGGAACCTGGTGATGTCACATTAGGGATCTGAAACAGAAGTGCTAGCAAAGGATCAACTTTCTCCGTACAATAACCGGAACATGGTGGGGTGCCCACCCAGGAGACCTGATCAGGCTGTACCAAACAACAATATTGTCGGTGATGGAGTACGGGAGTTTCTGTTTCCGCTCCGCTGCGAACATACATTTCATCAAACTAGAGCGAATCCAATATTGTTGTTTGCGTATTGCTTTGGGTTGCATGCACTCGACACATACGATGAGTTTAGAAGTGCTGGCGGGCGTCCTTCCGCTGAAAAATCGATTTTGGGAACTCTCATATCGATTGCTCATCCGATGCGATATCTTGAACCCGTTAATAATTGCAAATTTCGAAAGGCTTGTCGAGCTCAATTCTCGAACCCGATTTATGTCCTTCTACTTCGATTACATGGCACAAAATATCAATCCTTCTTCATATTATCCCAACCGTGTCAATCTCTTTCATGTTTCTGATTTAACTGTATTCTTCGACACATCCATGAAAGACGAGATTCGCGGAATCCCGGATCACATACGTTCGAAGTGATCCCAAGCATCTTTCATAGTAAATTTCGAGAAGTCGACTGCAACAAGATGTTTTACATCGACGGGTCAAGCCTCGACGGCTCCACTGGCTTCGGTATATTCAATCAAAACCTCACCGCCTCATTCAAACTCAATGATCCTGCTTCAGTTTACGTCGCAGAACTTGCTGTTATTCAGTATACCCTTGGGATCATTGATACTTTGCCCACCGATCATTACTTTATTGTCTCGGATAGCCTCAGCTCAATCGAGGTTCTCCGTTCAATGAAACCTAGAAAGCACTTTCCATATTTTCTGGGGAAAATCTGGGAACGCCTGCGTGCTTTGTTTGTAAGATCGTACAAGATTACTTTAGTTTGGGTTCCCTCGCATTGATCCATTCCATGTAATGAAGAAGCGGACTCTTTAGCTAAGGCGGGTGCTTTACAAGGTGACATATATGAAAGACCAATTAGCTTCAGCGAATTTTTCAGTATTACTCATCAGAGAACCCTCGAAAGTTGGCAAACTTCATGGAGCAATGGTGAACTGGGAAGGTGGCTACATTCGATAATCCCTAAGGTATCGACGAAACCTTGGTTCAGGGGGATGGATGTGGGTCGGGATTTCATTCGCGTGATGTCTCGGCTCATGTCCAATCACTACACGCTGGACGCACATCTCTGGCGTATTGGGCTCGTGGATAGCGGTATCTGCGCTTGTGGCAACGGTTTTCACGAAATCGAACATGTTGTCTGGGCATGCGCCGAGTACTGTTCTGCCAGATCTCAACTATTCGATTCACTTCGGGCCCGAGGAAGATCTCCCAATGTCCCGGTTCGAGATGTACTAGCAAGCCGCGATATTCCCTACATGTCCCTTATATACACGTTCCTCAAAACCATCAATATCCAAATTTAAATGCCCCTATCTTTTCTCTTATCATTCCCAGAAGTGCCCTCTTCCGCCTACCGTACCCCAACGATGATTTGATACGACTCCAAGACGAGACAAAAACATCTATCGAATGACCCAACAACACGAGATCTACAGTACAACATCACACGCGCAGCGCGGTGTGTTTCCGATCCGTATCTGAGCCGTACTACGAAATCGTCTGGAGGAATCCCTGCCGGCTCGAGAAAAACCGCCCGGCGTCCCAATACTTGATTCATCCGTTCGAATCTGTAATCCTGGCCGTTAATTCCTGATGCCGGAAACTGAAAGTTTATATACCCCTCCCCCCTCCCCCCGTTCAGCCTTGTCCACCCTCTCTCCCATGTCTCTGATACACAGATGTATGACTTCACCCCTTCTCCCCTTGAATATCTTCCCAAAACTTATGTGGCCCCCTATCTTCTAGTTTTAGTTGATCAATCCGTTCGAATCTGTAATCCTGGCCGTTAATTCCTGATGCCGGAAACTGAAAGTTTATATCCCCCCCCTTCAGCCTTGTCCACCCTCCCTCCCATGTCTCTAATACACAGATGTATGACTTCACCCCCTTCTCCCCTTGAATATCTTCCCAAAACTTATGTGCCCCCTATCTTCTAGTTTTAGTTGATCAAAATTTAATCTCGTTAAGAAATACACAACAGTACCACTACTTTAAAATAGCCCTAATTAATTCCCCCTAATCTTGAATAACTCTCTCTAGTTATTTCTAGTTAATAAGCTTGTAAAATGTTCCGCTTAGTTAATCATTAATTTCTCCTACAATCTCCCTGCTAAAAATCATAAAATGAATTACTATAAAAAGAACACACAAAATGACCCGTAGCCCAAATCTTACGAATATTATATTATACCCTCTTTTATATGTATAAGTTAGCTGTAAAGTTTTTTTTTAGTTTCATTATATAAAACAAAATAATATTGAAATGTATAACCCCCTAGTTTTAAGAAATTCAAAATGTAAAACAATGAAAAAATGGCACCTTTAAGCTAACGCATATGTGCCTTATCAAATAAACAAATTAAAAAAGAATAACTATAATATATACGCGAACAGAGGTCTTAGTGGAATGTACGTAATGTTTCAAAGATTTTCTTCAATTTAATTCCACTATGTTTTTATAGTTAGATGCACTTGCACTTCACTATTTAACAGATACCGGTATTTCAATTACTACTTGTAATCTTCTTCTAGACTGATACAAACACTTAAGGAGATTACAAGTAGTAATCGAAATACCGGTATCTGTTAAATAGTGAAGTGCAAGTGCATCTAATTATAAAAACATAGTGGAATTAAATGGAAGAAAATCTTTGAAACATTATAACTATAATGGTTTTTTCATAGCGCTGACATGTATAGCAGCGGAAAATTGTTTGAATGTTGGAACGTTTGTATACGTATACTCCATAGATGGAATCTAACAAATTTCTGAGGGATTATTTCAAATTCATGGTACAGCGATCAGCGATGCAGCAAAAAATGTACTACGCAAGAATGTGGGGAGAATATGCATAGCTGTGCTAGCAGCTATTAAACATTGTCGAGATGGAGGTGGCATGGATGTAGATGGCCTTCGTTTCGATTTTAGGAATATAATTGATCACGTTTTCGGAGACCACACTCGTTGTAGGATGTATTTCTGCGAAAAACAGGGTACTGTTGAAGATTACGAACTGCAAATTTTAAAAAGCAACGATCTAGTGTATGATGCAACTGAAAGACTGCTAGAGAATATGACAGTTGATGCAGATCGCTTACGACTTGGGCTTCAAACAAACTCTGCCGAACGTGCATTTGGAACAGATGCCAAACTTGTGTCGGGAAAGCGGCAAAACTTGTCGAATCTAGGCAGCTATAGTAGACGGTTCAACTTAATGATAATGCTATACAATGAAGGTTATCATTGGTCGAAAGCGCTAATCACCGAGTTCGCAAATAGAGAGACGGGATCAATATTCGATCAATACGCAAATCAGCGGGAAAATCAGAAAGTTTGGATTATGGCATCCAAGTCTTGTCCAGGGTTTTGCCGTAACTCGAAAGCATTGAAAAAGCAGCACGAAGACAGTTATGGGTCGGACGCAGTTTCTGCCAAGCGAGATATTCCGTTGGAAGAATTGAACGCCAAATGTTTGGAGTACACCGTAAGTATATATTTGTACATTTTTTCTATTGAGAGGGTCCGTAGGATAGTTCCAATAGTATTGTTAGTCACACAAACAACTAATTGAATATATTTAGCAAAGAAATTAATTGTAAATTACTAGTTTTGTGCATGAACATCAGTAGATTGAAAATATTTATATTTGTATTTATTTACTGTCTAAGCCATGAAAAAGATTTTGTTTCGAAAATATTCGCTGAAATATTTATCCACACTGGGCACCATGAGTAATACGACCGAGCAGCCGAACACTGCTGCTGCGATTTCATGGGTAATCGGAGCAGTAGGGGAGCCCGAGGCTAGTTGGCGGTTGGTGAAATTTGGCGGAATTCCCTTTTCACCGTTTCTATTAGACATAAAGCGCTGTCTTTCCTAGTGAACCTCAAGTAATGTGAAATGCATTATCCAATGTGTTTTTGTTGCAAAACATTTTGTTGTGTAGAAGCTGTTGGCGATATTGTGTTTTTAGCATACTTTGTAAATTTTCTTAATTTTGAACATTTTGTATTATTTAAGGTGGTTTTCAATTTATTCCCAGAATAATTATGTTTTTCGATAGTGCATGAAAAGAGCTTTCAATATCCGTATAGATATTACACCTATCCATACACAAAAGTAATTTTTTAAATTCTTTTTATAGAATATGCGGTTGGTGTAAGTTGGAGGTGACGCACGCGGGCAAGTTGGCAGTACTAGTTACTGTGCAAATATAGTCATCAAATATTTTCATTTCTAGAATTCACTCCCAAGTAAGAGACACTTTGTCTTGTGTCTCTCGTCATTTCAGGGGACAATTATTTCCTGAAGAAATTCTAAAATTTGCTTTTAAATATGGAGTTCGCGTCAAAGTCAAAATGACGGGGTATTGAGACAGAAATATAATGAAAAGTGTCGAATAATATATAGTTTTATTGAAAAGAATATTGGCACATTTCATAAGGACCACTGATGTAGTCGAATGACCATTTGATTGCTTATTTTCTGGCATTCCGCCAACTTACCCCATCAGGCCCATGCTCAGAAAATTCTCAAGGAGAGGGTTTTTTTACGTTTCTTTTAAAAGGAAGATATAGAAATCCTCAAACATTGAAGATTTTTCCCTAGGCCTGGAGAGCCGAGTCTTAGCTTAGTCTTAGCTCAACAGATTGAGTAAATGTTTGTTATGGAGAAGAATCATCAACAGGCACCGCTGCCTGCTGGCTCGTATTAGATTCGGATTGGTTTGTAGTAGTTAAGCCTGCTGACTAAACAAAAATCTCTTGTATCCCGCAATCGTCATCCGTCTGGGACAACCGTTATGTACTACTTCAGTAGGGATTGTGCTCTTACTTTTTTTGTTTTGTGTTAAATAATCGTTCATGTTTTTGTCCATAGCTGCTTTTCTTTGCTCGCTGTCCAACATTCACGATTTATCTGATCTGTTCTGGTCTGCTGCAACCTGGTGAGACACAAACCGATCCGGAGATGTTGACCATGATTTACATCTCTTCACAAGTACCTTCGCAGGGTTTCTTATCCTTCTTGACGCTACTCGTTCCTATTTATCTGCTATCTGAGAGTTCCTCGGCGGCGGTATTTCACCTAATACCGATGCCCGTTTGCACGATCCACTTAGCTGTCAGCCACTCCAGTGGAGTAATCATCGGCGGTGAAATTTCTTCAGATAACGATATCACGATTTTCTCCAACCTCGTGTTTCTCTTCCTTAGTTGTAGCCCGCTGACCGACATCTGCTGTGGAACTGGTCTACTCACAACTATTGCTAATATGGGATCCTCTCGAAACGTGCATCGATCCATCAGAGAAGCCGACCAACTTGACATACATCACTCTCCAGCCCCCCTCGCAAGGTTTCTTCCTTGTTTTCTTCATCGATTTGTTTCTAGAGTGACTAAACTCAATGACATTTTATGTGTAAGACGGTTTGCAGTATATTTATTTCTTGAACAGGAAGCTCATAAGTTTTTAAAAGTAAACCTCATGGGAGGGGTTTGAACCCCCAAAACCCTCCCCTTGCGCACGGGCCTGTACCCCATGCACACCACCAACTTACCCCGGGGCTGGGGTAAATTGGCGGCTTTTCCGCGTCACACATTTTTGTCTCCAGAAATAAAGACAACGTAGTAAACAGTTTCATAAAATTAAGAGATGTTGCCAACCAAATACCAAATCAGGAAAAAAAAAAGAATCAATAATTCCGGAATTTTTGAACCGATTTTGACGAGTCTTTGGTCGCAGAATTTAATATTCTTTAAAATTATCATTAGAACGGGGACTCTATTGCAGAAAAATGTTGAGCAATTTATGAATGTCTTCTTGACTGTCGAGCTTCTATTATGAGGATTTGAAAGACTGCTAGAGAATATGACAGTTGATGCAGATCGCTTACGACTTGGGCTTCAAACAAACTCTGCCGAACGTGCATTTGGAACAGATGCCAAACTTGTGTCGGGAAAGCGGCAAAACTTGTCGAATCTAGGCAGCTATAGTAGACGGTTCAACTTAATGATAATGCTATACAATGAAGGTTATCATTGGTCGAAAGCGCTAATCACCGAGTTCGCAAATAGAGAGACGGGATCAATATTCGATCAATACGCAAATCAGCGGGAAAATCAGAAAGTTTGGATTATGGCATCCAAGTCTTGTCCAGGGTTTTGCCGTAACTCGAAAGCATTGAAAAAGCAGCACGAAGACAGTTATGGGTCGGACGCAGTTTCTGCCAAGCGAGATATTCCGTTGGAAGAATTGAACGCCAAATGTTTGGAGTACACCGTAAGTATATATTTGTACATTTTTTCTATTGAGAGGGTCCGTAGGATAGTTCCAATAGTATTGTTAGTCACACAAACAACTAATTGAATATATTTAGCAAAGAAATTAATTGTAAATTACTAGTTTTGTGCATGAACATCAGTAGATTGAAAATATTTATATTTGTATTTATTTACTGTCTAAGCCATGAAAAAGATTTTGTTTCGAAAATATTCGCTGAAATATTTATCCACACTGGGCACCATGAGTAATACGACCGAGCAGCCGAACACTGCTGCTGCGATTTCATGGGTAATCGGAGCAGTAGGGGAGCCCGAGGCTAGTTGGCGGTTGGTGAAATTTGGCGGAATTCCCTTTTCACCGTTTCTATTAGACATAAAGCGCTGTCTTTCCTAGTGAACCTCAAGTAATGTGAAATGCATTATCCAATGTGTTTTTGTTGCAAAACATTTTGTTGTGTAGAAGCTGTTGGCGATATTGTGTTTTTAGCATACTTTGTAAATTTTCTTAATTTTGAACATTTTGTATTATTTAAGGTGGTTTTCAATTTATTCCCAGAATAATTATGTTTTTCGATAGTGCATGAAAAGAGCTTTCAATATCCGTATAGATATTACACCTATCCATACACAAAAGTAATTTTTTAAATTCTTTTTATAGAATATGCGGTTGGTGTAAGTTGGAGGTGACGCACGCGGGCAAGTTGGCAGTACTAGTTACTGTGCAAATATAGTCATCAAATATTTTCATTTCTAGAATTCACTCCCAAGTAAGAGACACTTTGTCTTGTGTCTCTCGTCATTTCAGGGGACAATTATTTCCTGAAGAAATTCTAAAATTTGCTTTTAAATATGGAGTTCGCGTCAAAGTCAAAATGACGGGGTATTGAGACAGAAATATAATGAAAAGTGTCGAATAATATATAGTTTTATTGAAAAGAATATTGGCACATTTCATAAGGACCACTGATGTAGTCGAATGACCATTTGATTGCTTATTTTCTGGCATTCCGCCAACTTACCCCATCAGGCCCATGCTCAGAAAATTCTCAAGGAGAGGGTTTTTTTACGTTTCTTTTAAAAGGAAGATATAGAAATCCTCAAACATTGAAGATTTTTCCCTAGGCCTGGAGAGCCGAGTCTTAGCTTAGTCTTAGCTCAACAGATTGAGTAAATGTTTGTTATGGAGAAGAATCATCAACAGGCACCGCTGCCTGCTGGCTCGTATTAGATTCGGATTGGTTTGTAGTAGTTAAGCCTGCTGACTAAACAAAAATCTCTTGTATCCCGCAATCGTCATCCGTCTGGGACAACCGTTATGTACTACTTCAGTAGGGATTGTGCTCTTACTTTTTTTGTTTTGTGTTAAATAATCGTTCATGTTTTTGTCCATAGCTGCTTTTCTTTGCTCGCTGTCCAACATTCACGATTTATCTGATCTGTTCTGGTCTGCTGCAACCTGGCGAGACACAAACCGATCCGGAGATGTTGACCATGATTTACATCTCTTCACAAGTACCTTCGCAGGGTTTCTTATCCTTCTTGACGCTACTCGTTCCTATTTATCTGCTATCTGAGAGTTCCTCGGCGGCGGTATTTCACCTAATACCGATGCCCGTTTGCACGATCCACTTAGCTGTCAGCCACTCCAGTGGAGTAATCATCGGCGGTGAAATTTCTTCAGATAACGATATCACGATTTTCTCCAACCTCGTGTTTCTCTTCCTTAGTTGTAGCCCGCTGACCGACATCTGCTGTGGAACTGGTCTACTCACAACTATTGCTAATATGGGATCCTCTCGAAACGTGCATCGATCCATCAGAGAAGCCGACCAACTTGACATACATCACTCTCCAGCCCCCCTCGCAAGGTTTCTTCCTTGTTTTCTTCATCGATTTGTTTCTAGAGTGACTAAACTCAATGACATTTTATGTGTAAGACGGTTTGCAGTATATTTATTTCTTGAACAGGAAGCTCATAAGTTTTTAAAAGTATACCTCATGGGAGGGGTTTGAACCCCCAAAACCCTCCCCTTGCGCACGGGCCTGTACCCCATGCACACCACCAACTTACCCCGGGGCTGGGGTAAATTGGCGGCTTTTCCGCGTCACACATTTTTGTCTCCAGAAATAAAGACAACGTAGTAAACAGTTTCATAAAATTAAGAGATGTTGCCAACCAAATACCAAATCAGGAAAAAAAAAGAATCAATAATTCCGGAATTTTTGAACCGATTTTGACGAGTCTTTGGTCGCAGAATTTAATATTCTTTAAAATTATCATTAGAACGGGGACTCTATTGCAGAAAAATGTTGAGCAATTTATGAATGTCTTCTTGACTGTCGAGCTTCTATTATGAGGATTTTTTTCGGCTAATCAGTCATAAATTAGACAGCGAAAACAACAATATTGCTTTTACTTCCAACGTTTAAAGGTGGAATAAGTCTATTGAAACGTTGGAAGTAAAAGCAATATTGTTGTTTTCGCTCTCTAATTTATGACTGATTAGCCGAAAAAAATCCTCATAGTTGAGCAATTTATATATTTTGCATGAAAAAATTGCAAACTATTTCTTACAAAACAGCATAACCTGGCATACCGTTTGCTATGATTTTTCTTCTTTACATAACTGTTAAAAATGCTAATCGACTCAAAAATTATAGCAAAACTAATTTTAATGAATATTTTAACAAAACTAATTTTAACAAATATTTGGCATGCTTGCGAGATTGTGATTAATCGCTCACATGAACACAAAAAACCTGTTTTAATCCACCTAGCGGTGCAATTGTGCCTTTCTTATTTCTCTAAACTATAGTACGGAGGCTATTTATGCTCAACATAATTGTGGAAATGTTCATTACATTCTTAGTACACTTTGCACTTATACACAATGGCTTGTCAGCCACGAACTTGATGAGCTACGTGTCGACGGTGAAACACTTGAAACAAACAAATATCATACTTCATTGGCCTAATCAGTATTAGATCAATGTTATCTGCTTGTTAACTCAGTTTGTCATGCGGGGGTGGGTATGTAAGGAGGGCGAAAGTCCCATGAACGAACGACTCCCCAGCTTAATTAGGTATGCTTTGTGATATAGTGGTGGTTTAAAGATGATGGGATTGAAAGGGAGGGGTATGAGGGCTGGATGGGGGTGTGGTCTGAGGGGTTATTTACGGAGATTTTTAAGGGAGGGGAGTGAACAGTAGAGGGGGGGGGGGTGTAGCCCCTCTCCGTAAACCATCAACTACGCCCCTGTTAAAATCCAGAAAACTTATGCGAGTCAAAAAAAAAAATTAGGTTGACGTTTTTAGGAGTGCCGGGATTAGGTTGACGTTTTTCGAGTGATTGCATAACCTTTCTATATGAGAAAGGCAAAAATGTGCCAAAATTCAAAAATGTGGATCGTTGTCAATTTTTTTTTCGAGTTTGCATCAAATCTCGACGTTTCATGCACCTTGAAGACATTTAGCATCAGAAATAAAAATTCTATTTTTAATTTTTCCTATAGTTTATATGAGAAATTTCTGTGTGGCCGCACTCTTAAACCAGTAATTCCGGAACCAGAATTCCGATCGATCCAAAATTCAATAGCAACCGATGGGAAGGTTGCACCTTTCATTTGAGATTAAGTTTGGGCAAATCGGTCCAGCCATCTCTGAGAAAAATGAGTGACATTATTTGACACATACGCACATACATACACACACACATACACACACACACACACATACATACACACATACACACACACATACAGACTTTTTCCGATCTCGACGAACTGAGTCGAATGGGATATGACACTCGGCCCTCCGGGCCAAATCCAAAAAAGTGAATAGTCGTCAAATTTTTTTTCGAGTTTCCATCAAATCTCGGCGTTTCATGCACCTTGAAGACATTTAGCATCAAAAATAAAAAATTCTATTTTTAATTTTTCCTAAAGTTTATATGAGAAATTTCTGTGTGGCCGCACTCTTAAACCCGTAATTCCGGAACCAGATTTCCGATCGATCCAAAATTGAATAGCAGCCGATGGGAAGGTTGCACCTTTCATTTGAGACTAAGTTTGGGCAAATCGGTCCAGCCATCTCTGAGAAAAATGAGTGACATTATTTGACACATACGCACATACATACACACACAGACACACACACATACAGACTTTTTCCGATCTCGACGAACTGAGTCGAATGGGATATGACACTCGTTATGCATAACCTTTCTATATGAGAAAGGCAATATATGAGAAAGCAAAAACGTATAACTTAATAATGTCAAAGTTAGGTGTATATAATGATTTTTCATTTTTGAAATTCATAAATAAAATGAACAGTTTAGCATAATACCAGCTATAATAAAAACATTAATAAATGAAATATGCCAGTTCATGTGAGGCGCTATCGGTACTCCTATTTTTTATCTAAAATTTGTTGTCTGTTTAGCTCAGGAATATTTCGCAATCACTTTCGTTTCAATTCGATTGCAATACGGTTCGTTTCAAATCGATTGCGATACGCGTCAGCA
The DNA here is from genome assembly GCF_030247195.1 of Topomyia yanbarensis. NCBI lineage: Eukaryota > Metazoa > Arthropoda > Insecta > Diptera > Culicidae > Topomyia > Topomyia yanbarensis. The sequence continues at coordinate 261,158,289 of NC_080671.1, read as the reverse complement.
AAAAACAATGCGTGTAGTTTTTACATTGCTAATTATTGATAAACTTAGATCGCATGGCTAGGTAACAAAAGCCCATGAGAAAGTGAGTTGGTGCTAAAACAAGCGTTTGACAGTAATTAGTTCCAACAGTTTTGCCTTTCTCATATAGAAAGGTTATGCAATCACTCTGAAATACGTCAACCTAATCCCGGCCCGGAGGGCCGAGTGTCATATCCCATTCGACTCAGTTCGTCGAGATCGGAAAAAGTCTGTATGTGTGTGTGTATGTATGTATGTGTGTGTATGTATGTATGTGTGTGTGTGTATGTGCGTATGTGTCAAATAATGTCACTCATTTTTCTCAGAGATGGCTGGACCGATTTGCCCAAACTTAGTCTCAAATGAAAGGTGCAACCTTCCCATCGGCTGCTATTGAATTTTGGATCGATCGGAATTCTGGTTCCGGAATTACGGGTTTCAGAGTGCGGCCACACAGAAATTTCTCATATAAACTATAGGAAAAATTAAAAATAGAATTTTTATTTTTGATGCTAAATGTGTTCAAGGTGCATGAAACGTCGAGATTTGATGCAAACTGGAAAAAAAATTTGACGACGGTTCACTTTTTTGGATTTTGGCACATTTTTGCCTTTTTCATGTAGAAAGGTTATGCAATCACTCTGAAAAACGTCAACCTAATCCCAGCCAAATTTTTTTTTTCAACTCTCATAAGGTTTCTGGATTTTAACAGGGGTGTAGTTGATGGTTTACGGAGAGGGGTTACACCCCCCCTCTACTGTTCACTCCCATCCTTTAAAAATCTCCTTAAATCACCCCTCAGACCACCACCTCATACCCCTCCCTTTCAACCCCATCATCTTTAAACCACCACTATATTACAAAGCATACCAATTTAAGCTGGGGAGTCGTTCGTTCATGGGACTTTCGCCCTCCTCACATACCCACCCCCGCATGACAAAATGAGTTAGCAAGCAGATAACATTGATCTAATGCTGATTAGGCTAATGGAGTATGATATTTTTTTGTTTCAAGTGTTTCACCGTCGACACGTATCTCATCAAGTTCGTGGCTGGCATGCCATTGTGTATAAGTGCAAAGTGTACTAAGAATGTAATGGACATTTCCACAATTATGTTGAACATAAAAAGCCTCCGTGCCATAGTTTAGAGAAATGAGAAAGGCACAATTGCACCGCTAGGTGGATTAAAACAGGTTTTTTTTTCATTCGAAGCATAATGGATATTAACGTGGCTAGTATCGAAATATTCGCTACATATTTCAATTATTTCAGGTTTCATCTTTAACAAATATTATTCCTGTGTCCGCTATCACAGATATTGAGAAGCATGCAAAAGGTAGAATATTAACCGATTTCGTTCACGCAATTATACATACACGAAAGGAATCTTGTTTCGAATCAAAAGCGGAAGAACTTACAACTTTTTCAGTAACAGCACGCATATTACGCATGAATGAAGTGTCCCTAAAAATTGCCATTGAAGCGGTTGAGCAAAAAATAAATAAAAAAGCTTCGGGGAAAAAAGTTTTTCTCGATAAGTGTCACAACTTCTTGTGTGCAGGAGTTTGCTTTGGGCAGTCATCGCGAGAGGTTCGTTTTGCACAGCACTCTCGCGATTGCTTCCTTCTGTGAGAAATTTTAGGTGCTACGCCATCCGGATGAATATTTTGATGACCTTCCAGTTAATAGTAAATTGAATGTTGTAAAATAGTTCAAGTGTGGCGTTTTATTGCTGGAGTACCCAAGGAGGGAGGAAGTGAATAGTGATGGCTCGAAAATTAGATTCAAGTAGAGAAAATAAACATGCACCTAAAATCGTTCGGTAGTTATGTGAGAGAGTGTAAATATACGATTGATTACGTAGTGAATATAGATGTGTTTAAGGCAGCAGGAAATTGAATGATATGCTGTGCTTAGGGAACGCTTACTCTCGTTGGAATCAAGATAAGTTCATTTTTTCATATTTTTACCTACAATGCTCTTCATATTCTATATACTAGGGGGGGGGGGGGGGGAAAGCTAGAATGTTTTAATGTGTGATTGCAGCGGTTGATGCAACTATCCTATGTGTATACTATTATACACAAGTATAATTTACCGCCCATGTAAAAGTACTACGCAGTTTGTTTCACACACACACTATTTATTTGGGGTCGATTTTCTCCTTTAGATTCGACGAAATGGTTTTGTTAGCAACAAGTCTGATGGACGTCCGACATTTAATTTAATTGGAAGAGTGTGTGTGCAGTGCAGTAGTGCAATCATCTAACAAAGAAAGAGAGTGGATCATATACCCTCTTCCTTTGCACTGGATCTCTCAAACTTTGTCTTGCAAGCATGTGTGGTTTAAGCGCGACTCAGGCGATGCATCGGCTTCCGTCGGCGTCGGCGGAGCATCGCCGTTCCGTCAGGATGAGTTGAATACTTTTCTCTTGCGCCCGTTCACACGTGCCGTACGTCAAAAAGTTCCGTGCCGTTGATGTTGTGTGTGAATGCCTCCATTTAACTGCATGTAACTTATCCTGGCGGAGCGGTGGCATTCCGTTGACGTTGGCGGAGGCTGGTGTATCGTCTGAATCGTCTTTTATACTGAGAAACAGGAATGTGCAGAGTTTGTATGTGTTCTGTTTTCGTCTCTTTTGTTTTGCTGCGATTTTGTGTATTTTACTGCATGTGCTTTTGGTGGATGTTTGGTGAGTAGATGGGCGAGTGCGTGGAATATGTAGTGGGTTAGACGAGAGGCGGATGGAGGGATATGTTATTGATGACCAAATCGAGTTACCCCTGTATTGTCGGTGTTGAATCTACAATTGGCGCTGACATTTTGATTCTGTTTGCTGGCACATAACTCTGATGTGTGCAATTACAAGAAAGATTGATCTTGTATTCGCATTTCATAACACGTGGAGATCGATTATATATCGGTGCTCACATGCAACTTATATGTGTACAGTTGGCACGTGTAACGTATGTGTGCGCTTCCCCTAGTAATAATTAAGGTTTTGTGGCACTCTTCAATACTTGTATTGTGGTGTGCAATAAAACTAGAAATGCTTCTTGCGTCAATATTTGTTTTTCTTCATATAGGGTTACTGCGCCCTAATTCATCTTAGCACCCCTATTCACCCACCCATTTGAACACATTAATTAGAGCAGTGTCTGCTATCTCTATTCAACGCATTATATCAGATGATAGGATGAATAAGGGTGCGTTGTACTCGACTTTTCGCTTCGCTTTAATGTGAATATTTTACATTTTCCAAGGTAGATTTTTTATTGATCTGGTTCTTAAGACCGAAGCAAAGATGTTGATACCTATTTAAGCGCAATCCAAGAATTGTAAACCGAGTTAAACCGAAAGGGCACGTTAGCCATAAATTTGGAGTGTGTGAAACGTATGATATTTGCAGTTAAAATTTTGTCAGTGTAGTTAAGTGTGGGCACTGAGATATTCGAACATGACGAAATTCGACAGTATCAGTCGAGTATGACGTTACATAATGTATGCTTGTGGAAAAGGTATTACAATTGCAGGGACAATTATTGATCTCGATATGAGTGTTTTTTGGTATGATTGATCAGTATAGTATTTCCTGTCTCGCTTGTAGCTCACTGATATTATATAACATTTTTCGAAAAATTTTCGCACTGTTTTATATATGTAACAGAAAAATTGAAATTTTTATATTATAAGTTTGTTGAACGGGAAGAAGTGTCTATTTTAGTTTATTCTTTTCGAAAATGTTTGCTGGAAGATTACGGGGCGTTTGCCCAGTTACACACGAATGCAGTCTTTGTTTCACCCCGGGGTTGAGTTGGAGTTCAAGCTTCAGTCGCTGGCTGTCCACACATTTTTATGGCTGGTGGGGATTGGAGCCTGACTCAAGTCCGGTTCGAACGAAGACCGAACACATGACTTTGGTTCGCGTTGCGGAGTAATGCTAACTTTATTTTACATGCTGACTATGTGCGTTTTCTGCGGTCATGCTCTCTTTGTTTAGCATAGCTTGACGTGGAACGGTTGTACTGTGATTGATAGCTCATGATTTTGGGGTCTTAGAATGAGATGGCGGCGATGGGGGTGAATCGATGTATAGGTGTGGTTTTAGTGTTTTGATGACTTAACAAACTCTCTTGCTTTTATTGTATCGATTTTGTTGGCGAGTTTGGGACTGGGGGAGGCAGGGGCGTTGGGGTTGAGAGACGGATGGGTGTTCTGGGGCGGATCGGTTGTAGACTTGGAGCGGAGAGCTGGGACTGGGCGGGCTCGTGTGGGCATGGTCGGGGGGATGTGAAGAATTCTTTGCCTTCTGCTAAGTAGGAGTTGGGCGTTGCACCCAAGTCTACCGCATGGTCTGTGGTAGAACATAACTCATTATCATGGTTTACCGCCGACGCCGGCCAAAAATTCTTCACAAATCCTCGCCTAGAACAACCATGCGATCATTCTTCTCCCTTTCTGCTAGCATCAAGCCGTGACGTATACATTCAATCGACACCAGAATTCTTCACATTTCCTTTCGATCGTGTCCGTGTAGGCCTGCCTAGTCCTGGTTTTCTGTTCTGGGTTTGTGGCTGATTCACTCTAGAGTGCCTGTCCGTCTTTCGATTTAAATGCTTTCGTTTCTCTTGGTCTCAGACTTGCCGAGGATTGCCAGCGGAATCGATACAGTAGTCTCTTGCTTTTAGTTTTATGGAAGGTAGTGTCATTAGGATGTATTATCCGCTCAACGACACGTGGTTGAATCTTTCTGTCGGACATCAGACTATTCAAAGTAAACGATTTCCAAAGAATATGACAAAATGCATTTGTAAATTTGATAGAGTATAAAGAGCGTATCGCAAAGTAAGCTTTCTATGAGGCTTGGGAGGCAGTTGAAATTGTAATCTTTTGGGTAGATCTTTCTTTTCGATTTTTAGTTCATATTCGACGGCAAAGACATGCATTTGTAGTTGAGTTTTGTTTCTATTTCCAAGATACGTTCCAGACCGTCGAATCGTAACAAAAACTTGAACCGCGCGCAGAAACACAGGCCTATAACCTCGATTTTAGAAGGTTAACATGTTACGTGCGGAACGATGTTCGTCGCCGTTATGACACATAAAAAATAAAGAAAAAATTCTAGTAATTAGCGTGAAAACTGTAAGCGCGCGTCATCGATTGTATGTCCGACACACAAACTCGGTCGTTTTAGATACTTAGGTAGGGCTTATTTTATACCGCTTAAAGTGAAATTCAGTCAGCATAATAACCCGCGCAAATATTGATTGCATTGGAGTCAGCATTTCATTCAATTGTTAGTGGAGAAAAAGTAATTCATAGTTGTGTTCCATTGCTTATTATACTATCATCTTTATTTTATTGTAATTTTCGTTCAGCTGCCGCCCGAAAAAAAAAAATCAATAAGAACTAAGTAACACTCCCGACAGTCGGCTGTCCGGAGTCAAAGTTAAATTTTTTACAAGCCGAGCATTTCCGAATTAATTCAACAAACGATAACTCTATTAAATTCTCGGCAGCCGGCTGCCCAGAGCAACAAACAAACGATAATACTTCTGAAAGTTGCATAGATCGTATCACTTATCAAGGTGAATCCAGATTTATGTAAGATTTTACCCCACCCCACTAACAAAAACTCCTTCCCAGCTAGCATAGGACTAAATCAAACGTGGAGATGCAGAGGTATACACGGTCTCTATAACAACGTTTGCTACGCTAACATTCCTTTCCTTCCCCGATGACTGTAAGGACGTGGCCGGCGCACAGAGGAGTAACTAGAACAAATTCCTGGCCAATAACCAAAATATTTTTTTTTCGATTTTCTCCTTCGTTAATTTTTTTATATACCTAAAAACCTGCTGAATAACTGCTGAAAATAGTTAAGGATTTTTTTCATGGATGAAAAATGGTGATATTTTAAAGGGGTTTTTAATCATTTTAATTATTTATCCAGCAATATCGCTTTCTAGTGATGATGACTGTATTAAGTAAGACAATATTATTACAAATGTAGTTGAACACAGCCATTTGTATAACTTTAGGTTAAAGCCGACTGAAAATAGTAGTGTTGCTGTGCATTGCACCAACTTTAAAATATACGTTTTTTAAACATTTTATTCCAAACTTGAATGATAAAAAAGTTACATTATACGGCAAGATCCTGCAAAGTTGCTGAAGCAGTATTATAAAACCAGATTCCAGCTATCCGAAAATTTTTCGAACTCTTCCGATCTTGTCCAATCTACTAATTCCAAGCGATTTGAAAATATTGATTTTTTTAGTAATTTGAGGTACACCAAAATGCTGCAGGCCAAATACTATGATTTTTAAAATGAATCTCTGTGAAAATATGCACAGGCGTCCCTTTTCTCCCACCTTTTCCACTGATCAACTGTTTTTGCAACTGGAAAAACAAATGTATTCGCAAAGTTCACTTCGAAATTACTAGTGTTCGAAAGGATATAGAAAATTGAGCTCTGCACTGGTAGGTGAATAGATGCCAAATTGTTCCAAAAACTAGTTATTGTCTATTTTTTGTTCATATTAAGGCATAATAAAAGCAATATCAGGAACAAATAGTTTTGGCCAAGATTTGACCCCAGTTACTCCTCCGTGCGGCGCCGTTATTGGCATTTAAAAGTATAGAACTCTCCAAACTTGCACATTGAGGATGGATAGCTACTCCCAGGCCCCATTCGTTGATTCTCTGTGCAATTTCGCTTGTTCTGGCCAATCACGGAGTAGCAACTACGAATTGTACGGTCATCCTGCTCATGCTCATGCTCATAAGTGTCACAACTTCTTGTGTGCAGTAGTGGACGGTATGTATAACAGCAGTTATTATTATACCCAGCACGTGATACATCAAGATCATCGTATCAATTAAATGCAGTAAATACGGAATGTTCGCCATCATCATCACTAGGGTTCGTCGCGGTGCGGATGTGGGCGGTAAATGGATAGTCCGCACCGCAACCGCAAAAAAATAATAAAACCGCACCGCATACCGCAACCGCATTGCATTTACCGCACCGCACCGCGCGGTAATGCGGTAAATGCGGTAAAAATCATGTATTTTTAAAAATTATTCATTTATTTTGTATAACCATATATAATAAAATGTTATTCTTATTTACACCAAAATTACCTTTACGGACTCCTCTGAATGTAATATTTATGAAAAAATTCAACGTGAAAGTTTTATTAAGGGGGGAGTGGTAAGGGTTTTGGCGCAAAAAAATACTTTTTTGCGATTTTTTTAAACTTGGAGTTAAGCGAATTGATAAAAAGTTTTGTACATTATAGTGTATCATTTCAATAACATGCTGTAATCCATGCAGTCGACAAACGACTCGGTGACGAAGCTTTTTGTAGAACGTCTCTGGAAAAACATGGTTTGCGGTGGTACCTGCTATTCAAAAACTACTTAAGCGGTTTCATTCAAACTTTGCATACACATTCTATGTAAAAATACCTAACCCCTACGCTGAGATTTCAAGATAAATTTTCAATTAAGGCAAAAACTGTCCAAACTATTCAAAATTTGGCATTTGGGCTAATTTTTACACTTTTCACAGTATGAGGGGAGGCTTTGAGAAACACAAAAAAATCGCAATGCCCTACACTAACTACGAAAGCTCTACTTTCAAAAATTTACAAAATACTCCTAACTGAAAAATATTAATTTGGTAGAAAAAATTCCCAGTTAGACGAACAATGGATGCACGCGAAAAAAAATCCTCCAAATTCGTTTGGTTTGATGATGATAATTACATTCTGTGGGTTGTTTTTAAATCTAAGTATGATTAGTTCATCTTTAAGTTCTCCAAATTAATCAAAATTCACAGTTGAGAAAATGTCATCGAAAACGATTCATAATTCCGCGATTTCCAAGAGAAATCGAGAGAAATGGTGCATTTTTAATTGGATTTGACAGCACAATTTCAATGATTGGATTGTGCGTTTTATGTATTTGAAAAGGCTCGTTTGTAAATTTTTAGTTTGAAGTATTAAATAAATAGTTTTCAAAATATGTCGTAAAAATAATGGTGCCAAATTATATTGGACACAGCTTATAGATTTTATTTCTTAGTAATAGTATATTTTATCATAATAGAATAACCAAAATGTAAAAAATCAAATTGCGATAGGTCGAATACAGATTATATTCGAATTTCTTCTCAAATCATTGTCAAGTCTATGGAAATTAGAGCAATTAAATGTTTATTATGTTTCTCTATTGTAGGGTAATAAGTAAGACTCGAACGTTCTGACAGAAGAATTTTCCTAATAATGACATTGATAAGCATTCGTTCAGAAAATAAATCTAGTTGCGTCCTTCTCAAATGGTAAAAGTCATAGTTTTAATTCACTTTTTAATGCAGACTGCAGACAATTATTTTTTGAAGCGCGGTTGCGGTAATATCGCGCGGTAGAAGCTCATTTCCCGCACCGCATCCGCGGGAAAAAGGGTCTCACCGCACCGCAGTTTTTGCGGTGCGCGTGCGGAAAATACCGCGCGGTTGCGGTAATTACCGCAACCACGACGAACCCTAATCATCACAGTGTGAGGCATGCCGCTTTCAACATTCGTGTTTTCGGTAGTTTCGACACTTTCCTTAGAAGATGAAAAAGACGAGTTTGCTGTTGAGCACAGTGTTTTCCAAGAATTAGATAATGATGGTAGACTTTCCAATACAAAAAAGACTGCGACAGAATTATTAATGTACTGTCAAAATTTTAATAGGATGAAAAGTCCAGCCAAAATGGCAGAAATTCATAAACGTATATCAGGTTCGTCATTTTTGGTTATATTAGGAACTGAAACTAGCTGGGACGATAGCGTAAAAAGTGAAGAAATTTTCGGCAGTGGCTTTAATGTATTCAGAGACGATCGAAATCTTCACGAATCTCAAAAGAAGTCTGGCGGGGGAGTTCTTGTGGGTATTTCGGCTCAATTTAATTCAGAAATTCTAGTCACAGTGAAGTTTAAGGAATTTGAACATGTGTGGGTTAAATCAAACATTGCCGGCGAAATGCATGTTTTTGCCTCTGTATATTTCCCACCAGAGCATGCTAATATAACATCGTACGAAGCTTTTTTCCAAATTGCTGAACAAATTTTATCTGAACTCCCAGCCGAGGTTAAAGTTCACATTTACGGAGACTTTAACCAACGCAACGCAGATTTTATTCCGGACTCTGAAACGATCATATTTTAATCCCAGTCGTGGGAGAAAACGAAACATTGCAGTATATTTTCGACAAAACTGCTAGCATAGGACTAAATCAAATAAATCACGTAAAAAATCGACAGAATTGCTATCTCGATCTTTTATTTACAAACATTCAGGAAGACTTCTGTGTATCTGAATCTCTAACTCCTTTGTGGAAAAATGAAGCATTTCATACTGCTATTGAATTTTCCTTATTCATCCATGAAATTCAAAAATCCAGCGATTGTGACTTTGAGGAAGTCTTTGAATACCATAAAGCCAATTATGACAATATCAGGCGGAAGCTAAGTAGTGTCGACTGGCAAAATAGCCTTAGAAATGAAGGAAATATTGTAACCGCAGTGGACGTATTTTACAAAATTATTTTCAAGATAATTTATGAAGAGGTGCCTATAAAGAAAAAAAGACGACACGGCAACTCGAAGCATCCCGTTTGGTATAATAGACAAATTAAGAGTTTGAAAAATAGGAAGCAAATAGCCCATAAGCTATATAAGAAAAACCAAAATAATGAGAACTTGGAAAAATATTTCGACATTTGCGATAAACTAAATATGGCCATAGATTCTGCACTTGTGGATTATAACTCAAAAACCGAACAGCAGATCAAATCTTGTCCAAAGAATTTTTTCAACTACGTCAAAGCTAAATTAAAATCAGACAATTTCCCATCAACAATGCACTTGGATGACAACGTACGTGATAGCTCGGAAGAAATCTGCAACCTATTTGCAACATTCTTCCAAGAAATATATACGACTTTTTCTGAACAAGACCGTGATCGCGATTACTTCGCTTTTCTTCCCGATTTTCCTTAGGATATTAGTGTCAATCATGTCATAGTGGAAGACATTTTCAATTCTCTAAAACATTTAGATGTGTCAAAAGGTTCTGGCCCTGATGGAATCCCACCATTATTTATGAAAAACCTAGCAACCGAGTTAACTGCCCCATTGTTCTGGCTGTTTAATATGTCTTTGAAATCTGGACAGTTCCCTAAAATATGGAAAATTCTTTTTTAGTGTTTATTTTATACGTGAACGATATCTCCTTCATTCTCAAAAAACTGAAAATACTAATTTATGCGGACGATATGAAACTTTATTTGGAGATAAGAAATGCCGAGGATATTAATACATTTCAAAACGAAATACAAATTTTCCACATGTGGTGTCAAAAAAGCCTCTTACAACTGAACGTGAAAAAGTGTAATTCAATAACCTTTAGTCGAAAACGACAAACTCCGAATGTTGAGATTACCTTAGGAAATCAGACTGTAGTAAAGTGTGAAAGAATTAGGGATTTAGGTGTTATATTAGATTCAAAGTTAAATTTTATTGATCATTATAACACAATTATACACAAAGCTAACAACATGCTCAGTTTTATAAAACGCTTTAGCTATCATTTTGAAGATCCTTATACAATAAAAATATTATATATTGCATATGTTAGGTCGATATTGGAATATTGCAGTATTATTTGGTGCTCTTTTTCAAGCAGACATGAAGAACGAATAGAATCGGTACAAAAACAGTTTTTATTATTTGCCCTTCGTAAATTAGGATGAACAGCATTCCCTCTGCCATCTTATGAAGCACGCTGCTTGCTTATCAATATTCAAACATTAAAGGAGCGTCGCGAATTTGCAATGCTCTCATTCATTAATAATATCGTTTCGCATCGTATCGATTCAGCTGAAATTTTATCCAAATTGAACTTTTATGCACCTTCACGTCAGCTACGAAATCGAAGTATATTTTCAATAACTCCTTTTCGCACAAACTATGCAAAATATAGCCCCATAAATCGAATGATGTCTATTTATAATCACTATTGCGACTCAATTGATTTTACAATGTCTAAACTGAAACTAAAGCAATATTTTATACACAAAAGAAATTCTAACGCGTAAGAGGATGATTCTGTAAAAGCCGAAATTGCTTCATTTATACTAAATTCACGAAATATACACATGAGAAATTAAGGAAATCTGTAGTCTACATAGATTGACGAAATAAATAAATAAATAAATAAATAAATTTTCACTAATATTTACACATTTAAGTTTTGAAGTAGAATACTTCTAACGTTTCAATATAGGGGTCCCGTTTCAAAATTTTCTGCCAGAATTTTACCCGATTTTTAAACGTGAAATCTGCCTTTGTACTGAATGAAAAAATAAGATTATTACGCTATCTGATTGGAAATATGTACAACAATTTTGTATCCAATTCGGTAGTATGTACAATTACTAAAAATAGCGAAAATAATGGATTTTATGAAAGTAGTAATTATCTGATCCATGATTGGTTGGTACAATTCGCTCAAAAAGCAAGCGTTGCTGGGACTGCCTCTTTTTCATCGAAAGAACTGCGACGGGTATAAAAAGAGAAAACAAGAAAAATTCGTTAGTTTGTGTTCTGACGTTGTAAGCGTAGCAGCTGCTGCGTTTCATGTCAGCACATTCTTCGATGGTAGGTAATAGATACCATGATTGCCGCCAGGCGCTGATGATTCCAATCATGAAATGACGTGACAATTTTTGTATTTCAATATCACACTATTGAAAAACAAGCAAAAATGAACAGATCTGAAAAACGTGAAAACTATACATCAGTCAATCTATCCCCTCAATAGGGAGCAGGTTAGCAATTCAAACGAACACGAAAAGTTATAAATAAATGTGCCGCGTGCCTGTTTGAATCAGTTGTTGCTCTTTTGCCAGACAAGTAACATCGTGCCTAAAGCATCTCGTACGACAGATTTGAGCACCCAGCACACTACGCTTCTATGAATGACGTCATCATCGACTATTTAAAGAATATCATTTCTCGAGCGACTTCATTCTCCCGTCAAACGTCGGGCCGTAAAGAACAGCAGTAGCAGTCATGCATGTTGACAATGCGCTGCAATGAGTACTGCATTTGATCACTGCTACCGCTGGGATGATCCGATGTAAATAGCTCGCGGCTGGAAGAGTTGGCAAACCTCAGTTTAAACAGACCAATTGTTCCATAAATTAAAAGCCCTTTTAAGGGCTATAACAATAACAAACAATAAAGAACAAATTGGAATATTTCCAATCATTGATAGCAATTGCGCAGTTTATATTTGTTATTTGTTGCTTGCGCGTATATTGACAATCTGAAATTTGCAACAATCTGTTATTTGTTTAAATTTTTCCTTCCTAAACAATACAAAAATGTGCAGCTACTTAAAGTACATTTCCAGCACAGACAATCAGACGTAACACGAGATGAATTTTCATCTCCCACAGAAAAAACGGTCGATTTGAATTATGAAAAATGCGCCACCTCACCGAGCGTGGCGCTTGTGAAGCAATTTTGACACAGCCATAATGCGTCACTTCGTTACCGCAAGCACCCGAAAACCAAGATGAAGGGAAAGAAAGGTGGGAGCATTCGTCACTTTTGAATGTATTAGCACAGAGAACAGACATCCATGATCGAACAAAAATATTTAAAAAACGTGTGTGAACATTTGAATTAATATACGAAAAACACTAGCGCCGCCACACCAACCTATCCCAACTATCCGTCAAATCGATTCCGGAACCGGTTCGAAATCCTGGATGAATTCAGCATGGAATCTAGCTCAAAGAAAACAACCGATAACGACTCTATCGGTTGACGCATTTGAGCTGGAATTCATGCTGGAAGTCCGAATCGGTTCCGGACTAGTTTGACTGGGTAGAGAAATAACCGCTGTCAATACTGTCGCAAATAAATAAACATAAAGATCCGAACAAGCATCCTGATTCTTTTGCGCACGTTGAAAAGAAAGAATAGACTGAACTTCACCACAGATCTTCCGATTCGAACACTTAGTGATACTTTTTTATCTCTTTTATCTACCGATAAAAATAATTATGACTGAACCGAATCAAAACCTCTGGCCACAGAAAAGCCCACCACGTTATTTGTTTATGTTTTTCTTCTTCAATTTCGTTTGTTTTATCGGAGAAAAATGACAACAATTATCCAGAAATGTGAAATGTATTCCTGTCGAAGTGTCCAATGCAAGAATTGTTCAAAAACATCTCGTAGTTTCCTGCACGATGTCGATCGGTGAGCAGATACATTTTAAGGTTCAAGTTACCTTTTTTAAGCATGTGTTAGAATTGAACGCTTGGTAGTGTGCGTAGGAAAAATTGTGTTCAGCTTTGCCACCGGATTTTCCATATAAACCTTTTTAAAACTCTAAAAGAAGAATATCAGTCGATTTATTAGATCATCACGATTCAATTCATGCAAAATACATGCTGGAAAAACCATCGGCTTAGCTGGATGGTGCTTTTGAAAAAGTGGCTGTGGTTTTTTCATTGCGCAGTTGTGTTGTGTACCCCCGCTCGGTGTGGTAGTGTGACAAAAAATCACAGCCACTTTTTCAAAAGCACCATCCAGCTAAGCCGATGGTTTTTCCAGCAGGTATTTTGCATGAATTGAATCCTGATGATCTAATAAATCGACTGATATTCTTCTTTTAGAGTTTTGAAAAGGTTTGAATGAATAATCTGGTGGCAAAGCTGAACACAATTTTTCTTACGCATACTACCAAGCCTTGAGGTAACTTGAGCCTTAAGATCTTGCAAATTCAACTGGTTCGGTGAGTAGATACAGAACACTAGATTAGGATTGTCGCTGGCATCAGTAGTAGGAACATCATTGTTTTGATTCCGGGATATACCTGTCAAATGGGCCAAATAAGAAAAGCAAAAAAAATAATCCTCTATCGTCGTTTCATAGCGACTAATCATTTTTGTTTCTTTTAGCCAGCAAATCAATGGCCATTCTTGGCTAATGTATTTTCACTAATTAGAATACACAAATTGTCTAAACTTGTACTGAATTTTGATAAATTTCAATTTCCTTGTGCGGTATATACAAACTTTTTCATTTCATATCAATAACAGTCGAAAATTTACACCGAGAAAATTCGTTATATTGAATATATTGATTTCACACATATTTTTTGCAATTTGTAGTAGCAGATAAAAATTACCTATCACGCATAGATATCATGGGAAAAGTAATGAAATTATAATAGTATGCCACATAGAAATTTGTTACATAGCACATATCACATCATTTTTCTGTTTGCCTCTCGTTTATTCTGTTGCATTGGACGTTTCGGTCTTGAATGCATAAACATCACAGCAGAATAAACGAGACTGAAATGAAAAATAGGCAAACTCAATTTGAAGTTCAACTAAACGGTTTGTGGTTAAAGGCAGGCCATATTTTTCTGCGTGTACCAAAAGCGCGTACCAAAGACTTTTACTAGAGAGACTTTCGATACCTTGACAGATATATATATATATATATATATATATATATATATATATATATATATATATATATATATATATATATATATATATATATATATATATATATATATATATATATATATATATATATATATATATATATATATATATATATATATATATATATATATATATATATATATATATATATATATATATATATATATATATATATATATATATATATATATATATATATATATATATATATATATATATATATATATATATATATATATATATATATATATATATCGAAAGCAAAACAAACATGTTCCGAGACGAAAACAATGGGAACACCAGCGACAATCCTAATCTAGTGTTCTGTATCTACTGTTCGGTGTAACGAAACTACCCGGATGTATGCAAAATATTCGAATTTGTCGGTCCCCGGAACTAACGGAGAATTTCAACGTTGGCGGGGTGCAGGAGCTATGGAAACTAATGATACGCTGAGACCATATTCAATCTAGATATATTTAATGATCAGTCGCAACCCAACAAGTGATAAAACATCAAGTCATGGGATTATTATGAATGATAATAACTACATATTTAGGATCCGTACAAGACCAACACATCGAGCATAGTTTGTACTTAATAGAAAGATCAAAGATTTCGTTGAAAGGGAAAGTAGTGTCATGTACTCATATGCAGAATCATCGTGGCGAACCATCAGTTTAGAATTTTATAAAATTAAATTCTCCCATAGCCTACATAGTGAGTTTTCATTTACGGAAAACTAAAAATGAAATCGTTGATGCGAATTGATCTTGATATTGGCAAGGAAAGTTTAGGGATTGTGTTTGCGATCTTGATCCAATGACCTCGATAACGGGATTCCAAAAGAGCGACGGCAAAGAAAAGTAAATAGAGACAAAAATCAATCATACGACTAATTAACGGTAAGAATTGATTTCTTCATACGAAAAGAAAAACAATTTTGGTGTTGCCTAATTTCCCGTAACCAAAGAGAATAGTGAAAGAGACGCAGAGTGCAAATCAGTCAAAACGGCAACACTCCCTTTACGATGATTTCAACACTAGAATTTGGCAACCGTTTCCAAAGGCAGCACTTTAAATGACTCCTATTATATTTTGAAAACAAACCTTTTGTCGATCGTTGAATTTGTTTATCAAACGATGTGCATTTCGAAACAAAGAGATGAAATAATTCTAAAACTTGTTTTTACTCATACATAGACTCTAGAATGCACCTTACAATCACGATTGCACTAAATTCTGACGAAAATTCAAATTTTTTTTTTGATAGATTTACAATACTTATCTCCTCCAACTCAGGCATGAGTAATGTTTATTTACATTGCACGATTGGTCTGCTCAATAAGGTATTTTTGTCTTCACACTATTCGTCTCTTTTCCTATTCTCTTTGCCCGTAACAATAAATGGTTGAGTTGGATTTTAAAAATGCAGACGTAGCTCTGCATTCTTTAAATTTGTCAATTGTAATTATTATGCTATGGAAATTAAGTACGTGACATAGGCGAGTTGTCTCTTTCGCTCTTCAAATTTAACAACTGCAACAATGTTCCTACCATTCATCTACTATCTTGCAGTTGACAAGCGGTGTAAGCATTGTTGCCAGGACTTCGGTTGAAAAAAATTATTGGGTGATTTTTTTTAGAATTTTCTTCGAGCTGTTACGTCTGTTTGTCTGTGTTTCCAGGTTGAAATTAGCGAAAACCTGTGATTAATTAAAAATAGTCTTTCGGAAATATAATCCAAAATTCTGCAATGTTTCAGAAAATTGGAGGATGTGGCAACACTGTCAGCTAGCGAAAGCCGTACCAAAAAGAATCCGCAAATATTTTTTCGTTATTCTGCATGAAGGCAGTCCTTCCATCATCAGTGCGAAAGTGATAAAAGCCGATGTCACGTTTCAAGTTATCAGTATTTCATATTACATGCTGAAGAGAAAGGTTGTTTCTTTTTATTTCGAAATATTTATCTGATGTAAGTAACGTGCGGCTGGAAGAGATGGCAAACCTTTTTTTGCAGCTGACTAATTGTTCCATTCTGCAAGTTATTTTTGTTAAACCAAAAGCCCTTAGCTAGTTTAGTATTTTTCATTCCATAGCACGCGTGTTGGTGTATCCCACAAATAGTCTTTTTCAGGACCCCACATACAAAACAGTTAATTTGAATGATTCGTTTAAAATCGTTCTTTTTAGGGCCCCAAATATAAACCATTTCAGAGTTAATGTTAATTAAACTAGGGTTACCAACCGTCCTTATTTTAAAGGGCATGTCCTTAATTTCGATGATTTGGGAAAGTGTCCTTATTTTTACTTCAAATGTCCTTAATCCATGTTATATTTGAAATCAATTAGATTAAATTCACTCAAGCGAATGAAACATTTTACTCGCCATTTTAGTTGTTCTTCACTTTCTTATAGTCTTTTGACTTGTTATGTTCAGATTAATAATTCAAAAACATTGATTAATTTTATTGCTTGAAGAAAAGTTACAAACTTATACTTTTGATGTTTCTCATCTTGTTGAGCGCTGACAGAAAAAAAAACGATTTGTCCTCTATTTCAAACCATCGAATTTTAAACAGCTATCACTTTCTAGCGCAGTCGGCAAATTTCTTTGCTACTTCATGAACTTTAATCAATAAGTTCTATACTTAAGGAAAAACTTTGATTTTCGGAAATGAAAATGCAAAAAAATAGGATTTCTTGTACTAATATCCATACAAATTTCAAATGTAACACGGAATGCCACGACCTAATATTCTGCATAGTTTCTTAGGACCCCAGAAGAACAAAAAAGCGCTGTTCTAAAAAAAATATTGAAAATCTTTTCTTAACACCACTCAACCAAACACATTTTAGTCAAAGATGAGTAAAATTTGTAAGTCTCGGTCAAAATTCAAGATGTCCTTATTTTGCTTTCAGCCCATTTGGTAACACTAATTAAACCACCGAATATATAAAAATACATATGTTATACTTTCTTCGTTTACGAATAATTTGATTTATGACCAGTTATTTTTCTATCGTGCTTGCAAACATTTGATTTGATAGCAGGTATTTAAAGATAGATGTAAGGTTTTGTTTGTGAGCAACATTAACTTATGTTCCCATTTCATGGATTTGAAACAAAATTTTTTAAAACTTGAATTTATCACACTATAGGTTATCGATTTTAATTTAAAAATTCAACAATTATCTCTAGTGAAGAATAGCATGCCTGTGTGTAGTTCTGAAACAGTCGATGGAATTAACGGGTTTTATATTTAAAATTTGTATTTAAAATTTGTGTTCATCTGACACTAAGTCTTAATGAACTAAACTAAAAATAATTAACCTAATGTAACAACAAACGGTGACGAAATTGTGATGAATTATAATTGAGGTCAAAGTGCTCGGCAAGCTCGTTGAAGCAACGAACCATCGCTAAAATCGGACTATTAGCAGCGTAGTTGGTGTTTCGCATTTCGATGTGTAGTAATGTCCGAGGGCGAAGAACACGGGTTGGGACGTAGAGGTTGATTTGTCCAAGGAGATCGGGAACATCATACTTAGCCAACAGAAGCTTTGATATGAAAATGGCCTGCGAAGTATGTCTACGTTCTTGCAAGGTATGTAGTCCTAATAGTCTGCAACGGTTCTCATAAGGTGGCAGGTTCAACGGATCATTCCAAGGCAATTGACGTAGAGCATATCGTATAAATTTGCGCTGGACAGCTTCAATCCTTTCACTCCACGTTGCATGATAAGGGCACCAGACGATGTTTGCAAATTCCAACTGCGAGCGCACCAGTGAGCAATATAAAGTCTTGAAACACAGAGGATCCCGGAATTCGCTAGAGATTTTGAACATGAAACCTAGAAGTCGATTTGCTTTGTCGATGGTCGCTGACAGGTGATTGGTATAAGTTAGCCTTTCATCGAGAATAACACCTAGATCTTTTACATGGTCAACGCGTTGCAGCTGAGTTCCGGCAATGTTGTAGTTAAAATTAAGCATGTCTCTTGTACGATGAAAACTGATGACAAAACATTTCGTAACACAAAGGATCAACATGTTTCTTTGACACCAATTGTAAAACGTATCAATGATACACTGTTACACTGTAACTCACGGCAATCGGCTTCATTCCTTATCACAAGAAATATCTTCAAGTCATCGGCGAAAAATAGTTTCCCTCCACGCATTAGAACAAAGACCGCATTCACGAATAATAAAAATAGTAATGGACCTAGTGTACTACCTTGGGGAACTCCGGAATTATTACAAAAAGATTCAGACACGTTGTCACCAATTTGCACGACGCACTCGCGGTGAACAAGGTAGGATCGAAGCCAGTGGCAGAAACTCGAGGTACATCTTAGTTTATCAAGCTTTACAAGCAGTATCTCATGGTTAACTGTGTCGAAAGCGGCCTTAAGATCTGTGTAGACCGTGTCCACCTGGAGTTTCCTGGATATGTTTTCAATGCAAAACGATGTGAAGCTAACTAAATTCGTCTCAACCGATCGACCAGGGAAGAATCCGTGCTGACAAGTGCAGGGCCGTAAAATTCGAACGAATCTCCAACTTCAACTCAGTTAGTATTTCACCCTTAAGTTGTTCGACAATTTGGTTGTGTGCACCTAACACCTCTTCCTGTCCAACCTCATAGGCAGCTCTTACAGTTTGTCGATGACGCTTATCGGACATCAGACTAGTACAGGATTTGCATAGCCAAAATATCTGCTTATTATTTAATACATCGTCAAAGCAGTTTTCGGCAATCCCGCTGCATTTGGGATGAAAAGTAGCATTGCATTTATCTGTGTGTTTGTTTCCTTCGGCAAGCCGTAATGCGTACTGGTTGTTTCGTTGTGTAAAGGAGATGATGTTGGCTTATTGGATACTGATAATATGATATTCGGTTCATGATTTGATACGAGTTACTTCGGAAAGTGTATTTACAAGTTTATAGAGCATTTTTGCACTACCAGGGGAAATTTATAATACTTGGTCCTCGGAGCAAACTGAGAAAAAGTTTTACGTATCATCATGTTATAAACTCAGTTATATAACGGTCCGGAAAACAGATTAATTGTATCCACATTAAGCCCGGCTTATTTTGTGTGCGGCTAAATGACGCAATGTGCTTTTTACTTATTTTGTTTGCGAATATCGCGGCTACATAAATGAAAAGCTCCATTATTGTGAAAACTCCACTCTAAGATACCTGCTTGGTTAAGGTTCGAGCATATTATTATTTATGAAAACATGGGGTAAACGCGCCTCCTAAAGAAATATGATCATAGTTTAGCAATAGAACATTAATTGGGAGAATTTATTAAATATAATTCAACCAACATTTCCCCCTGTAATCGCAATCATAACGCTTTGGAAAATGTTCAAAATTTTAATGATTCACAACAACAACGGGACAGAAAACTCGTTGGACTAACACGTAATTTTGTTTTCGGTTGAGATTTCACAAAAGTGTAGCTTTAAATCGTCTTAGGTTATGCAATTATTAGGTTTTCAAAACAATTGTTCTGTTTTAGATTAGAAAGATGGGTAGGTAATGTCAACAACATTACCGAAATGAAGTAGCATACGTTTCAAGTTGTTAATACGAATGCTGCAATTTTTACTAATTTCTGAAAGGTTTTATTAAAATAAATTATTTCGGTATTTCTAATGGAAATAGCGAAATAAAGGTACCACGATGTCTTTGTCGAACAACTTTATTCAAAAAAAATCGGCATCTGTAAAACTTCGGAATATGAAAGAATGGACTTTTTCCTTTCATTTGAAAGTAAAATTAAAATATTCTGTAGGGTGGTCTAGAACATCTTTTTATTTTAAAGTTTTTGGATTGAAAACTTAAGCTTTTTAATGAAATTAATGCGCATTTTTGCTACTAATTGGTACTATAGACATTCAAAAAATACTGAATTTGATGAACAATCCCATTGTCTACAACTTCGTAGAATGCTAAGAATCGATATAAAATCACCCGAGAAAGTTATGGATTAAGAATTCGATTAACAAGGACTTACAAAAAAATGTTGGGTTTAAATGAACAGTAAATTCAGATAAATTTCAATGTATACAAAGTCCCATTCTCAGCAGAAAAAATATATTATCAGATTTCTCCGGGTCTTGGGCGAAAATGACACTTTAACAAAAGCACTGTTTTGAGCGACTTAGTGGAATGTTATATTAAACACTTTAAACCGTTGTCTTCCGTTTTAATTCCACTATGATCATCATAGTGGAATTAAAACGGAAGACAACGGTTTAAAGTGTTTAATAACGAAAATGACACTTTATGAGGTGTGGTAAGGTGTTGACCAAATTTATTCGATAATCTTATACTTTTTCAAGATGTTGATTAATGTAGTAACGGATTTTATCATGCCTTTTTCATTACTTTTCTCGCTCTAGGGGTTAGCTAATGTAAACTAAAATGACCCTTCTTCCTGATCCTATCCTGCCTGGTAAAATACAATTGGCTTAAATTCAAAGCTTTATATTTGAATGAACTAAAGTAGACAGTTCGAGTCATTGTAATAAACGACGGATTTTATTGCAATTTTGGGTTCAGAATCCTGTTTGTCTCTATCAACATTAAAAGAAAGATGATTGAAAAAGAAAAAAAGCTCTTCGAGTTTTGAATCCATGTTTGTTATCTTTTGGGGTAGATTCATTTCATCAGAATTTATAAATGCAGATTTTTGCTTGTCCTCAAATTTTATTTCCAAATCGAGCACATAATCTTATAAAAAAGAATAAAACCATGTTTCATAATTTCCTTTAAGAAGAAATTCTGGAGTCGTTACTCGTTGTACACGGATCACAACAGAAAACGAACAAGAAAATATCAGGCTGTACCATACATTCAAGTAATAAAAGTCTGTTTATTGAAGATTTCCCTCATAATATGGGATAAGAGCAAAGACAACATCTCAAGAAGACAGAGTTGCCAGTTCAGTTCAGTGTCAATCAGGATTCTCAATCGAAATCAAATCAAATGACTGCATATGACACGCCCAGACTAAAAATGGAAGTCAAAAAATAGGTAGAGAGAAACGATAAACAAAAAGTCGCGCCGAAAAAAGTAACGGAGAAAGCTCCGAGGAAAAATGACAAGTAATTTCTTCCGAGGAAAAATGAAACTCAAAAATGTTTGGACAAAAACGATAAACAAAAAGTCGCGACGGAAATTGTTATTGAGAAAGGTTCGAAGAAAACTGTCGATCAGATTCTCCCGAGGAAAAATGTGACTCAAAAAAATTCGAAGAAAATTGGTAGAAAAAAGGTTGCGCGGAAAATATTGACTGAGAAAGTTCGGAACAAAAATGTCGATCAGAGTTTCCCGAAATAAAATGAAACTCAAAAAAATTTGAGGAAAAATGTCAATCAGTTTTTAGCGAATAAAAATGAAACTAAAACACGGAGAAATTTTTTCTTCGGAATTAAGAAGGACGCCGAAGACGCGAAAAAGTACAAATTACTTTTTGGGCGTTTTTTCGCAGTTATGACGTTATGAACGATATTCTATGTACTTTTGAATAAAAAAACTAACGATCACCGACTTTTTGGAATCTTTTTCCAGGTATTTCAAGATTATTTAGAACCTCTGTCTTATCAAAATAATAGTTCTAGTATAGTGTTACCTAAAATGAGTATAAATTCTCTCAACTTGACTCAAAATCCTGCATGCTTTTAACAGTACGGGTAAGATTAGTATTAAGCTGACCAACTCTGACGAAAAAATTCGTACACTATGAAAACCGTTTGCCTGAGCGTGATGAACGATTTCGCTTCGTTGCGGTATGGTGTACGGATTTTTTCGTCACAGTTGGTCAGCTTAGGTATAACGGACAACACTGATTAGTATATCGAGTAAGAGAAATTAGATCGAAAACTCGGAACCTATTTTATTCTAAAGGAATAAATGTCTATTTGAACAGAAATACATCCTGCAATTAATTACAATAAATTTGTAGCTCTAGCAAATTCAGTTTGAGATAACCGATTTGATTCCGCTCAAATTATTGATCGATTTTTAATGGGAAATAATTGGATCACCCTAATACAGGTTTCAGAAAGTGTTTGTCGCTTTTATTTCAATGGAAAGTGTTTTAATTTATGCAAATTAGAGTAATAAAAAAAACTTTTATCTGAAAAAGAAAATTTGGGATCTCTTGACCATACGATATAATACGTAGATATAGCAGACGATAGCTGATGGAAACATGTGCAGTTATTTGTCTCAGAGACTGAAGTCTTGTCAAAATTTGAGAAAAATCGTGATCCATTACATCAAAAAGTTTTTAAAGAAAGGGTTACAAAAATTTGAGAAAATTTTAAATTTAATGTTATATACATGTTAAGCAAACTGGATCAGAGCATTAGTGCATAAATATAGATTGGCACGGCTCGTAATGTATAATGAACAGACAACTACAATGCCTGTGTTCTGAACAAGAAGCCGTTCATCAATGAAGAGCAAAGAATTGATATTTAACCCTTAAATGCGCAATGTTGTTTTTAAAACAACATTGTGAAAATCATCTCAAATTTATTACAGTAACGTGTTGAAGCTATGGGGCAATATCTTCGGCTTCAAGGGGTTATTTACTAAACAACTTTGGAACATTCCTTCGGAATATTGGAAAGATTGTAATTTTTGTCGACTAGTCCAACTACAAAGTGTGGTGCACGGTATCTACCTAGCAAAGCAAAACAGCTTTGGCATAACGCATAAAGCAACAACGAAAACTGAAAATCTATACCAATTAT
Organism: Topomyia yanbarensis; assembly: GCF_030247195.1. NCBI lineage: Eukaryota > Metazoa > Arthropoda > Insecta > Diptera > Culicidae > Topomyia > Topomyia yanbarensis. Next base: position 261,134,898 of record NC_080671.1, on the reverse strand, counting down.
TGTACCTATCACATACTTTATTCAGTTTAGTAAACTGCGCTCGTGTACCCGCGTTAATGTACCTAAGCATGAGCACAAAACGAAAAAACCAAAATTGCTTCTACCCGTATAGAGCATTGAACCGGAAAGACTAACTGAAAAATAAGAACAAGTCCAGCGTTGTTCAAGTAAAAAATTAACTTTCCGTTAAGCCTTACCGTCGCACCCAGATAATCGAATATTTTTTCGCGGATAACTAATCGAATCACAGATAATCAACCCTAAGCTGTATATAAAAATAAGGAAGAGGGACGACACTTAATCATTGGTGATACTTAATCCCTACCCACATTACAGAATCTTAATAGATAATAGTCCGTCTTGAACCATCGTTCGATCGGGTCATAAAACTTGATAGCTCCTGGTTTACCTAGAGTTTACGGTACGGTTCGTAATGTATAGAGAATGGACAATTATAGCGCCTTGTTTCTGGACAAGAACCCGTTCATCAATGCGAACAACAAACAATTAGTTTTTAGTTTTCATTGAAATAATCTATCGGAATATTTAAAAAATTGCAATCTTTGTCGACGAGTCCAAATTCAACATCTTTGATTTAAAAGGTCTCGTTGTTTCTACGTTGCGTTGCGTTGTGACGATGATTTTGGCGGATTGCACACTGACTTCATCATGTTTGACTGCTGATTATCTAATAAGAGTTGCTTAGGAAATGGTAAGTAGGAATTCATACCAATCCGACCCATATTAAAACCTCAACAGCATGATAGCCATCATTGCCGGCCGCCCCCATCTTCATCGTTCACGGGGAAGGATAAAGGATATGATAGACAGGAAGTGTTGATGCACAACCTACTTAACGAAAGGACGACGATTTATCAGACTCTTTCATAGGTGTCGCGGAGTTGGTAGTTTGGAAGGGTATCAGGTCTAGGATTCGCTCCAAGCAAGCAATGCGACCTGTAAAGCATATTTTATTAGGTAGTTGTTTAGTTAGTCTTCGAGTGCACGATCACTCGAAAAAGAGAAGATCTTGTTTAGTTTTTGTTTTTTTTTTAAACTCTGGGCAGCCGGCTATCGAGAGTATATTATGTTCCCTAAACAAAAGCAATTTGAACTCCACACAGCCGACCGTGGGAGTATTGCCTAGAAAAGCTAATCTTATCTGCGTAATGGGCCGGATCACTATTCATTGCAACAGTATTTTGACAGAATTCGCTACTTCTTCTCAACGATATATTTATTGGCTTGAAAACTACCGTGTGATAACACATTATACTGGCAAAAATAGCGCGAGATGTTATAAATCAACGAAAGTATTTCTTATTTTCCATATCGGATTGTTTGTGGAATACATTACAAGTATATGAGCGATAATAACGAACACTGAAGGGAAATATAAAGGACAGTTAACCTGATGCACGGGCTTGTTAGCACGGAGCTTGAAATTAGGTTCATAAAAACAGACGCGGTGAATTTTCAATACGTATTGACCCGTGATCATAGATACTAGTCAGATTAGTCGTATTGGGCAATGTTTTATCGACTAGATCGTTTCGCACCCACTCATTCTGCTACTATCGCCAGAAAGCTGATAGCACCCAGTCGTCGCCGGTCTAAGGACCAAATGTCATCAATAGACTTAGACTCGCGTGGAGGCATGAGATAGGAAACTTGTGAGAATTTTGTTATCCCACCGTTTGACGACCTTAAAAGGTCTCATTTTTTCTAGTGGACAAAAACCGAACTTAGATCTGAACGTGAAATGCCTTAAAGCAGCAGATACGGGCAGAGATGGTGGATTAGTTATATGTGGTATTATATGTCCACTAGAATGGTTCAGAATGTTCATTTAAATATGAATATCAACTTTTAGAACAAAGTTCTCGTAAAATGGTACTTTTATTTAGAAATGGTGGATATAACAAATTATATCAGGAGAATGAGACGTACTAAAACGCTTATTGAAAATTCAATGCAAAAACGGTTGAAAGCTGCATTTACAAATAAAAGTTATTACACTGATGATCTATTATGGAAACTTTAATTGATTTTGAAGAAAATGTGTACCGCACGAATATGATTTTGAAAGATCTATCTTTAGAATTATGATTGTTTATGATATGTTTATATCATCCTTATATGCTGTCTAGTAAAATTTTTCGAAATCAAATATCTCGTAAACTTAAACTTGTGAAATGCACATAAGCACATACGAAAATTGAAATTTTCATAAATCTTCAGAACATCACTCGGTTTTCGCTTAAAAACTTTTCCACGAGCGTTAGATCGTTTCGCGATCTTCCGGACTTTCTTTGCTTTTGCATCGATTTATTTTTAGAATGCAATGGGCGACTCTTGGAAAAAATATTTTGTAGAAGTCGATTTTCCCACACGAAATCCCGTGCAAACTTTAAGCCATGGGCGCAAAAATATAGTTTCACCGAACGAGCTTAAAATTTTCAGTCATGCTAGGACTATAATGGAACATAGAATATTAACGTTTCAAAGGTTTTCTTGCTGGCAAAGACTATTTTAAGCAGTTTATATTTTTACGTAAAGAAGGATTAATTCCCTGCAACTTATTTTGAGATAGATTTTATTCCACACCCTTTAAAAAAACATTTTGATTCAAAATGATTTGATTGCATGTGTAAAATGCCTTAGTCCCCTATACTGATGAAATGTTGAAAGTATTATCAAAATCGAAGATGATCGGACACGTTTAAACCGGGAGGGTTAAGAAGCTTGTCAGAGGTGTTATAAAATACTAGACTGGGGAAAACTTTAAGTTAATCGGTTATCTAAAATTACTATTTCAAAGATTCCTCGAAATATCAAATAGTCAAATGTTAGAATACAATATAGAGCATTTACTGTATATTGGTTTTGTTTCCACAACTGCACCAATTAACAGATTAAGGGCCGATTTCTTCACCCTTGCTAAACTTTTAAACCAGGTTCACCAGTATGTTTAAACCTGGCATGTTTAAACCTGGCACAGAGAATGCGTAAAATTCGCATACGAAAAAAGTAGTTTTTTTCCACACCGTATGTCAGATCTTCATAAAAATCAATCAGCGTATGTAGAATGTTGTTACAGTACTGCTGATTGATTTTTATGAAGATCTGACATACGGTGTGGAAAAAACTGCTTTTTTCGCTTGCGAATTTTACGCATTCTCTGTGCAACCTCAAGGTTCAGGCCGAGCCAACCAGCCAGGTGTCGAGATCTGTTCGGCGATTCCGGTGGAGCAGTGTGTGTGTGTGTGTGTGTGTGTGTGTGTGTGTGTGTGTGTGTGTGTGTGTGTGTGTGTGTGTGTGTGTGTGTGTGTGTGTGTGTGTGTGTGTGTGTGTGTGTGTGTGATAGAGAGAGAGAGAGAGAGAGAGAGAGAGAGAGAGAGAGAGAGAGAGAGAGAGAGAAAGAGAGAGAGAGAGAGAGAGAGAGAGAGAGAGAGCTAAATATGCTAGGAAAGCTTAGGATTATTATTGATATCAGAACTCTGGAACGAGTGTCTATTGGAATGTTTTCAGGCAGGTATTTGATATTGATGTTATTAAACAACTGTATTTTTAAATTATGTAGGACATCGAACAAGACTTATTTTTTATTTTGGTTGAAAATCTCAAAATGTGAACTTCAGAATGATTTGAAGAACGTAGTATACGCACCTAGATATTAAATTGTTAGTAGAATAAAACGTGATGAAATAAGTGGATGAGTCATTATATATGTGTATCAAGGCGTTGTGGAACCTGCAGTTTAATGCCAATGTTTTGATGACATTACTGCACTTAGCCTGAAATCGAGACGGTTCAATAAGTTGACCCAGAGAAACTCAAAAATTCCCATTCTGCAAAAAGTTGAATAACTTTCACAATTTCCGTCCGATTTAAACTAATAAGTGTTTATTTTTTTGGTTATTAGCAGGCTTTAATAGACCCATAAAAATATAATTCTTAGGATTGCTTCATCTTGCCCAAAATATTGACCAATTACTCATTTTTCAAATTAAGAAACAGTTCAATAAACTCGTACATAACGTCAGAATCAGTAGTCGCACTAAAACAAAATGTTCAAACAATCGGAAGTGCATTCAATTACTTTTAATTCAACATAATAATATTTCATATCGATGCACTACAACCAAAGATATTTGGAATTTACTGAACGTACGTTTTGTTTTGGAGGTGAAATTCATTTTTTACTGTAACTCGAAAATTGTTCTACTGTAAATTTTTTGGACTTTATTTCCGGATTCAGCACACAGTTTTACATTGAAAATAACCACCAGCATATTTAGTTTAGAAATGCTGTAAATTAGTGTAATTATTATTGTAATTTTGAATTAAATCAGTCAGCATCATTAAATTTTTAACTTCAATCCAATTATTTTTTTTTGCGTGGGGGCGGGGGGGGGGGGGGCTGGTGTTGAACCCTAAAACCTCCTCTTGGCTACACCGCTGCTTGGAATTATTTATTTCGCTTTTCATTTTCCGAGATATGTTTCAGATCGATCCGAGGGTCATTAGTTAGAAAATTTGTAGACAATTGTGAATTTATTGATTGGACTTCCGGTTGCAGAGTTACGAGTTGAAGAGTGCGACCACACAGCAAATTCTCATATAAAGTGAAATGAAAAATTCTCAAAGGGGGTAGTAAGGGAAAATTTCAAAGTCGAATTTGTATTTTTGATGCCAAATGACTTTAAAATGCATGAAACGTTGAGATTTGATGACATCTCGAAGAAATTTTTTTTGACAAAGATTGACTTTTTTGGACTTTGATACATTTTTGCCTTTCTCATACAGAAAGGTTATGCAATCACTCTAAAAATCGTCAACCTAATCCCGGCCTCCTAGTTGTTTTGCCTATAAAGGATTAGGTAGGAGTATGCAATGCGGGGTTGTTACTTTAAAATTAAAAACTACAGTAGGATTCCGTTTTTGGCAACATTTTTTTTCAGTTGCCAAAACTGGAACCGTGCCAAAAATGGAACCTTACCTCAAAAGCTTTTATTTTCAATTTGTGACATCATAAATGTTACAAGAATATTAATTATAAAAGAATATGTGAAATGGAATGAAATAATAGAAAAAATCAACAAATTTAACTTTATTCGCTATGCCCGCCCCCATAAAATATAGCAAATATGACTCCTATGTTTGGAAATAAAGTCAAAAGCGATATCCATTATTACAACAAGATGATTATTGAGCATTTTTCAAAAGATTTACTATGAACAAAAATAATGTTGCCAAAAAACGGAAACTATTTGTTGCCAAAAACGGAACTTTTTTGTTGCCAAAAATGGAGCATGCCAAAAACGGAATCTTACTGTAGTTTAAAATTTCTTAACAAGTTGGAAATTTTCGGCAGGGTCCGGACCCTCCGGATCTTTCTCCTTGATCCGCCGCTGGTTTCGAGTGATGTTTCGGTGTCGACACATAGTATCTCAAGATCTTGGCTGTCGATCCATTGTATGTATGTGCAAATCGTATTGAATATGTAATATACATTTCCATCATTGTATTGAACATAACCAGCCATGAAATCGTAGTTGGGACAAATGAGAAAGGCACAATTGCACCACTAGGTGAATTAAAACAGGTTTTAGTAACAAGCCGCTAAAATGTGTCATCCCGTAAAGATTTGTTGCCCCCCTCTTTCGGCTCGAATTTCAGTCATTTCAAAAGTTAAATATTGAAGCATACACATGAACCAAAACGCAGTGAATACAAAGCGTGGTGCAGATTTTTGCTTGTCCTCAAATTTTATTTCCAAATCGAGCACATAATCTTATAAAAAAGAATAAAACCATGTTTCATAATTTTCTTTAAGAAGAAATTCTGGAGTCGTTACTCGTTGTACACGGATCACAACAGAAAACGAACAAGAAAATATCAGGCTGTACCATACATTCAAGTAATAAAAGTCTGTTTATTGAAGATTTCCCTCATAATATGGGATAAGAGCAAGGACAACATCTCAAGAAGACAGAGTTGCCAGTTCAGTTCAGTGTCAATCAGGATTCTCAATCGAAATCAAATCAAATGACTGCATATGACACGCCCAGACTAAAAATGGAAGTCAAAAAATAGGTAGAGAGAAACGATAAACAAAAAGTCGCGCCGAAAAAAGTAACGGAGAAATCTCCGAGGAAAAATGACAAGTAATTTCTTCCGAGGAAAAATGAAACTCAAAAATGTTTGGACAAAAACGATAAACAAAAAGTCGCGACGGAAATTGTTATTGAGAAAGGTTCGAAGAAAACTGTCGATCAGATTCTCCCGAGGAAAAATGTGACTCAAAAAAATTCGAAGAAAATTGGTAGAAAAAAGGTTGCGTGGAAAATAATGACTGAGAAAGTTCGGAACAAAAATGTCGATCAGAGTTTCCCGAAATAATGTATATAAAAATAAGGAAGAGGGACGACACTTAATCATTGGTGATACTTAATCCCTACCCACATTACAGAATCTTAATAGATAATAGTCCGTCTTGAACCATCGTTCGATCGGGTCATAAAACTTGATAGCTCCTGGTTTACCTAGAGTTTACGGTACGGTTCGTAATGTATAGAGAATGGACAATTATAGCGCCTTGTTTCTGGACAAGAACCCGTTCATCAATGCGAACAACAAACAATTAGTTTTTAGTTTACATTGAAATAATCTATCGGAATATTTAAAAAATTGCAATCTTTGTCGACGAGTCCAAATTCAACATCTTTGATTTAAAAGGTCTCGTTGTTTCTACGTTGCGTTGCGTTGTGACGATGATTTTGGCGGATTGCACACTGACTTCATCATGTTTGACTGCTGATTATCTAATAAGAGTTGCTTAGGAAATGGTAAGTAGGAATTCATACCAATCCGACCCATATTAAAACCTCAACAGCATGATAGCCATCATTGCCGGCCGCCCCCATCTTCATCGTTCACGGGGAGGGATAAAGGATATGATAGACAGGAAGTGTTGATGCACAACCTACTTAACGAAAGGACGACGATTCATCAGACTCTTTCATAGGTGTCGCGGAGTTGGTAGTTTGGAAGAGTATCAGGTCTAGGATTCGCTCCAAGCAAGCAATGCGACCTGTAAAGCATATTTTATTAGGTAGTTGTTTAGTTAGTCTTCGAGTGCACGATCACTCGAAAAAGAGAAGATCTTGTTTAGTTTTTGTTTTTTTTTTAAACTCTGGGCAGCCGGCTATCGAGAGTATATTATGTTCCCTAAACAAAAGTAATTTGAACTCCACACAGCCGACCGTGGGAGTATTGCCTAGAAAAGCTAATCTTATCTGCGTAATGGGCCGGATCACTATTCATTGCAACAGTATTTTGACAGAATTCGCTACTTCTTCTCAACGATATATTTATTGGCTTGAAAACTACCGTGTGATAACACATTATACTGGCAAAAATAGCGCGAGATGTTATAAATCAACGAAAGTATTTCTTATTTTCCATATCGGATTGTTTGTGGAATACATTACAAGTATATGAGCGATAATAACGAACACTGAAGGGAAATATAAAGGACAGTTAACCTGATGCACGGGCTTGTTAGCACGGAGCTTGAAATTAAGTTCATAAAAACAGACGCGGTGAATTTTCAATACGTATTGACCCGTGATCATAGATACTAGTCAGATTAGTCGTATTGGGCAATGTTTTATCGACTAGATCGTTTCGCACCCACTCATTCTGCTACTATCGCCAGAAAGCTGATAGCACCCAGTCGTCGCCGGTCTAAGGACCAAATGTCATCAATAGACTTAGACTCGCGTGAAGGCATGAGATAGGAAACTTGTGAGAATTTTGTTATCCCACCGTTTGACGACCTTAAAAGGTCTCATTTTTTCTAGTGGACAAAAACCGAACTTAGATCTGAACGTGAAATGCCTTAAAGCAGCAGATACGGGCAGAGATGGTGGATTAGTTATATGTGGTATTATATGTCCACTAGAATGGTTCAGAATGTTCATTTAAATATGAATATCAACTTTTAAAACAAAGTTCTCGTAAAATGGTACTTTTATTTAGAAATGGTGGATATAACAAATTATATCAGGAGAATGAGACGTACTAAAACGCTTATTGAAAATTCAATGCAAAAACGGTTGAAAGCTGCATTTACAAATAAAAGTTATTACACTGATGATCTATTATGGAAACTTTAATTGATTTTGAAGAAAATGTGTACCGCACGAATATGATTTTGAAAGATCTATCTTTAGAATTATGATTGTTTATGATATGTTTATATCATCCTTATATGCTGTCTAGTAAAATTTTTCTAAATCAAATATCTCGTAAACTTAAACTTGTGAAATGCACATAAGCACATACGAAAATTGAAATTTTCATAAATCTTCAGAACATCACTCGGTTTTCGCTTAAAAACTTTTCCACGAGCGTTAGATCGTTTCGCGATCTTCCGGACTTTCTTTGCTTTTGCATCGATTTATTTTTAGAATGCAATGGGCGACTCTTGGAAAAATTATTTTGTAAAAGTCGATTTTCCCACACAAAATCCCGTGCAAACTTTAAGCCATGGGCGCAAAAATATAGTTTCACCGAACGAGCTTAAAATTTTCAGTCATGCTAGGACTATAATGGAACATAGAATATTAACGTTTCAAAGGTTTTCTTGCTGGCAAAGAATATTTTAAGCAGTTTATATTTTTACGTAAAGAAGGATTAATTCCCTGCAACTTATTTTGAGATAGATTTTATTCCACACCCTTTAAAAAAACATTTTGATTCAAAATGATTTGATTGCATGTGTAAAATGCCTTAGTTCCCTATACTGATGAAATGTTGAAAGTATTATCAAAATCGAAGATGATCGGACACGTTTAAACCGGGAGGGTTAAGAAGCTTGTCAGAGGTGTTATAAAATACTAGACTGGGGAAAACTTTAAGTTAATCGGTTATCTAAAATTACTATTTCAAAGATTCCTCGAAATATCAAATAGTCAAATGTTAGAATACAATATAGAGCATTTACTGTATATTGGTTTTGTTTCCACAACTGCACCAATTAACAGATTAAGGGCCGATTTCTTCACCCTTGCTAAACTTTAAAACCAGGTTCACCAGTATGTTTAAACCTGGCTTAAGGTTGCACAGAGAATGCGCAAAATTCGCATACGAAAAAAGTAGTTTTTTTCCACACCGTATGTCAGATCTTCATAAAAATCAATCAGCGTATGTAGAATGTTGTTACAGTACTGCTGATTGATTTTTATGAAGATCTGACATACGGTGTGGAAAAAACTGCTTTTTTCGCTTGCGAATTTTACGCATTCTCTGTGCAACCTTAAGGTTCAGGCCGAGCCAACCAGCCAGGTGTCGAGATCTGTTCGGCGATTCCGGTGGAGCAGTGTGTGTGTGTGTGTGTGTGTGTGTATGTGTGTGTGTGTGTGTGTGTGTGTGTGTGTGTGTGTGTGTGTGTGTGTGTGTGTGTGTGTGTGTGATAGAGAGAGAGAGAGAGAGAGAGAGAGAGAGAGAGAGAGAGAGAGAGAGAGAGAGAGAGAGAGAGAGAGAGAGAGAGAGAGAGAGAGAGAGAGAGAGAGAGAGAGAGAGCTAAATATGCTAGGAAAGCTTACGATTATTATTGATATCAGAACTCTGGAACGAGTGTCTATTGGAATGTTTTCAGGCAGGTATTTGATATTGATGTTATTAAACAACTGTATTTTTAAATTATGTAGGACATCGAACAAGACTTATTTTTTATTTTGGTTGAAAATCTCAAAATGTGAACTTCAGAATGATTTGAAGAACGTAGAATACGCACCTAGATATTTTACGCAATGTATTGTAGTATATTGAAGTTTTGTGAATCAGTACAGTAAAATCGGTCGTAGAGGCCAATGTGAATCCAATATAATTTCAAATTAGAAACTTCTAGACGTTTTATTAACGTAAAATAAATTGTTAGTAGAACAAAACGTGATGAAATAAGTGGATGAGTCATTATATATGTGTATCAAGGCGTTGTGGAACCTGCAGTTTAATGCCAATGTTTTGATGACATTACTGCACTTAGCCTGAAATCGAGACGGTTCAATAAGTTGACCCAGAGAAACTCAAAAATTCCCATTCTGCAAAAAGTTGAATAACTTTCACAATTTCCGTCCGATTTAACCTTATAAGTGTTTATTTTTTTGGTTATTAGCAGGCTTTAAAAGACCCATAAAAATATAATTCTTAGGATTGCTTCATCTTGCCCAAAATATTGACCAATTACTCATTTTTCAAATTAAGAAACAGTTCAATAAACTCGTACATAACGTCAGAATCAGTAGTCGCACTAAAACAAAATGTTCAAACAATCGGAAGTGCATTCAATTACTTTTAATTCAACATAATAATATTTCATATCGATGCACTACAACCAAAGATATTTGGAATTTACTGAACGTACGTTTTGTTTTGGAGGTGAAATTCATTTTTTTACTGTAACTCGAAAATTGTTCTACTGTAAATTTTTTGGACTTTATTTCCGGATTCAGCACACAGTTTTACATTGAAAATAACCACCAGCATATTTAGTTTAGAAATGCTGTAAATTAGTGTAATTATTATTGTAATTTTGAATTAAATCAGTCAGCATCATTAAATTTTTAACTTCAATCCAATTATTTTTTTTTGCGTGGGGGCGGGGGGGGGGGCTGGTGTTGAACCCTAAAACCTCCTCTTGGCTACACCGCTGCTTGGAATTATTTATTTCGCTTTTCATTTTCCGAGATATGTTTCAGATCGATCCGAGGGTCATTAGTTAGAAAATTTGTAGACAATTGTGAATTTATTGATTGGACTTCCGGTTGCAGAGTTACGAGTTGAAGAGTGCGACCACACAGCAAATTCTCATATAAAGTGAAATGAAAAATTCTCAAAGGGGGTAGTAAGGGAAAATTTCAAAGTCGAATTTGTATTTTTGATGCCAAATGACTTTAAAATGCATGAAACGTTGAGATTTGATGACATCTCGAAGAAATTTTTTTTGACAAAGATTGACTTTTTTGGACTTTGATACATTTTTGCCTTTCTCATACAGAAAGGTTATGCAATCACTCTAAAAATCGTCAACCTAATCCCGGCCTCCTAGTTGTTTTTCCTATAAAGGATTAGGTAGGAGTATGCAATGAGGGGTTGTTACTTTAAAATTAAAAACTACAGTAGGATTCCGTTTTTGGCAACATTTTTTTTCAGTTGCCAAAACTGGAACCGTGCCAAAAATGGAACCTTACCTCAAAAGCTTTTATTTTCAATTTGTGACATCATAAATGTTACAAGAATATTAATTATAAAAGAATATGTGAAATGGAATGAAATAATAGAAAAAATCAACAAATTTAACTTTATTCGCTATGCCCGCCCCCATAAAATATAGCAAATATGACTCCTATGTTTGGAAATAAAGTCAAAAGCGATATCCATTATTACAACAAGATGATTATTGAGCATTTTTCAAAAGATTTACTATGAACAAAAATAATGTTGCCAAAAAACGGAAACTATTTGTTGCCAAAAACGGAACTTTTTTTGTTGCCAAAAATGGAGCATGCCAAAAACGGAATCTTACTGTAGTTTAAAATTTCTTAACAAGTTGGAAATTTTCGGCAGGGTCCGGACCCTCCGGATCTTTCTCCTTGATCCGCCGCTGGTTTCGAGTGATGTTTCGGTGTCGACACATAGTATCTCAAGATCTTGGCTGTCGATCCATTGTATGTATGTGCAAATCGTATTGAAAATGTAATATACATTTCCATCATTGTATTGAACATAACCAGCCATGAAATCGTAGTTGGGACAAATGAGAAAGGCACAATTGCACCACTAGGTGAATTAAAACAGGTTTTAGTAACAAGCCGCTAAAATGTGTCATCCCGTAAAGATTTGTTGCCCCCCTCTTTCGGCTCGAATTTCAGTCATTTCAAAAGTTAAATATTGAAGCATACACATGAACCAAAACGCAGTGAATACAAAGCGTGGTGCACAGTATCAACCTAACAAAGCAAAACGAAATCAGCTTTGGCATAAAACAAAACCGAGGAAAGTCTATACCAACATTTGTAGGTACCTGCTACAAACTTGATTCTGAGCTTGCAGATTGCTGAGTGAATGTCGATTTTTCCAGTTTCGCTTTGTGCTGTGATGCGAATCTCATAATGGTTTGTTCATCCCCAGCTATCTGTTCTGCGATGAATACAAAGCCTGATGAGTGGCGTAGTCGAGTAAAGGCTGGCACAATCTGGCTTAGAATATCACACAGCATTGTGTTCGACGGACGGATGAAGTAAACTCTTCCGAATGCCACGCTCACTGAATCTGGAGAAGGTCTCTATGAGAATTTTTTGTATAAGGTGGAATGCGTGCTGGGTTTGGCTGCAGGAGGAGGATGATGTGAAAAGGCTACCCAATGCACAGCGTACGATCGTGTGCAGTTTCACATTGGTTTGAAGTGAAATTGTCCTTTTTCTTTTTCAAATATTTGGCGCAGTTATACTGCTTAAGGCATGGTTATACGAAAATTAATTCTAAAGAGTTAAAGGGGTGCTCTACTCGCGAGGCCTAAAATTGAGCACTTTTTTGGGAATAAATTGTAAAGCATCTCCTCAATGGATTTTAAAACTTTTTTTTTTTATTTTGAAGATACATGTTCTGACTTTTCAAGACGAAAAGAAAAATCTCTAGCGAGTTTGAAAATTCATTGATGACATTGATGTTGAAACTGCATGAGTCCCACTTAAGTAAAGTTTTGGCAAATTGGGTAATCTGCAATCAGAAAACTCATATTTTTTATTATCATAGTCACTTTGGCTATGTTTAGACGACAGGTATTTCTTTCATTTTATGATTTGTATAAAAGTTATGCAACGATTTGTGAAAATTTACAACATTTAGGGTAAGGTGGGGTAAATCCGACCTAGTAAATGGTATTAGCTGTAAAATGCTCATTTTACATCGGATCAAGTCGTTTTATATACCAAGGTTAGACTCCTGAGCAACTTTCTGTATATAGCATTTTATTTTTAGGATTTTGGGAATATCTTGAGTTACAAGCGTTTTACAAAAATGTTCATTTTTGCTGTTTTCAAAAATGGTGGGGTAAACCCGACCCCCTATGTTTTTGGTTGATTTAGTGCAGATATTGCTCAAATTTTATGGTTGATCAATGATAAATCAATGAATGTTGTGTTACTGAATTGTAACATGAAGAAAATGGAGTTCAATGTCTATCTTGGAATGCTAAAATCACGAGCAGTAGCACGTAATGATATTCCCATGTGCATCGGAGCAATTGCTCGACGAATACTATAATCATCGCGTTTTTGTGTTTTTCGTTTGTAATTATGAACCATTTTGCATAAAAATAATAAATAATAACAAAAAAAATACATTTCAATTTGATAAATAAAAAAATTCTTAGCAAAAAAGCGGTCGGATTTACCCCAATATTTAGAGGTCGGATTTGCCCCACCGCGTCATTTTTCATTATGATGCAATTAAAAAAAATATGAAAAAGGTTGAACTAAATTCATCTATGCACTTTGTAGGACTTATATCAAAGAATTTAAATCCACTTACATTTATTATGCAATCACTTTAACAATCAGGAATATCCTGTAGTCAATGATGCACAAAAATCAAATCAAAAGTTGTAAAAACACACTTTTTGTCATATGAGCATCCCAATGTAGACTAATAAAATGCTGTCATACCACCATTATGATTATTTTCGATGCTCTACACGACAACATTGATATTAGTTCGCGTAGTGCTTCTGATTTTCGGTAACAGAGGGGTGTCGGGTTTACCCAACGGTCGGATTTGCCCCACCTTACCCTACGCCTATTAAGGACCATAAAAATGGAACAAATTGACATTTTACAAATCCCTCTCGACCAAACATAGCGGTATATTTTCTGAACAATTGGAGAAAAAATGGTTGAAATCGGACCAGTACTTCTATGAAAAGTCTTACTTGACCACTTAAAAAACTCTACTTTCGGGAAAACGCGTTTAAAAATAAAATACGGTGTATAACTCGATTGTAGTACCTTACTAGATAATCTATTATAGCGGGTCCGCAGAGCTCACCTTCCTCATCATGAAAATGTTCTTGGCTTACCACATTTTGTAGTTGGACTAGTCGACAAAAATTACAATCTTTCCAATATTCCGATGAAATGTTCCAATGTTGTTTAGTAAATAACCCCTTGAAACCGAAGATATTGCCCCATAGCTTCAACACGTTACTGTAATAAATTTGAGATGATTTTCACAATATTGTTTTAAAAACAACATTGTGAATTTAAGGGTTAAATATCAAATCTTTGCTCTTCATTGATGAACGGCTTCTTGTTCAGAACACAGGCATTGTAGTTGTCTGTTCATTATACATTACTAGCCGTGCCAATCTATATTTATGCACTAATGCTCTGATCCAGTTTGCTTATCATGTATATAACATTAAATTTAAAATTTTCTCAAATTTGTGTAACCCTTTCTTTAAAAACTTTTTGATGTAAAGGATCACGCTTTTTTCTCAAATTTTGACAAGACTTCAGTCTCTGAGACAAATAACTGCACATGTTTCCATCAGCTATCGTCTGCTATATCTACGTATTATATCGTATGGTCAAGAGATCCCAAATTTTCTTTTTCAGATAAAAGTTTTTTTTATTACTCTAATTTGCATAAATTAAAACACTTTCCATTGAAATAAAAGCGACAAACACTTTCTGACACCTGTATTAGGGTGATCCAATTATTTCCCATTAAAAATCGATCAATAATTTGAGCGGAATCAAATCGGTTATCTCAAACTGAATTTGCTAGAGCTACAAATTTATTGTAATTAATTGTAGGATGTATTTCTGTTCAAATAGGCATTTATTCCTTTAGAATAAAATAGGTTCCGAGTTTTCGATCTAATTTCTCTTACTCGATATACTAATCAGTGTTGTCCGTTATACCTAAGCTGACCAACTGTGACAAAAAATCCGTACACCATACCGCAACGAAGCGAAATCGTTCATCACGCTCAGGCAAACGGTTTTCATAGTGTACGGATTTTTTCGTCAGAGTTGGTCAGCTTAGTTATACCCATACTAGTCTTACCCGTACTGTTAACAGCATGCAGGATTTTGAGTCAAGTTGAGAGAATTTATACTCATTTTAGGTAACACTATACTAGAACTATTATTTTGATAGGACAGAGGTTCTAAGTAATCTTGAAATACCTGGAAAAAGGTTCCAAAAAGTCGGTGATCGTTGATTTTTTTCATTCAGAAGTACATAGAATATCGTTCATAACGTCATAACTGCGAAAAAACGCCAAAAAACTTTTTCGCGTCTTCGGCGTCCTTCTTAATTCCGAAGAAAAAATTTCTCCGTGTTTTAATTTCATTTTTATTCGCTAAAAACTGATTGACATTTTTCCTCAAATTTTTTTGAGTTTCATTTTGTTTCGGGAAGCTCTGATCGACATTTTTGTTCCGAACTTTCTCAGCCATTATTTTCCGCGCAACCTTTTTACTACCAATTTTCTTCGAATTTTTTTGAGTCACATTTTTCCTCGGGAGAATCTGATCGACAGTTTTCTTCGAACCTTTCTCAATAACAATTTCCGTCGCGACTTTTTGTTTATCGTTTTTGTCCAAACATTTTTGAGTTTCATTTTTCCTCGGAAGAAATTACTTGTCATTTTTCCTCGGAGATTTCTCCGTTACTTTTTTCGGCGCGACTTTTTGTTTATCGTTTCTCTCTACCTATTTTTTGACCTTCATTTTTAGTCTGGGCGTGTCATATATAATTGAGTTTGATCAAATATAAAGTTAAAATTTAGGCCAAATATAGATATCCCACAAGATGCTAACGAGCAAAAAGGTGGATTCAAGGTTACATCAAGCATACTCCAGAATGAGTGAAGAAAAAAAGAAGAAACAAATACAGTGGAGACCCGATTTTATCAGCTTTTTTATCCGATTTTATCAGCTTCATATAAAAATTGATAGTTGGTAGTTTAATGGGCTCTAGCAAACGAACCAAGTTGAATTCGAATAAATTCTTTCTTAGGCATATATTTCTTTTCTTTGAGATCCGAAAAATGCAATAATAAAAATATTATTTTTTTTTTAAATTTTGCACTGTCAGACCTCCTTAAGGGGAACTTAAAGTAAATAATCAAAAAAGGACAGAAAAAAATTGTTTCATTTTGCTGCATTGCCCAGCATCTTTCAAAAGAGTACTAATTTCGTTCAAATTTTATCTACTCTTCTCTATATCTCCATGCTCCTAAAATATCATTGGTGCGCATAAAACGGTAGAATCTGGAATTGTGTTTTTTACCCTTCAAGGTGAGACTTTGCTAGCATTCAAGTTCTTCTGAGCACACTGTTAAAATAAGGCAATCCATTTTTTACAAATAAAAATGTTTTTGGAACAAAGCTTATTAACCAATAGGCCCCGTGCGGATCTAGAAACTTTGATAAAAATTTAATATCTTTCTCTAGCGATTTTAGATCGCGATGTAGTTTTCTATAAAGTTGTACAAAATGAAATTGTCCATCAGATTCTCACTTTTGGTAATATTTGAATGTCTAAAGTACTAAGCAAATCGCGCTTTTAGGTGGATAGATGTGAAAAAAATTATCGGTCTGAGAATCTCATTGTTAATTTGAATCCATATGCCATAAAAGCTCATTGGCACCAATCCACGGCAGCGTTAGGCGACGATTAGCGGAACTCTACGATTTTCCACCCTTTTACAATGTAGGGGTTATTCGGAACTCCCTACGGGGCAATTCAGACCGTAATTTGTTTTACAATGGAATTATTTTTACTCTATGAAATATTTATTGGAGAAATTTCTTGAGAAGCCAAAAAATTGCGAAATTTTTTTTTTGCAAAAACTTTTTATCTGGTTAGTCACAGCTGTCGATTGTCACATCATGTTTTTTCTTTGGTGTTGCGTATGCAATCGTGTGCGTAGCCGCAAGCCGCTGAACGGTGGTTGATGGATTTGCCGGCCGTACGCTCATTTCGTACAAAATTGATGAGCGTCTTGAAAGCGTCTTTTAACCCAAACAAAAATCATTCCATAAAATAGGAGCCTCAAGCTTTCCAAAACAAGTAGCTGTTATTTATTTCATTTTCATTTGTGATTTTAATCACGGTTTTACCATTATAATAATTTTTGTTTTGAGAATGGCGAAAATTGAAACACGTTGTATTTCCTTTCTAAAAAAAACTACAGAATGAGATTCAACTGTCAAAGTTAATGTTTTAGGATCGCGGTTCCACGAATGAAAGAAGCATTCAAGTTCTTCTGAGCACACTGTTAAAATAAGGCAATCCATTTTTTACAAATAAAAATGTTTTTGGAACAAAGCTTCTTAACCAATAGGCCCCGTGCGGATCTAGAAACTTTGATAAAAATTTAATATCTTTCTCTAGCGATTTTAGATCGCGATGTAGTTTTCTATAAAGTTGTACAAAATGAAATTGTCCATCAGATTCTCACTTTTGGTAATATTTGAATGTCTAAAGTACTAAGCAAATCGCGCTTTTAGGTGGATAGATGTGAAAAAAATTATCGGTCTGAGAATCTCATTGTTAATTTGAATCCATGTGCCATAATAGCTCATTGGCACCAATCCACGGCAGCGTTAGGCGACGATTAGCGCAACTCTACGATTTTCCACCCTTTTACAATGTAGGGGTTATTCGGAACTCCCTACGGGGCAATTCAGACCGTAATTTGTTTTACAATGGAATTATTTTTACTCTATGAAATATTTATTGGAGAAATTTCTTGAGAAGCCAAAAAATAGCGATTTTTTTTTTTTTTGCAAAAACTTTTTATTTGGTTAGTCACAGCTGTCGATTGTCACATCATGTTTTTTCTTTGGTGTTGCGTATGCAATCGTGTGCGTAGCCGCAAGCCGCTGAACGGTGGTTGATGGATTTGCCGGCCGTACGCTCATTTCGTACAAAATTGATGAGCGTCTTGAAAGCGTCTTTTAACCCAAACAAAAATCATTCCATAAAATAGGAGCCTCAAGCTTTCCAAAACAAGTAGCTGTTATTTATTTCATTTTCATTTGTGACTTTAATCACGGTTTTACCATTATAACAATTTTTGTTTTGATAATGGCGAAAATTGAAACACGTTGTATTTCCTTTCTAAAAAAACTACAGAATGAGATTCAACTGTCAAAGTTAATGTTTTAGGATCGCGGTTCCACGAATAAAAGAATAAAAAATTTATAAATAAACAAAGAAATGAATTATCAAATAAATATACTAATAATTTAATCGATGAATTAAAAATAAAATAAAATAAGCAAATAAATCAATGCATTGTATACACTTGTTGAAGAGATGCGATAAATGTTGTTTAATGGTCGTTTTTCACAAGCATTTGAAGCTTTTATCTTTGTAACTCAAACAATTTTTCTATGAACTATTATGGGGTTATACCACTGTAGAATTTATTTAGTTAAAATCGATATCCCAAAACATGGAAGACGAAAACAATACATAAATATTAAAATTTTCCATTCTACCCCAACGTCTCTTATGTATACCCCGAATGTACTGAAAACTTTAACCGAGTTTTTCTCGGAACCACTCTTTTGAGGTGGTCGGAAATGTATTTCGAACAAATGATTTTTGATGGTTATGGTAAAAATTCCAGTATATTCGAAATTGGTTTTCTCCAGCGATGTACGTAGGATTTTATTTTTGATCGCATAATTTTTTTTTATTGCAAAATTTTGTGTCTATTTTTATGAAATTTTCGGCACTCAAAAGTGCACCATTTCGC
Source organism: Topomyia yanbarensis (assembly GCF_030247195.1). Lineage (NCBI taxonomy): Eukaryota > Metazoa > Arthropoda > Insecta > Diptera > Culicidae > Topomyia > Topomyia yanbarensis. The sequence continues at coordinate 261,116,051 of NC_080671.1, read as the reverse complement.
GAAAAGTCAAAATATCGAAAAAAAATCCTACGTGCGTCGCTTGCTATTGTCATAAAGCATCAAAGAAATATTAGTTTTTAGCTCTAGGTCAAAAATTACAGGGCATAGTTTTTCAACCTTTCCAAAAAACGCACATGGAGGCGAATGCTGCACAGACGCCATCTTGTGGTGAAATTACTCGAAAAAATATTTTTTGTGATTCATCACTGATGTTACAAACTTCATTTGACAAGATCTCGATTCATATTTTCATTACGTCGAGAAAAATTCTTGAAATATGCTTATTTTTTCGTGCTCTTCAGTGGTGCAACCCCTTAAAAATAACAATTACTTTTTTATCATGTTAGTTTGAAATATCTTGACCACATTATTAATTGACATCACTTTCTTGACCACGTTGAGTTATTATCGTGCATGTGCAGAATTTTTTCACGTCTCTCGTGTTATATCTTCGATTCTTTTATGATTTTTGAACGTGTCAATAAATCTTAGTTTTTTTGTAATTTTGTAATTTATTTGACACTTATTACGATAACTTAACGGAGCAGTGGGTCTTATAAATCTTAGTTGTGCTACTTTCGTTGAAATTGATGGGCCGAGATGCAATGTCTGATGTCGTTTGTAGAGGTGGCCTGGAACACAAATACCGACGACTGTAAAAAATAGAGCTAGCTTTTACTAGCTCTAGCCTGAAAATTGCCGCCCACTGTAATGGGACTATTTTAAAGACGATCCAATTGTATGTTTTCCACATTATGGCTCAGAGTAAGAGTATTGTATCTTACAAGCTAATATCGTTTTTGATATTGCAGTAAATATTAGGTGTCGCTCTTTGGAAGCAAGCGTTGTGCGATTCATGGGACAGATCTTGATATGTTTACATAATAATAATATGTTAAGCATGAAACTAGTTTGAAGAGGGTTGCTATATTTTAGTACATAATATATTCGTAGGTATTATGGATGACGGTTCAATAATTGTCGTGAAACACAAAATTCTTCAAAACTACCGATCTAAATACACCGATCTGGTTGATGCCGCAGGAAAAGTCAAAAACTTTGGAATCAAACGAGCAGAGTCTGAAAACATAGAACTTGACGAAGCAATGGTAACGGAGACGCAGAGTTTTCTGCACGCAGCTAAAGCCGAAAAAGCATATGTAGTTTTCGTGAATGGTCGGAACACAGATGACGTAGTCATCATTGAAACAACATTAATAAATGATTTTTTCGAAAATAATTGTTCCGCGGAAATAACAATTTTTTTCACGAAGTATTTATTAAAATATGTAATTAAGAAGAATATTACACCCATTGCAGTGTGAAACATGGGAATAAATCAAAGAATATGAATATGTTCAAGTTAAGCAACCATCGTATTGAAAAGAAATCCTACATAAACTAAGAATACCACCTGGTTTGGGTTCGAACACACTACGACTTGCTTTTGGGCACAGTGCCTTACATCTTGAAGTATCAGGCCAACGCAAAACAAAGCATTTTCGAAAACGCAGGTTTTGGTTTTATGTCCTTATAGCCTCTTCTTTCGAGTTACAAATAACCCTAAAAATGAGGCTTGAAATCAAACCCATGAGAACTATAACCACCCAAACCATCCCTTCAACTTGAAATATGAATTAGAGTAAGGTGGGGTAAAAGTGCGCGTGGGGCAAAAGTGCGCATAGGACTTTTAGAAGCACACAAGCGCTAAAACCTGGCAACTCTGTATGGATTTAGTGTATCATTAAGCACACATATGCATGAAAGGTTTGAATATAGTGGCTTGAAATTAAAGGGGAAGGATTATTTTTCGCTGATTTGATATTATTTTTTGAATTTTGGGAATCATAAATTGGCTGTTTGAATAAATCAGGATCTATAATACTACAGTACCCTAAAAATCTTCAACATATGGTTCATTGCGAGATATATTTGATTTGATGAAAAAAATTCAGTATTTTTTGTAACAATTGAATAAGTTAAAAAACTGACAGTGGGGTAAAAGTGCGCATAGCATATCCGCCCCAAATCAAAAGACGCGAGTGAAGCTTTTTATATAAAAATTGAACTAATTCTTCCATGATTTAAAGAAGGGACAAGCATCTTCAATAACTACGAGCTCACTGATAACGACTGATATGAGCGGTTTATTAACAAAAGCATCAGTATAACTGGTTCCAAGGAAAAATATAGAGTGCCGACAGCTCAGAGTAATTAAAAAGGAACCAAAAAACTATGCATATGTAAATAAAGATGTATTTCCAATATAAATAGCATATTCGCAATAATTCTTGTAGTGATCTACCCAACTATGACAAAGTTCAAGTTTTTTCAACATAATGGAAAACTGAACAACATCAACCGAGGCAGAGGGAGGGGTACTTTTTAGTTATGAAGGAAGAGTAAGAGGGGATGGATATCCTAAAATTGATTAGTTTAATTTATGGGCGGAAATAAATCGGCTATTTAAGCTGTGCGCACTTTTGCCCCGTGCTATGAGCACTCTTGCCCCGACCATGGGGCAAAAGTGCGCATTTGGGTATTCATAAGAAAATAGCTATTTCTCGGATTACAAGCAAAACCAAGAGATATCTAGTATTACGTTTTGAAGATGTGTGATGAGAGTATTAATTTGTAATCCGATTTTCTAGTACTTTTCTACCAATAGTTATTTTGCGAAAACTGTTAGGTGCGCACTTTTGCCCCACCTTACTCTACGTTGCAGGGCCCGATGTCATAGTTCATAGCGTTTTGAGAGCTAATTAAATACTCGCTTGGCGTCATTCACTATACCAAACTAATATGTCCACCATCCAACAACGGAATTTTACTGAAGACTCCAACTTTCTAAATAAACATGATACTGAAATATTTATCACACTGACTAGACAAATACCACGTACCGTCACTGGTTACTTTACGCCAAAAATAGAACGTTTTGTACATTACACTCAAGAACTACGATCACGCAACTTCAAATTTGAAGCTGTTTGATGTTTTACATATGGCAGAAGTACCTCCAAGTATTCAAGTATCAAGATTGAACATGGGATATAAAGAACTAAAAATTGGCGTAAAGTCGCCCCCACAGGGGGGCTACTTCATAGTTTTATTCTGGAGTTGTATTCCGGAGTGCAAGGGTTTTTCCAACAGAAATGCGAATGGTACTGAGTAAAGCCATGTTAAGTGATCCTCGAATTTTTCGCAAAATCACCGATCTTCATGAGGTATAATTTATTGTATAGGGATTATGGTGATTAGCTTTTGGTATAAATATTTCGTTACAATTCCTTTTTTTCTTTAAGATATTAACCCTTAAACTTTATTGCATGATAAAATTGAAAATTTTGTATCTCAAAAACTACTGAAGATAATTCAATGAATTTTTGCACACTTATGGAATGATATTTGCACTATCTTATAAAAATGTTTTTGGTTTATAATTGTGTAAATAACGGTACTTTGCATCTATTTAAAGTTTTCAGTTGTATTTCTTCTTGTGTTCTTCACGCTAAAAATTTTCAAAACTTATGTCAAATTATACGAAAATCTTTTACCTTCAATAATCTGTATTGATAATTTTTCATTTTTGTTCCTATCGAGAGTTATAGAGGATTTTGTAACTGTGCGCTGTTTCAACGCATGGCCCATTTTGATGCAACCCGCGAGAACGTACATATTGGCAATGCCGCACGTCGCAACGCACAGTGGCTGGAGGCTGGCCAAAACCTCAAAAATTTATTTTTGAAATATTGATATTTTATATTTTTCCTAAATTTCTCATGTATTGAACGATGTGTATTCAAAATTTTATGATCATTGGATAAGAACACGATTTTTAACATGAGTTTAAACGTAGCAAAGTCCGGAATTTTTAATGATTTTCATTTCCGAAACCACCATTGCTCTGTTCACTTCAAATGCATGTTGCTCTTTTGATTTTGGTCCGATTTTAGCACAACTAGTTTCATTGTGTAGAAGAACGAAAGAGCTTGGTTAGTGAATTAAATACATTTGGTAAATTTACTTGGAACTATGACTTTTTAGTTTAAATATGTTTGAGGGGGTCAGATCAAAAATACTTTTTCCGCTAATGTATTCTGTACAAATTTCGGAATCATTTCGGAACGGTCACATAGTATACATTCTATGGTAAATAACCTCTACTTTTCGAATATCATGGTCTCGTTCTGCGCCTAGGTGCGCAAATTTTTTTAAGGAGATTTTAAGGCTTTGTTGCTGATATGGAGGCGCATGGTGTTTTGTGTAAAATAGTCTGACAATCTACAGTAAACCAACTCGTTATACAATGGATTTAAAGTAGTGTTCTTCATTTTTTATGATATTGCTGACATTGGTGAACAGTAACGGAAAATCTGTCATGAAAACGGGATCATAGTTATAAGAAAGGTTCAATGACACTGTATGGAAAAATGCATTTAATATTTTACGACTTTTGACATCAAAAATGAGCTCAGCACCTCAAAATTAGCTTAAATTGTGATTTTCAGCCAAATTAGGTAACATTTGAGGTTTTGTCCGACTTTTGTTTGAAGACCCGCCACTGTGCAACGTCCTAATGCGCATCGCTTTGAAGGAGCGTATCTCATGTTCAAAATTGGCATCTCTGAGATTAAAGCAAAAAGACAAGCTTTTCTTTATGGATAATTGAAAGTGAATGTTTTCTGAGTAATTTGCATGCTCTTTAGCGTTATTATATTGTTCAAGAGTTATTTAATTTTCTGTCACTCAATACCTCGGACAAGTGCGTTCGGTTATTGCCAGCCGATGAGCAAAGTTGAGCAGTGGGTATGTTTTAATCTGCGTTAGCATATTTTTCACAAATTCACATACTTCACCACGTTTTATTTTCACTTGCTTCTGTCTAAGAGGTAGATTGTGAATCTTTTCTTAAATCCACATAGCGCCTTTTCAGCCATGCGTCATCGGGTCGTGCGTTAAATTACGCGCTCATTTAATTTGCATCAGTGCGAGTGAGAAAACGTTTTGACGTTTGTTTTTGTTTCGATCGCACTTGGGTGTTTCCCATATAGAGAGAACTGGACGAAATGCTATATTATCTCAAGATATACAATATTTGCTCAAAAAACATTCGATTGATTTATGTTATAAATATGGGTCGATCACACGAATGATGTATTCCGTTAAAAAAAATCATAAATATGTTCGTCGTATTTTGTTTTTATGGCATCCATGTGGAGTGATAAATTTAAAAATTATATTGGTCAACACATGTGTAGCATATGTCGTAATGGGCGCAAAAAATACAACGAAAATAAATATGGACATGAACAAAACACAATTTTCCTTAAATTTTCGATTTTACATCCAATGTTTATAGTAATGGGTTCTATAACGCGTTTAAAATATAGGAAAATTTACGCGTTTAATTTTTCTTCTTATAGTGTTTGCCAAAGTAATGGAACTGGAATATTCGATGACTCAACAGGTACATGCGGAAAACTGTAACGAGGATTTTGAAATAAAGATCGTTGATGAATAATTGAAATTCGACAAAAATAAATAATATCATACCAGAACTTGGAGAACCACCAATCAACAGAATTAACAGAAGCAATAGTGATAAAAAACCCCAACATCGATGCGATTGAACAACAGATTTTATGTAAACTTTTTTCAAAAGACACATCGTTGTTCACTCGGTGAAAATAAAAACGTGGAATAAAATGCTGTTGGCATAAGATTTTCCACTTTCATATAGTAATGTTGTAGACTAAAAAAGAATTTGGATATAACGTAGATGTATTTTGACTAACAAAAGTGTTTTTAAAGATGATAATCGTTAGTAGCGTTAAATTATAATAATAAAAAATATATTTAACAACTATAATTTTCGTTATGCACTTCAGTCAAAAAAATTTAACGCATCTCAAAATATCCGGAAAAAAATTACCTTCGATAATTCGTATTGAAAAGTTTGCCCTTTTGCGCTAATCGAGAGATATGGTTTCTTTTAGTCATGCGATGCGCTCTTCCTACACGATGCGCTTTCTGACGTAGTGACGTGCGACGTTGCCAATATGAACGTTCTCGCGGGCTGCATCAAAGTGGGCCGTGCGTTGAAACAGCGCACTGTTACAAAATCCTCCATAACTCTCGATAGGAACAAAAATGAAAAATTATAAATACAGATTATTGAAGGTGAAAGATTGCCGCATAACTTAACATACGTTTTGAAAATTTTTAGCGTGAAGAACACAAGAAAAAATACAATTGAAAATTTTAAATAGATGCAAAGTACCGTTATTCACGCAATTATAAAGTAAAAATATTTTTATAAGATAGTGCAAATATCATTCCATAAGTGCAAAAATTCTTTGAATTATCTTAAGTAGTTCTTGAGATATAAAATTTTCAATTTTATCATGCAATAAAGTTTAAGGGTTAATATCTTAAAGAAAAAAAGGAATTGTAGCGAAATATTTATACCAAAAGCTATTCACCATAATCCCTATACAATAAAATGTACCTCATGAAGATCGGTGATTTTGCGAAAAATTCGAGGATCACTTGACATGGCTTTACTCTACTATTATATTTAATGGCCAGGTCAGTTCATCCATCTTTAATGAGATATCCATTTCCAATATATTGATGACCTTTTTGTTTAGTAAGGTTTTAACCATAAGTTCACTCGCCGACACTGCAGAACTATTCCCCGCTGCTTATTCTGTCATTCCACGACAAATTGCTTTAATACACATAGTTTAAATACTTCTAGAAACGATGGCGTTTTTATATGTTTGCCTCCATTGCATTGCATTGTTTTTCAGAACAGTCAAACTAGTACGCTAATACACATCTGCTTTAAATTAGAATCAACTCCCAAAATAAGAGTAAATTTTAGATCAAATATACACATTGTGCAATATAGACTTATGTAAAGCTTGGCGTAAAGTAGCCCCAATTTTAGATAAATTGGACATATGGTCACCAATTACCAAAAAATCAAAAATGCGGACAAAAAGTACAAACACAAATAATTGTTTTATATTGCCAGGTTTATTTCACGTAATCTATATCCTTTTATCTAATAACACTAGTTTACAAATTTTGGGGTGATTGCATGAAGTTAAGAAAAAAAGTGTTTTCTAAGACAATTTTGACACGAAAATCATATTCATTTTCTTTTTCAAAGAACCGTTTTCGAGATTTTTTGAAAAACGTGTTTTTGAGCACTTTTGCAGTTTTTGGTCAATATCTCAGGATCAAATCTTCCGATTAACATACCAATCGAAAGGTATTGATGTTCCCATTCCAAAAATGTATAACATGTTTGGATTAAATATCAATCATTTAGGGTTAAGAGCAACCAAAGTCAAAAAAAGTAATGTTTGGTAAAATTACTCATTTTTAGTTAATTTTTCATAAAAAAATAATTCGGCAAAAAAAATCTTTTGAAATCTTATGTGATAGACAAACTTCTCACGTGAATTTTAAGCCTAAGACCACGAAAATCCGATATAAACTGGTGATGTTATTAAGCACCGAGTGAAAATTGTTCTGTTTTTTCAAATTTCTCTTTTGGTCTTAAAGATTACACTAGTTTACATGAAAAATGAAGTTGCGAGAAAAAGTGTTTTCTAGATTAATTTTGGGTAGCTGAATACGAAAATAATACTCAATTTATCTTTCAAAGAAGTTCGAGTTTAAAAAAAAAGTTTTTCTTTTGATTCCTCATTGTTGGTTTTGCTCTGTTTTTTATTACAGAAAAATTATTTTTCATATTTTCAGAATCTTATGTGACAGATTTTAACAATTTGAAGATAATCGTGATAAGCTAAAAAGAAACGTGTTTTCTAAGTTAATTTTAGATCGCTGAATACGAAAACAAAGTCCACTTTTTTAAAGAAGCATTTTCAAGATTTCTTCGAAAAAGGTGTTTTGGGCACTATTTTAGTTATTTGTCAATACCTCGTTTAAATAGGATCCGATCGAAACTGTTCGAAAGGTATTGGTATGCCCTTTCCGAAAATGTATAATATGTGTAGATCAAATGTACATTTATTATGATTAAAATCGACCAAAGCAAAAAAAGATCTAATGTTCGACCTTTTTTTAAAAAAAATGCATATTTCTAGTTAATTTATTATAATAAATCAAGCACAGAAGAAAATTCTTTTAAGATCTAATGAGATAAATATTCTTTTTGCCTAAATTTTAAGCCAATGGTCACATAAATGTGATGAAAAATGTAGATGGTATGAAGCATTGAGTGAAAACTGTAACTTTTTATTTTTCGCGCCATCATATTTTTGGCTGAAATAATCTTCCATACTTGATAGTTATTGTTTGTGTTGGCTACTGTCTTCTCGAGCTTGCATCCATCCATCCTGCGGCATTTGAATGGTTTTGGATATTTCATTGTACAACTAAGTGCTCTTTTTAAAATGTGGAAATATTCGTTGGAAAAGTTTTGTTTTGTATGTGGTGAGTACAAATTTAATAAATTAAAGGAATTCTTGCCTTCTGCTTCAACAGGCTTCGCAGCCGATTCTCAGTTCACAGAACATAACGTGGCTAGTGCTACAATCCCACTGATTCCCGATAGGGACTCGAATATTTGATGACTGGTTTATGAGACCAGTGCTACACCCTCTAAACCACCAGGGCAGGGACTGCTAAAATCATAAAATTTCCATTCGCTCAATGTGCCATGGCATCAACATTTTTCATCCGATGTTAGTGATATTAGGCTTAAAATTAACGTAAACATATTATCTGTCATCTTAGATTCTAAAAGGCCTGAAAAAAGATTTGTTCTTCTGTAAAAAAAATCAATTAAAAATGAGTAACTTTTAAAAATGGTCAAAAATGCACTTTTTTTAAACTTTGGACGCTTGCAGCACTAAAAATTTTACATATGATCGACACATATTATATGTTTTTGGAAAGGGCATTGCGGCACCTTTCAACCTGCATATTGACTATATTAATTGGATGATTTTGACACGAAATATTGACTAAAAAAAAGTGCTCGAAAACGAGTTTTTTGAGAAAATCACAAAATCGCTTCTTTGAACAAAAAAATGAATATGGTTTTCGTGTTCAGCGACCCAAAATTAGTCTAAAAATACTTTTTCTTGAAGCTTCATTTTTCTTGTAAACTAGTGTAATTGTCGCACAGCAGAGAAAGAGAAACAAGTCTTTTCTCGTGAAGTTACAAACTTGGAATGAAAATCTTTATTCTATGTCAAATTATCAAGGCCTACATAGAAAACTTATAAAATAGCATAGCTAATAAACTTCGTTGCTATTGTACCCAGCATAGGGTTCAACACTCCTCCTCAACGATGTTCATGTAAAATGTTCTTCGTTGTTCTTTATTCCGATGGCCGCTCTGTGTTTTTCCAATTTAACACGGTTTAACGGTCATAAGGTCCGCCTTCATCTCATCCGTAGGTAGATATTGAAGACGAATTATTCCTCGTTGATACAAATCCTTTGTAAAAGCATGTTTAGTATCTATATGTTTTGACCTTCTTTCAGTACGTTCCGATTCCACCATTTTGATTGTCGATTGGTTGTCTTCCCATACAGTAATTGATTCTGTGCGATCTTTCTTGATGTCGTGTAGCAACTTCTTGAACCACAGAATTTCCTGACAACCTTCTGCCAATGCGATGAATTCGGCTTCTGTTGATGATAGGGCTACACAGCTTTCTTGTGCCCCAACACACCAATCCGCCTCCATAGTTCAACAAGAAACCGGAATTTGACTTTCTGTCGCTTTCATCGCCTGCCCAGTCAGCATCCATGAAGCATTCTAAGCCTCCTTCTCCGGATCCCAGGTGTAAGCAAAGATCTTTAGTTGCCTTAAGGTATCGCAGTGTTCGTTTTGCCTCCGTCCAGTCCCGGTCGGTTGGGTTGGATACCTTCCTGCCAAGTAACGAAGCACTAACACATATATCCGGCCTTGTGGTAACCGCGATATATAACAAACTGCCAACTAAACTGCAGTACGACGAGTCTGTAGGTAATGTTTTATATAAGCCGGGTCAAGGGGAATTTTTGAAGGTTTTGCGTTCTCATGTCCAAACCAGTCAATAAGCTTCTCGATGTAATCCACCTGACTCAACGTGTAGTGTCCGAGCACATTTTTAATGTGAATTCCCAAAAAATACCGCAACTCGCCGAGGCTTGATATCTTCTTCAACATAGTTTCAATCTCGAGAAACTCCTGTTCGGATTTGCAAAAAAATATGGCCATCTACATAAATCAGGATAAACGTAAATTTTCCTTCTCGTTCCCTCAGGTACAGGCACGATTCCGCCGTTGTTTTCCGGAAGCCCATTTGTTTAAAGACGCTGTCAATTCTTTGGTTCCATACCCTTGCAGATTGCTTGAGCCCGTAAATGCGACACACCATTGTCTCGTCTTTCACGAAACCAGGAGGTTGCTTCATGTATAGTTCTTCGTCTAGATTAGCATATAGGTAAGCGGTTTTAATATCCATATGCTTTGCTATCATCCCGTCACGACTTGCAATAGTTAATATCGTTCGTAGGGTCGCTTGGCGTGCAACTGGAGCGAAAACCTCGTCGAAGTCTGTGCCGTATTGTTGCGTGAAGCCTTGTGCAACTAATCTCGCCTTGTATCACACAACGTTACCTGTCTCATCTTCCTTCTTTTTGAACATCCATTTGCAACCAACTACTTTTCTTCCGAGTGGTAACTTAACCAGTGGTTTTCAGTAAGTGACTTTATCTCCTCCTCCATCGCTAACTGCCAAGTAGCTCTCTCTGAATATCGCATCATTTCATTGTAAGTTCGAGGTTCATCTGTTGAATGCTTCATTAAGCTGGTAACCTCTTGATATCGTTCTGGCGGAACTCCGTAACTCGTTCAGATCTTCTTGGTGTGGTCGGAACTAGATTGGTATCGTCCTCAATAGCAGTTGGTTGATCGTCAGTGTCTTCATTGAAATCATCCTCTTGTTCCGATAGCTCTTCAGCTGCCGAGTCGAATTCATCCGCATCTTCAGGAATGGGTAACTGAATATCGTTCTTCTTCAGCATCGCATCAAACTCAACGTCGTTATCATCTCTGGTGATTGTAGAATCTTCAGGGAAACCTTCGATGAATCTCGTATCCCTACTGATGATGATTTTCCGGGTAGCTCTGTCTAGAAATCTGTACGTCTTATGGTCCGGCGAATATCCTACAAACGTAAGCTTCTGAGCGTTTGCAGACAACTTCTTTCTCTTTGGTTTCGGAATATGAACCCACGCCAAACTTCCGAAAATCTTCAGACCCGCCAAGTTTGGCTTCTTATTGTTCCACAACTCATATGGTGTCACGTTCAAAGCTTTTGTCGGAAGGATGTTCTCCAGATACACTGCAGTATTGATAGCTTCTGCCCAGTAACACTGCTCCAATTTAGCATCAAATAATAGGCATCTTACCATTTCAACGAGATAGCGATTTTTACGTTCAGCCACACCGTTTTGTTGTGGACTGTAGCTGGCTGTGTATTGAACTTGGATGCCTTCTTGCTTGTAAAATGATTGCAACTTCGTGCCGGTGTACTCTCCTCCTTGATCCGACCGAATTATTTTTGGCTTACAACCAATCAACGTTTTTGCTAATGCTACGTACTCCTTGATTTTATCTGGGACCTCAGATTTCTCTTTTAGCAAATACAGCGTACAATAACGCGAATAGTCATCGATGATTGTCAAAAAAATACCTGTATCCGCTTACCGATGGTACCTCTATCGGTCCACATACGTCCGTGTGGATCAGATCCATTCTCGCATTCGTCTTCGATTTCTATTGTTTCGGGAAAGGTGTTCTCGAACTTTTACTTTTAAGACAACATTGGCATGGTTCAACAACGCCGCACTTTGAGATCTCCAAACCGTTAACCAATTTTTCTTTCTGCATCTTTGTTATCGCATTCATGTCTCGGTGTCAACACCGATAGTAGATTCATTGCCAAACTAGGTGCGAATAAAGCAACACTCAGCTTCATTTCTCGTCGTTCGCCGGTTTCATTGCAGCATGAGATCTCTACAGGACCCTCGCCTTTTACCTTCGCTAGTTTACCATCAGCTAGTTTTACAAATTTAACGTCGCTTTCGTACAGCTTCTTGAAGAATTTTCGCTCAGCAACCATGTGGCTTGTTGCACCCGAATCCACAACCCAAGGTTTGGTTTCGTCCGCGCTTTCCAGTCCTCCAGTTACAAATGCAAATGAAGCTGTCTCCGCTTTTCGCTGCGATGGTTTCTCAGCTTTAGATTCCTTCGGCGTATCTCGTATAAACTGTCTGCAATCTTTCTGCTTATGTCCTGCTTTTTTACAGTAATGACATATCAGAGTTTTCCTATTCTTCCTGTCATGCCCAACTTTCAGTACCGAATCATTCTCCGGTCCTTGTCGCTGCGCTGCTTCATCAAGCAACTTCCGCTTGACCGACTCCAGTGTGAGGTCGTCGTCTGAACGGCTTTCGAGGGCAGTGGTGAAAGTATCGAAAGAACTGGGGAGGCTTCTCAAAATCATCGCGACCGTTTATCGCAAATACCTTTCAGCAGCGACACCTCCGATGTTAGACTCGCTTTCTGATGATGATTCTTGAGCGCTACCCAAGCTTCTTTCGCCGTCTTCGATGTCCGGATAACCCCGTGTTACTTGTCGTCTATGAGTAAGCCAACAGTGGCCCTTGCCTTAGCATCTCCAGCATTCCAAATGGCTTCAGCTTCCGTCGCTGGTTTTACTCCTGGCTCAATGAATCGCCAGAGATCTTCACGGATAAGGAGCAGCTCCACCTTGAAACACCAAATTGAATAGTTGTGGTTATTTAGCTTTTGCAGGCTAAATTTATTTCCTTCCATTATTTCCAACGAGCAGGCCCATAACCTGTCGCACAGCAAAGAAAGAGAAACAAGTTTTTCTCGTGGAATTACAAACTTGGAATGAAAATCTTTATTCTATGTCAAATTATCAAGGCCTACGTAAAAAACTTATAAAATAGCATAGCTACTAAACTTCATTGCTATTGTACCCAGCATAGGGTTCAACAATAATTTGACTGGTATATCACACTTTCCCAAGAGAATTTAAGTTACAATGCTTTTTGCGTATATTTTATATTTCAGTTTCATCGCCTACTACGATTATTTGCAATCATTTTCTTAATTTTTTTTTGTTTCTATTTTTTATATTTGTGTTGAACCAGTGAATAATACTATGTTTTGTTTTTGTTAAAATATAACGCTAAATTTAAACTACAAGCTCAAGTATCATTCTTTAATTTGGCGTAAAGTAGCCCCCGTGGCGTAAAGTAACCCCTGATGACGGTACCGTACCATTTAACCTATAACCGTAACGTATTTCCTCAAGCTTCCAGATCAGTGTTAAGAACCGTTCCTATTGCGTTATCGTACGCCATGACGACACAGTCCAGTCCAGCGCAGCGGCACCTGCAAAAATGGTGCGGGGATGGAGCATTTGATAAATCGATTTCCTAGTATGCAGCTCACCTGGGTTTGATTCGCAAGCTCGCACACAGGATTGGAGTTTTCTAACCCGATAAAAGAGGCAAATGACCCTAATGTTAAAACCTCTGTAATCTAAATAAAACAAACATTGCATGAATTATCTATAGGGAAACATGTATCTGCAGAAACACACATGGATGCTTCATACATAGTATAGTAACGTCCAAAATCCAGTCACATTTTTATTTTTAATTATGCACTCCGCTATCAGTTTCTAGCTTATCAAACTGAACAAGAAAAATTAATATACTTTGTGTAGTGGCACTACCCGGGGTAACTTGGCCATATACCAATTGCTCCATTGCCAATGCGATGTGATATATGAATCGGAATATTATTTGATGATATCTAAAAAGCATACAATCCTATAAAAACCATTGCCCAACATTATTGATTTTCAACTACCATAACTTGAATTTTGAATAACAACTCATTTCCTAAAATTGAAAAATACGCGATTTTTACACATTGGCAGATCATCCCCATTTGAATTGCAAATATCCAATGCCATTTATTTTCAGCTGCCGTTGCTAAATGCCTATTAATTTTTTTTTTTGCCCGGTTTCTCAAAATAACACGGATTTTTTTTTGCACGGTTTCTCAAAATAACACGGATTTTTTTGCACGGATTCTCGAAATAACACGGATTTTTTTTACACGGTTTCTCGAAATAGCACGGATTTTTTTTGCGCGGTTTTTTTTTCACGGGATGATCAAATCATTAAACTTGTATATCGAAATAGGTATTTTATACTTAAAAATCGTATTATTTTGCAAAACCGTGCAAAAAAGTCGTGCAAAAAAACCGTGCAAAAACAGAATCCGGTGTAGTAGGTACTATGGTCGGGTGAAAAAACAAAAACTTTTATCTGCTCTTTGTGAGCTCATTTGCACATTCATTCGCCACCAGATAGCGCTTTAGGTGCCACGGCCAGTTCTTTGCAAAATCAAAATATTTGCGCCTCTAACAATGTCTACTTTATGCTACCACATACGCTTACGCCAGAGTTTTTAATAGTAGAGTTGCATAAAGAGGATTGGCAACATTGGACCAATCATTGGTCTTTTTTAAATTTTGGCAACCTTTTATTTTTAGTTAAATTTCAAATGACTTCACCCGAACGCTTCAGTTAGAAGTTAACTTTGCGCATTTAAAAATTTAAAATTAAGTGTTTAGTTTTATTTTGTAAAAATCAGTACGATAAATAACATCGTATAAAGAATTTAAGCTTTTTCCGGTTCTCAACTGATCCGCAACTAAGAACGAAATGCATTGATTTTTGCCGCTTGTCGTCTGATTGGGGTGTGACAAAAAACAATCGAATTTGCAGCGTAAGATAAATTTGAATAAGTACATATGTATAAGTAGGGTTCGTCGCGGTGCGGATGTGGGCGGTAAATGGATAGTCCGCACCGCAACCGCAAAAAAATAATAAAACCGCACCGCATACCGCAACCGCATTGCATTTACCGCACCGCACCGCGCGGTAATGCGGTAAATGCGGTAAAAATCATGTATTTTTAAAAATTATTCATTTATTTTGTATAACCATATATAATAAAATGTTATTCTTATTTACACCAAAATTACCTTTACGGACTCCTCTGAATGTAATATTTATGAAAAAAATCAACGTGAAAGTTTTATTAAGGGGGGGAGTGGTAAGGGTTTTGGCGCAAAAAAATACTTTTTTGCGATTTTTTTAAACTTGGAGTTAAGCTAATTGATAAAAAGTTTTGTACATTATAGTGTATCATTTCAATAACATGCTGTAATCCATGCAGTCGACAAACGACTCGGTGACGAAGCTTTTTGTAGAACGTCTCTGGAAAAACATGGTTTGCGGTGGTACCTGCTATTCAAAAACTACTTAAGCGGTTTCATTCAAACTTTGCATACACATTCTATGTAAAAATACCTAACCCCTACGCTGAGATTTCAAGATAAATTTTCAATTAAGGCAAAAACTGTCCAAACTATTCAAAATTTGGCATCTGGGCTAATTTTTACACTTTTCACAGTATGAGGGGAGGCTTTGAGAAACACAAAAAAAATCGCAATGCCCTACACTAACTACGAAAGCTCTACTTTCAAAAATTTACAAAATACTCCTAACTGAAAAATATTAATTTGGTAGAAAAAATTCCCAGTTAGACGAACAATGGATGCACGCGAAAAAAAATCCTCCAAATTCGTTTGGTTTGATGATGATAATTACATTCTGTGGGTTGTTTTTAAATCTAAGTATGATTAGTTCATCTTTAAGTTCTCCAAATTAATCAAAATTCACAGTTGAGAAAATGTCATCGAAAACGATTCATAATTCCGGGATTTCCAAGAGAAATCGAGAGAAATGGTGCATTTTTAATTGGATTTGACAGCACAATTTCAATGATTGGATTGTGCGTTTTATGTATTTGAAAAGGCTCGTTTGTAAATTTTTAGTTTGAAGTATTAAATAAATAGTTTTCAAAATATGTCGTAAAAATAATGGTGCCAAATTATATTGGACACAGCTTATAGATTTTATTTCTTAGTAATAGTATATTTTATCATAATAGAATAACCAAAATGTAAAAAATCAAATTGCGATAGGTCGAATACAGATTATATTCGAATTTCTTCTCAAATCATTGTCAAGTCTATGGAAATTAGAGCAATTAAATGTTTATTATGTTTCTCTATTGTAGGGTAATAAGTAAGACTCGAACGTTCTGACAGAAGAATTTTCCTAATAATGACATTGATAAGCATTCGTTCAGAAAATAAATCTAGTTGCGTCCTTCTCAAATGGTAAAAGTCATAGTTTTAATTCACTTTTTAATGCAGACTGCAGACAATTATTTTTTGAAGCGCGGTTGCGGTAATACCGCGCTGTAGAAGCTCATTTTCCGCACCGCATCCGCGGGAAAAAGGGTCTCACCGCACCGCAGTTTTTGCGGTGCGGGTGCGGTAAATACCGCGCGGTTGCGGTAATTACCACAACCACGACGAACCCTATGTATAAGTGGAATGCATACACAAATTTGTCAAAATTTTAGCTGCACTTTAACTATGAGAAATACCTTCATATTTCCACTGTCGGTGGAAGATTATTAACATTACCCAGAGCTGTTCCGGTGTTTGAATTAGTGCCAAATTTGAATATCAGTGAACATATATTTTTTAATAATTGTCATTAAGCGAAGTATTCCTGGTTTTAAATAATGTTAATATCACATCATTGAATTTTTTCTCATAATTATAATCACATAATAACGATACTCCCCACGCATTCGAGCATTGTTATTCTTCGTGTCCGATAGGTAGACGTTTTGAGTGTTCAATAGGTAGATTTGCTTCAGTCTTTGCGCAACTGTTCTTTATGAACTGTGGCTTACGCATTGTCTTCCTTTGCACTAAAGTTAGAATGGACATACGGCATATGGTAGAAATGCGACTGCAAATATGAGTATTTCATCAACTTTACTAAAATATGAATAACTCGCAAACAAAGCATCGTAGCTATATAATGTAAGCGAACGAAAAATTCTACACAAAAGAGGCTACAATCCTATGCAATAATATGGGGTACTTTTGAATAAAATATCCGAGATATTTTTGTTCGAACCAGAAAATGCCAGCCGTGAGTAATAATCAAAATTTTAAAATTTTAGTTATACCAAAAAATAGCTTAATTCCTAAATAACTTTACACGAGAGGGATTGTTGATATCTTTTACGTAAAAGTGAAAGAAAGCGCCTCAACCGATCCTGTAACCTTTCGCCCTAAGCTACCAGTACACTGTTTGTCATAAAATAAAATCACGGTGTCTTTGTCGAACAACTTTATTCAAAAAAATTCGGCATCTGTAAAACTTCCGAATATGAAAGAATGGACTTTTCCCTTTCATTTGAAAGTAAAATTAAAATATTCTGTCGGGGGGTCTAGAACAACTTTTTATTTTAAAGTTTTTTGATTGAAAACTTAAGCTTTTTAATGAAATTAATTCGCATTTTTGCTACTAATTGGTACTATAGACATTCAAAAAATACTAAAAGTGAGAATCTAATGAACAATCCCATTGTCTACAACTTCGTAGAATGCTATAAATCGATATAAAATCACCCGAGAAAGTAATCAAAATTTAAACAGTTTTTAGGTGTGCGCGGGGCATATGGATTAAGAAGTCGATTAACAAGGACTTACAAAAAAATGTTGGGTTTAAATGAACAGTAAATTAAGATAAATTTCAATGTATACAAAGTCCCATTCTCAGCAGAAAAAATATATTGTCAGATTTCTCCGGGTCTTGGGCGAAAATGACACTTTATGAAGTGTGGTAAGGTGTTGACCAAATTTATTCCATAATCTTAAACGGTGTTCCTAAAACCGTTATTAACAAAAAAATGACCATAAATTTGTCATACGGCATTCGAAAGATACAGTATCCAAGCATCTTCTCAGTGAATTTCAAAATGATCCATCGAGAGATTCGAGAGAAATTGCAATTTGAAGTTTTATGACACGTTTCATAAGGCTACCACCAAACACCCACGGGTTTGGTCCTATCTCTATAAACAAAAAAATATTTGTCTACTTATTTAGTACATGCCATTCGAAAGATATAGTAATCAGGTATATCCCCTGCAAGTTTGAAAATATTTCTTTGACGGTTTTCTACCAGACTTCAAGCGTGAATCCATGTTTGTCCATTAACTATTTAGATCGTTTATACATGTCGCGTGTTTTAAAGGAAAACCTTACCATTTAATTACATAAATATAATGTACAAAAGGTGTTATTTATATGATGCACTGAAAAATATGAAAATAGGGTTGCCTACCAAATATAATAAATATAATGTGTAAATTAAAAAAAATGATGAAAGTTGGAATGTTTACTTCAAAAGGCCATATCTCAATGGTTTGTTGACCGATTTTTATTATTTTTTTCATTATTGAACATCGTTTCATCGTTAATTTTCATTAAGAAAAATATAAAATGGAGTTGCCTACTTCAAACAATAGACAACATAGTTATCCTCAACTATATGTATTATCACTATTTAGTGAATATCTTTATATTCAAAACGACGACCTATCAATTTCTATACATTAGCTGAATGCAACGAATGTAAACTACAAATCATGGAAAAATAAAACCATGATTTTAAAAAATATGAAGGTATTTGCTGATTCAGATCAATTTATGTTATGATACGGTTTTTGTTTGAAATTTTGTACAACCGTGATTCGCTGGTTGGGTCGACAGATGTTAAAACTGGTCAAATCATCTGCTCATATTTCTAACTATTAGCAGTTATATTGTCGAATTGAACTTATCATGAGAATTCAACATTCAGATGTTTATACAGCAATTCCAATCAACTAGTATATAACATTGGATAGACCACTATTTTTAAAACAAAAATTTTCACTAAATAATGATGATACATATAGTTAAGATCAATGATATTGTCTACTTATTAATGTAGATGATTTTATAACGTCTACCTGTTCAATGATGAAAAAATAATTAGAAGCGGTCATCACACCATTGAGATATGGCCTTTTGAAGTAAACATTCCAACTTTTATCCATTTTTTAATTTACACATTATATTTAACGTTTGGTAGAAAACCCTATTTTCATATTTTTTCAGTACACCATATAAATAACACCTTTTGTACATTATATTTATGTAATTAAAAGGTAAGGTTTTCCTTTAAAACACGCGACATGTATAAACGATCTAAATAGTCAATGGACAAACATGGATTCACGCTTGAAGTCTGGTAGAAAACCTATCTATGACCACATACCACATAAAACCGTTATATATATATATATATATATATATATATATATATATATATATATATATATATATATATATATATATATATATATATATATATATATATATATATATATATATATATATATATATATATATATATATATATATATATATATATATATATATATATATATATATATATATATATATATATATATATATATATATATATATATATATATATATATATATATATATATATATATATATATATATATATATATATATATATATATATATATATATATATATATATATATATATATATATATATATATATATATATATATATATATATATATATATATATATATATATATATATATATATATATATATATATATATATATATATATATATATATATATATATATATATATATATATATATATATATATATATATATATATATCGATTCCGTCAATGAAATATTTTCAAACTTGCAGGGGAGTAAAGCCATGTCAAGTGATCCTCGAATTTTTCGCAAAATCACCGATCTTCATGAGGTATAATTTATTGTATAGGGATTATGGTGATTAGCTTTTGGTATAAATATTTCGTTACAATTCCTTTTTTTCTTTAAGATATTAACCCTTAAACTTTATTGCATGATAAAATTGAAAATTTTGTATCTCAAAAACTACTGAAGATAATTCAATGAATTTTTGCACACTTATGGAATGATATTTGCACTATCTTATAAAAATGTTTTTGGTTTATAATTGTGTAAATAACGGTACTTTGCATCTATTTCAGTTGTATTTCTTCTTGTGTTCTTCACGCTAAAAATTTTCAAAACTTATGTCAAATTATGCGAAAATCTTTTACCTTCAATAATCTGTATTTATAATTTTTCATTTTTGTTCCTATCGAGAGTTATAGAGGATTTTGTAACTGTGCGCTGTTTCAACGCGTGTCCCATTTTGATGCAACCCGCGAGAACGTACATATTGGCAATGCCGCACGTCGCAACGTCCTAATGCGCATCGCTTTGAAGGAGCGTATCTCATGTTCAAAATTGGCATCTCTGAGATTAAAGCAAAAAGACAAGCTTTTCTTTATGGATAATTGAAAGTGAATATTTTCTGAGTAATTTGCATGCTCTTTAGCGTTATTATATTGTTCAAGAGTTATTTAATTTTCTGCCACTCAATACCTCGGACAAGTGCGCTCGGTTATTGCCAGCCGATGAGCAAAGTTGAGCAGTGGGCATGTTTTAATCTGCGTTAGCATATTTTTCACAAATTGACATACTTCACCACGTTTTATTTTCACTTGGTTCTGTCTAAGAGGTAGATTGTGAATCTTTTCTTAAATTCACATAGCGCCTTTTCAGCCATGCGTCATCGGGTCGTGCGTTAAATTACGCGCTCATTTAATTTGCATCAGTGCGAGTGAGAAAACGTTTTGACGTTTGTATTTGTTTCGATCGCACTTGGGTGTTTCCCATATAGAGAGAACTGGACGAAATGCTATATTATCTCAAGATATACAATATTTGCTCAAAAAAACATTCGATTGATTTATGTTATAAATATGGGTCGATCACACGAATGATGTATTCCGTTAAAAAAAATTCATAAATATGTTCTTCGTATCTTGTTTTTATGGCATCCATGTGGAGTGATAAATTTAAAAATTATATTGGTCAACACATGTGTAGCATATGTCGTAATGGGCGCAAAAAATACAACGAAAATAAATATGGACATGAACAAAACACAATTTTCCTTAAATTTTCGATTTTACATCCAATGTTTATAGTAATAGGTTCCTCTATAACGCGTTTAAAATATAGGAAAATTTACGCGTTTAATTTTTCTTCTTATATTGTTTGCCAAAGTAATGGAACTGGAATATTCGATGACTCAACAGGTACATGCGGAAAACTGTAACGAGGATTTTGAAATAAAGATCGTTGATGAATAATTGAAACTCGACAAAAATAAATAATATCGTACCAGAACTTGGAGAACCACCAATCAACAGAATTAACAGAAGCAATAGTGATAAAAAACCCCAACATCGATGCGATTGAACAACAGATTTTATGTAAACTTTTTTCAAAAGACACATCGTTGTTCACTCGGTGAAAATAAAAACGTGAAATAAAATGCTGTTGGCATAAGATTTTCCACTTTCATATAGTAATGTTGTAGACTAAAAAAGAATTTGGATATAACGTAGATGTATTTTGACTAACAAAAGTGTTTTTAAAGATGTTAGGGTGGGTGCTCCTATAGTTGAGGTGTACCAATAGTTGCAGTAGTGGGTTATACGCCTAACTAAGATACCAACCATCAACAAATATTTTTTTATCGATTCATCGCACTAAAATTATGCGACAATAAAACTGTTATCCTTGAAATTTGCTCAAATAACTATTGAAAAAAATTATTTTCTTAGAATTTTGAGCTCCCTTGCACCTATAGTTGATGTAGTGTACCTATAGTTGCAAGTCCCATAAGAAAGCAATGGGATTTGCAACAATAGGAACCGAAATTAGCGATTGCACCACTATTGGTACATGTGTTCCTATAGTGGTACAAGCGGTTTTGAATACATAAATTGGTTACTAAGCCATCTTTATATTTTTCCTATGAAGTAGTGACTGAAAGCTTTCGTTTAATGTAATTACATTGCCCATAGGTCTATTAATCGATTTTTTATCAAAAGTTTTCCTTAAGCATGCGACTATTGGTACATCCACCCTAATCGTTGGTAGCGTTAAATTATAATAATAAAAAATATATTTAACAACTATAATTTTCGTTGTGCACTTCAGTCAAAAAAATTTAACGCATCTCAAAATATCCGGAAAAAAATTACCTTCGATAATTCGTATTGAAAAGTTTGCCCTTTTGCGCTAATCGAGAGATATGGTTTCTTTTAGTCATGCGATGCGCACTTCCTACACGATGCGCTTTCTGACGTAGTGACGTGCGACGTTGCCAATATGTACGTTCTCGCGGGCTGCATTAAAATGGGCCGTGCGTTGAAACAGCGCACTGTTACAAAATCCTCCATAACTCTCGATAGGAACAAAAATGAAAAATTATAAATACAGATTATTGAAGGTGAAAGATTGCCGCATAACTCAACATACGTTTTGAAAATTTTTAGCGTGGAGAACACAAGAACCACGTTTTATTTTCACTTGGTTCTGTCTAAGAGGTAGATTGTGAATCTTTTCTTAAATTCACATAGCGCCTTTTCAGCCATGCGTCATCGGGTCGTGCGTTAAATTACGCGCTCATTTAATTTGCATCAGTGCGAGTGAGAAAACGTTTTGACGTTTGTATTTGTTTCGATCGCACTTGGGTGTTTCCCATATAGAGAGAACTGGACGAAATGCTATATTATCTCAAGATATACAATATTTGCTCAAAAAAACATTCGATTGATTTATGTTATAAATATGGGTCGATCACACGAATGATGTATTCCGTTAAAAAAAATTCATAAATATGTTCTTCGTATCTTGTTTTTATGGCATCCATGTGGAGTGATAAATTTAAAAATTATATTGGTCAACACATGTGTAGCATATGTCGTAATGGGCGCAAAAAATACAACGAAAATAAATATGGACATGAACAAAACACAATTTTCCTTAAATTTTCGATTTTACATCCAATGTTTATAGTAATAGGTTCCTCTATAACGCGTTTAAAATATAGGAAAATTTACGCGTTTAATTTTTCTTCTTATATTGTTTGCCAAAGTAATGGAACTGGAATATTCGATGACTCAACAGGTACATGCGGAAAACTGTAACGAGGATTTTGAAATAAAGATCGTTGATGAATAATTGAAACTCGACAAAAATAAATAATATCGTACCAGAACTTGGAGAACCACCAATCAACAGAATTAACAGAAGCAATAGTGATAAAAAACCCCAACATCGATGCGATTGAACAACAGATTTTATGTAAACTTTTTTCAAAAGACACATCGTTGTTCACTCGGTGAAAATAAAAACGTGAAATAAAATGCTGTTGGCATAAGATTTTCCACTTTCATATAGTAATGTTGTAGACTAAAAAAGAATTTGGATATAACGTAGATGTATTTTGACTAACAAAAGTGTTTTTAAAGATGTTAGGGTGGGTGCTCCTATAGTTGAGGTGTACCAATAGTTGCAGTAGTGGGTTATACGCCTAACTAAGATACCAACCATCAACAAATATTTTTTTATCGATTCATCGCACTAAAATTATGCGACAATAAAACTGTTATCCTTGAAATTTGCTCAAATAACTATTGAAAAAAATTATTTTCTTAGAATTTTGAGCTCCCTTGCACCTATAGTTGATGTAGTGTACCTATAGTTGCAAGTCCCATAAGAAAGCAATGGGATTTGCAACAATAGGAACCGAAATTAGCGATTGCACCACTATTGGTACATGTGTTCCTATAGTGGTACAAGCGGTTTTGAATACATAAATTGGTTACTAAGCCATCTTTATATTTTTCCTATGAAGTAGTGACTGAAAGCTTTCGTTTAATGTAATTACATTGCCCATAGGTCTATTAATCGATTTTTTATCAAAAGTTTTCCTTAAGCATGCGACTATTGGTACATCCACCCTAATCGTTGGTAGCGTTAAATTATAATAATAAAAAATATATTTAACAACTATAATTTTCGTTGTGCACTTCAGTCAAAAAAATTTAACGCATCTCAAAATATCCGGAAAAAAATTACCTTCGATAATTCGTATTGAAAAGTTTGCCCTTTTGCGCTAATCGAGAGATATGGTTTCTTTTAGTCATGCGATGCGCACTTCCTACACGATGCGCTTTCTGACGTAGTGACGTGCGACGTTGCCAATATGTACGTTCTCGCGGGCTGCATTAAAATGGGCCGTGCGTTGAAACAGCGCACTGTTACAAAATCC
This sequence comes from Topomyia yanbarensis, assembly GCF_030247195.1. NCBI lineage: Eukaryota > Metazoa > Arthropoda > Insecta > Diptera > Culicidae > Topomyia > Topomyia yanbarensis. The sequence goes on along the minus strand of NC_080671.1, from coordinate 261,091,762 downwards.
TCCATAACTCTCGATAGGAACAAAAATGAAAAATTATAAATACAGATTATTGAAGGTGAAAGATTGCCGCATAACTCAACATACGTTTTGAAAATTTTTAGCGTGGAGAACACAAGAAAAAATACAATTGAAAATTTTAAATAGATGCAAAGTACCGTTATTCACGCAATTATAAAGTAAAAATATTTTTATAAGATAGTGCAAATATCATTCCATAAGTGTGCAAAAATTCATTGAATTATCTTCAGTAGTTTTTGAGATATAAAATTTTCAATTTTATCATGCAATAAAGTTTAAGGGTTAATATCTTAAAGAAAAAAAGGAATTGTAACGAAATATTTATACCAAAAGCTATTCACCATAATCCCTATACAATAAAATATACCTCAGGAAGATCGGTGATTTTGCGAAAAATTCGAGGATCACTTGACATGGCTTTACTCAGGGGATATACTTGATTATTATATCTTTCGAATGTCGTGTACTAAATAAGTAAACAAATATTTTTTTGTTTATAGAGACAGGACCAAACCTGTGGGTGTTTGCTGGTAGCTTTATGAAACTTCAAATCGCAATTTCTCTCGAATCTCTCGATGGATCATTTTGAAATTCACTGAGAAGATGCTTGGATACTGTATCTTTCGAATGCCGTATGACAAATTTATGGTCTTTTTTTGTTAATAACTTTTTCAAGATGATTAATGTAGTAACGGATTTTATCATGCCTTTTTCATTACTTTTCTCGCTCTAGGGGATAGCTAATGTAAACTAAAATGACCCTTCTTCCTGATCCTATCCTGTCTGGTAAAATACAATTGGCTTAAATTCAAAGCTTTATATTTGAATGAACTAAAGTAGACAGTTCGAGTCATTGTAATAAACGACGGATTTTATTGCAATTTTGGGTTCAGAATCCTGTTTGTCTTTATCAACATTAAAAGAAAGATGGTTGAAAAAGAAAAAAAGCTCATCGAGTTTTGAATCCATGTTTGTTATCTTTTGGGGTAGATTCATTTCATCAGAATTTATAGATACAGATTTTTGCTTGTCCTCAAATTTTATTTCCAAATCGGGCACATAATCTTAGAAAAAAAGAATAAAACCATGTTTCATAATCTCCTTTAAGAAGAAATTCCGGAGTCGTTACTCGTTGTACACGGATCACAACAGAAAACGAACAAGAAAATATCAGGCTGTACCATACATTCAAGTAATAAAAGTCTGTTTATTGAAGATTTCCCTCATATTATGCGATAAGAGCAAAGACAACATATCAAGAAGACAGAGTTGCCAGTTCAGTTCAGTGTCAATCAGGATTCTCAATCGAAATCAAATCAAATGACTGAATATATAATTGAGTTTGATCAAATACAAAGTTAAAATTTAGGCCAAATATAGATATCCCACAAGATGCTAACGAGCAAAAAGGTGGATTCAAGATTACATCAAGCATACTCCAGAATGAGTGAAGAAAAAAAGAAGAAACAAATACAGTGGAGACCCGATTTTATCAGCACCCGATTTCATCTGCCCCGATTTTATCTGTTTTTTGACCCGATTTTATCAGCTTGATATGAAAATTGATAGTTGGTAGTTTAATGGGCTCTAGCAAACGAACCAAGTTAAATTCGAATAAATTCTTTCTTAGGCATATATTTTTTATCTTAAATATCCGAAAAATGCAAAAATAAAAATATTATTTTTTTTAAATTTTGCACTGTCAGACCCCCTTAAGGGGAACTTAAAGTAAATAATAGAAAAAGGTTGCAAGGCTATATCTAAGGAACAAGGAAGAATATTTTAAGAGCTTCGGTTTATTAAAAAGACAGAAAAATATATGTCCCGATTTTATCAATGTCCCTGTTTTATCAGCTTGAATTTCGCCAAGGGGCTGATAAAAACGGGTCTTTACTGTATATCTGTGACAGAAAAAAATTGTTTCATTTTGCTGCATTGCCCAGCATCTGTCAAAAGAGTACTAATTTCGTTCAAATTTTATCTACTCTTCTCTATATCTCCATGCTCCTTAAATATCATTGGCGCGCATAAAACGGTGGAATCTGGAATTATATTTTTTACCCTTCAAGGTGGGACTTTGCTAGCATTCAAGTTCTTCTAAGCACACTGTTAAAATAAGGCAATCCATTTTTTTACAAATAAAAATGTTTTTGGAACAAAGCTTCTTAACCAATAGGCCCCGTGCGAATCTAGAAACTTTGATAAACATTTATTATCTTTCTCTAGCGATTTTAGATCGCGATGTTGTTTTCTACAAAGTTGTACACAATGAAATTGTCCATCAGATTCTCACTTTTGGTAATATTTGAATGCCTAAGGTACTACCTAGGGGCAAAAATGTGAACCAGTTTCATTGAAAAACTTAAGTTTTCAAACAAAAGACTTTAAAATAAAAAGTTGTTCTGGAGCATTGATGCGTTACCGGACGTTACGCCTAATAGGGATGGGCGATACTAGTATCGATACTGACGGTATCGATACTTTTCTACTAAGTATCGAGTATTTTTGTATCGATACTTCCATGTGCCATAAAGTATCGGTATCGATACTTTCTGAACGATACTTGCGCGTGGTATCGCTTGATTTTTTTCTCTTTCGAGCATAAAAATCAAACTGGGGCTCTCCTCTGTAAACGTCGGATAAAAAAAAACTTCAGTATCAAAACCGCAAAATTGTATCCGATTCTTACAAAGAAGTATTGTTTAATCGTGAACGTCAAAATATATGCAAGCCCCTGCCTACGTGTTATTTATTTTAACCGGTTCTTATACTAGAGGTTCAAGTCAGCCTAGTTTTGCGGTTGAGAACTTTTTAAGTGATTCTTATGCGGAAAGATCTAAGTCCGATTTTTACGTTTGAAGTTTATTTCCGATTTTTACATTCTATTATATTTAAAGTGTAACGAAGCATGTTCTGTCCCTGCGTCTTTTATTTTCGGTCGTTGAATCAAAGTTTCCATTCCGGACTTTCGAGTTGAAGCCTGCGGTCAAACAGTAAATTCTGGATAAATATGTGAAATGGGTATAACGCAAATGAGAGCCTCTCTGTGTTTACTCCCTTTTCCGTCACTAACTGGGAAACATTGCGCAAAGATGATTCAAGAGTAGTCGAGAAAGGTACCGTTGGAATAAGAATAAATTGGCTCAATGTTCGCATTCCTCGCGTTATTCGGAAACTAGGTACCACGACTCCATCCTTTTATGAATTCTTTCTACAATATGTTCGTAGTATATTTTAAAACAAACGTCAACATACTGGAAAATAAAGAATACTTTCCAAAATGTCTATCCAGGACACTTTCCAGGACGTCTAACCAGATAAAACCAATGATTTGGTTCCATTTCTCATAGAATTTACGTCCGATTTTCACAAACTTGAATTCAAATAAAAGATTCAATATTACCATAAAATTTATATTAGATTCCATTCCGAACTCAGCTTTGATTCTGGTCACAGGTTGGCAGTCATATAGGCATTTTTCATATAAACGGCATGGTAGCTAATTGGTACAAAACCAATTAAAATAGGTATTTTTGCCTTTCTCATATAGAAAGGTTATGCAATCACTCTAAAAATCGTCAACCTAATCCCGGCCCGGAGTGCCGAATGTCATATGCCATTCGACTCAGCTCGTCGAGATAGGAAAATGTATGTGTGAGTGTATGTGTGTGCGTATGTGTGTATGTGGAAAAAAATGTCACCTCTGTTTCTCAGAGATGGCTGGACCGCTTTGCACAAATCTGGTCTCAAATGAAAGGTACAATCTTCCCATCGGCTGCTATTGAATTTTTTGTTGATTGGACTTCTGGTTGCGGAATTACCGGTTGAAGAGTGCGACCACACAGCAAATTCCCATATAAACTGAAATGAAAAATTCTCTAAGGTGGGAGTAGGGGAAAATTTCCAAATCGAATTTGTATTTTTGATGCCAAATGTCTTTAAAATAAATGAAACGTCGAGATTTGATATAATCTCGAAAAAAAAAATTTTGGCGAAGATTGACTTTTTTGGACTTTGGCAGCTTTTTGCCTTTCTCATATAGAAAGGTTATGCAATTACTCTAAAAATCGTCAAGCTAATGCCGGTCGATTCTTTTTTTACTTTTTTAGGCGTAGGTAGGAGTATCCAGTGAGGGGTTGCTACTTAAAAATAGAAACTAGTTTAAAATTTCTTAACACGTTGAATATTTTCGGCAGGGTCCGGACCCCCCGGATCCTCTTCTTTGATCCGCCGCTGGTTTCAAGCGATGTTTCAGTGTTGACACATAGCATCTCAAGATCGTGGCTGTCGATCCATGGTATGTATGTGCAAATCGTACTGAATGTGTAATATACATTTCCACCATTTATTGAACATAACCAGCCATGGAATCGTAGTTTGGACAAATGAGAAAGGCACAATTGCACCACTAGGTGGATTAAAACAGGTTTTGGACACAATGTATCGACAATGCCGGAAGTTCCGGTGGAAATGACCTTATGGCAAAAATAAAGTCGCATTATACCATTTCACCATAGACTCCTATCGAATTTCATAATTTTATATTCCGGAAAAATGAACTGTGTTGTCTTGGTCAATTATGGAATATCTATATAAGTCAGATCCGTAAATTTTCCCAAGGCCAATATTAAAACCATATTGAAAATTTTGAGCGCCAACGAGTTTTGGTGTTTGAAGCAATCATAGGCACAATACTTGGCAATAAGAATTCTTCCTACGAGTTACGTGCAACACCATGATGGCCAACCCAAGTCTAAATGATTTATTTGTTTATTTATTAATTTTTTGTTTGTTTGTTTATTTATTAAGGTTTTAACCCCAACGACCATTCGACTTTTCTGAATATAAAATATAATTCAGGAAATAAATTACAATTCATCAAAACTAATAGAACAAAATGCCATATATTGTTGCTGCCGTCTATTGCGAGCGCACGCTTTCCGTTTCTTGAATTAATTTCTTTCTTGGTTAGGAGCAATGGTCAGATTGGCCCTCTGCAGCTTGCTGATTATTCCATTTGCCTTCTCTCTCGCTCGTGTTTACGTCCATGTCGCCGTCGCTGGAGCTTTGATTTTCGCTGTTACATGTTTGGTACTTTTTGTGTTTTCGGATGACTTTGGCATAGCCGTCTTATTGAGAAAATTTCGAAACTTGAGTCGGTCGGTTCGTCGCGTGTGAAGTGCAGAACTCTTCCATAAATTGCTGCCATTTCGGGACGTGTCTGAGTGTTTATTAGCTGGGAAAAAGTACCAAAGGATCGTCGGACAATATGGGATACGTTGAAGAAAATAGATTCCTGACGTGGGACGACTCATAAAAGCGTTTTTCGAAGGTTTTTCTTCCTCGCAGAAGCATCATCAGGAGGGGAGACAAACGGAACGTACGAATATAACGAATACACCTCCACGTCCGCCGCTCATCACTTCTGTACGAACGCTGTTGCTGCGAACGAGAGTGTGAGAAGAACCAAGCTATTACAAAAGCGAGACGGACGAACCCACTGAAAAGTGGGTAGTATGCACACTACACGGAGAGCTTTATTTGATCATCGATGGCAGTTTTTTCCCTGCCTCGTTCTTTCCGCTGTAGAATTTGTGCGTTGGGCGTATTCAGCCTGTTAACTCGTTGGGTGCTTGCTGGAGGTGTATTCTGTGGGGTGCATGGGAATCGCGGCGAAGTGTGAGCGAGGTGAGTAGGGGCTGTGTGGACTCTGCGTGTTTTTGTTCCTCGGTGCATACCGAAACAGACATATGCAGACCTTCCATGTTTTCTATTTCGGCCTCTTATTCTGATGTGATTTTTATGTATTTTCTGGAGTATACTTCAGGTGAGTATTCGTCGGGTGGATGGACCGAGTATATCCAATGCGTGCGGTGAGGATGGAGGGATATGCTGTCGAAGACTGCATGAAGTTCTCTGTGTATCATTGGTAAAATAGAAAAACTGGTATATTTTTCTGTACATATAATCTAATTTATATATGAATTATATTATATTCAATTAAATACACTAAATACGTGTCAATTTCTTACGTCATGTAAGGAATCGAAAGTCTTATTGTAATGTTAAAATCCATTTGATACAAACATTACAGTAAGGCGGGGCTGGTTGATGGAACGATTGCCTCGGAAAACGGTTTGCCCTGTATACGAAATGGTTAATGGATTCAGCAAATCAATTGAGCTAGCACCTACCCAAACCCTGGAATCAAATTATTTGCATGCATGTATCTTTTTTCTGTAAACCGCCGCCAGCCAGTGGGAGATGGGATAGGTTTCACACACACATACACACACACTTTGCATAGCCGTCTTATTTCTTGTTTATTTCTTCCCTAGGTATGTTAACTATTAGCTTGGCGATATCGTGGAATATTGTTCGTCCGGTATTAATTTGTTGGCCAGCTGTCTGTGGTGTATCAGCAGATGTCGAAGGCTGTTTGGCGGTGTTGGTTTCAGAAGATATGAATTCTTTAATTATTTTGGTACATGGCTTACCGTAGTGTGCCGTCTGATTACAGAACTGACACGTGGGCGTCTGCCTAGAATATGTGCATAGGATATGATCCACCCTCGAAAGTCCAGTAAGACGGTATAGGTTGGTTCAGCCGCATTCGCACCACCCGAACACCGTTGAGAATGCCAGGGAAAAAAGTTTCTCCAAAGGGCCATTTGTGACGGATTCCACTTCTCCATACTGCTATATGAATCTTTTAATATAATCAGTACTAGTGCGAGGTGGAAAATCGTGAAGGCGAATTTCTGTCAGATCAAGGTCCATATACACGGGCATTTTGTTTTTGACGTTTTGATATTCTCCGTCGTGTTGCATGTTGTTCTTCGCTACGAAGCTTTCTGCCTCGGCTAAGGAGTTAAACGTTATTAGCCCTACTTGTCTCGTATGATATAGTTGTATGTGTGAAATTTCTGTAAGAACAAGTTCCATTTTCACCTTGATTAACTGTTCCACCTCACGCACTGTAGCTCTAAGACGGGTCTGCCAAAAGTCAATCGCGATTGTGTTTTCTCGTAATGGGAGAATTATATATATGTTACGCGTACACGTTAGAGCGGCGCGGGTGGTATTGTTTGTTTGTATGCTATTAGCAAGCGGTGCGCTTTTTGACTTCAGATCTGTGCGAAAATGAGATAAGGAAGCAGATTGATCTCTACGATACTATTGCTCTTCCCTTATGAGGCACGGACATCAGAAAATTGTTTTATGGAAACAGCACGAGGAACACCACCGACCCAGGGTAATCCAATTTATTCTTTTAAAATTAAACCATTTGAAATTAATATTATATTGCTTGGCTTTGCAGCCCACGATTACTGATGGTTAAAAAAATTGTGACAGTCCAATACAAATATTTTAAAGTTATAGTAAACATAGCCAACCATTGAATCCTAGTGAAAGGCACTATTGCATAGTAATGCTGATTTCGGTTTTAGATCAGAGTCGCCCTAGGTTCGCTCTAATATTTACAAAATCCATACAAAAGTGACAGCTCAGAGCGAACCTAGAGCGACTCGATTCTAAAAACGAAATCAACATAAGTAAACTAAAACGGGTACATCTTTTCTGTTGATGATGTATTCTTTACAGTTTCTAATGTTTGTTTTTCCTCATTTCATTTTCTAATTTTGCAGTTTCCCATTTTTTTAAATTTCAGAATAAATTATCATTTTGGATTACTGTAGGTTTCTCCAATTAACATTCATAGATAAACACAACTTATTTTTTTTTAATTACAGATTTTAACAAATTTTAAATATGCATTTGTTTATTACCGATCGATAGTATTGAAAGTATCGATACTTTTCCTCCGATACATCGATACTCAGTATCGTAATAATCCAAAGTATCGCGATACCGAAGTATCGATACTTTTTTCAGTATCGCCCATCCCTAACGCCTAATATTGTTTGACAAACACAATAAAACAAGTTTGATGGATCACTACACTGTTTGTCAAATGTAGTCAAACCGGCATGTACGTCAAACAAATCACCATGCGAAAAAAATTGTGCTGTTCCTAACCCCAACTGCTGTCAAAATGTATGAACTGACAGCGGTTGGAGTTAGAACCTGACTCAGTTTCAGGTTCAAGCGAAATCGCCATTGAGTTCTACAAGATGACGACACGAATGAACTCATGGTGAATAAAGTTCATGTTTGACAATTCTCGGTGGTTTATTTACCTTGTCAGTTGCGTGAGTGCGAGTGCAACGGGTGCTCATCTATTACATTCGAACTCACGTAACTTTCATGTAAACAAACCACCGAGAATTGTCAAACGAAGTTCATCCGGCTCATTTTGTGGGGTTACGTAGGTTTGTGTAAAACTTAATAAGAGTGCAAACACATGAAATATTTGTGTTAGCGCAGGGATGCCAAATGATTTTTCAGAAAATTTGTTTTATTTTTATGAAAAAAACTGGATTTGTTAAAGCAACTATATCGCACTCCTTTTTTCGTGATTATGCAGAGCTGCGGGGGTGAAAAATGACAGCAAACAACTTTGTGTGCAAACTGAAATCCAAGCAATCATATATCGAGACGAATGTTTCATCACTAGTAACTAGTAAACAATGTTGTTAGCTGTAGTTTTTAAAACCAGCATGGCTGATTGGCTTTTTAGATAATCGTATAATTTGTGAATAAAAGCTCCTTGATGCAGAGTGTAATTTAACACCTCGGAAATCATTAATGTCATTATCGATTTCTTGTAGCGGATTTCAGTGACAAAATGTCGTTCGAAGTCGAATTAGTAATCATGCAGGAAGATTTGACGTGACAGTGATCATGAAAATACGGAGCTGGCTCTCAGTTTTTCCCTACATTCCATTGGTATTAAATGAAGAGGAAATTCAGGATATAATCAAGTAGGCAAATGGTGACTTGATAGAGCGTAAGCAAAAAACTTGTCGCCGGAGAAGTTCACACAATTAAAAAAAAAGTTTTACAGTCGGGTCTCCTACTACGTGGATACTACTGCGCGGTACCCGCGTAATAGGAATCACATAGTTTATGGGATTTTGACTAATTGGAGCGTTGGCCGAATATTTCGTCTGCGTTAACATTCACATCATACTTCCTTTGGCAAAGTTGTTGTGCTTACTTAGACCTACAATTTAGAGTGACTGTATACATGATTAGTTGGGAACTGTGCCGCCAAGGATGCTTTAAAAGAGAGTAAATAAATCGAAACTATCGTCGTGAATGTGACTATCGTTGAACAGGTTTAACATGAAATATATCGAAACACTGATTATTTTGAAAGGGTGTGTCTCAGGAAGAGCTGTCCAGAAAGTTTCTGGATAGTGGAAATAATAAATCGGAATTGTCCCACCAGGCGGCGCTAGTGCGAATGCAAATGTTCAACTAATGTCAAAATCATTCTTTATCTCAATAACGAGAATATTTAGTAGGACACTGTCTTCAGTAGAGATGCTAGAGAAATCAGACTACCAGACGGTGATAGATTAGTTTGGGATACTCTCACTATGGTGCACTAGTGGGCGTACCACGTTATAGTACATTATAAAATAAGATACATCTCAAAATTCTAATAGCATAGAAAGGTGGTGTTTTCGGCAATGTTCTAGGGGAGATCAAGGGCTACGTGATTACGGGCAAATCAAACTGAAATAGATCCGACAGGCGATGCTAGTGAGCATGAACTATTTTTCAAATGCTATATCTCGAAATCATGATAATTTATAAGTGTGGTGTCTTCGGCAATATTCACCAGCGGGTCGAGTGCTGCCCGAAGTCGAATAGATAATTTCAGAATTCAGGCACTAGGCGCTAGGGAGAATACAACTTCCAATGCATGTTAGGTGATGTTTTGTCTCGAAAGTTTAATAATTTCGGGAAATGATGTTTTCGGTAAAGTTTCTGAGGACGACAAAGGCTGTTTGATAATATAATGATTAAACTGGATATCACGCGCTAGGCTGCGCTAGTGAGCATACATATTTTTATTTCAGTATCTCCAAATGATGACAATTTAGAAGGATGATGTCACAATATATACGCGAACGGAGGTCTTAGTGGAATGTACGTAATGTTTCAAAGATTTTCTTCCATTTAATTCCACTATGTTTTTATAGTTAGATGCACTTGCACTTCACTATTTAACAGATACCGGTATTTCGATTACTACTTGTAATCTTCTTCAGTGTTTGTATCAGTCTATAGGAAATTACGGGATTGTAGGGTAGGCTGTGGTCGGTGGGTACCTAGGTGCATGAAGCTGACCGTTTTTTGCATGTAGGTAAAATTTCGAAGAGCCATGAATATCCGTTACCTTGGTCTCGATTTAATAAGAAAGGAGACGAATGTTTGAAAATTTCCAGGCTTTCAGCTACGTCTAATTTCCAAGGATTAGAGACTTGACGCTGAATTTTAATATCTTCTATAGTTAAGTTATGTTTTTCTGAAAAAGCGTGTTCCGCTACCTTGGATTTGAAGTGGAATGGTAAATCTTTAGCAGATTCTCTAGAAGCTTTTGCTATTTCCGCAATATGCTCTTTGAATCGAATTTCTAATGTTCTCCTGGTTTGTCCAATATAAACTTTATCACAATGCGAACATGATATTTTGTATATCCCCGATTTGCTCAGTGTTTCTATCGGATCCTTTGTGGATCCAAGTATTGATTTTAGCTGGTAATTTTTACTACTGAAAACTAGATCTACACCAAACTTTTTTAATTTTTTCCTAAGTGGATAAGCTGTATTCTGATTGAAATCTACTGCTATCCTTTTAGGATGATGTCGTCAACAAAGTGGCTCGAGATGTCAAGGACTGCCCGATAGTGACATATTACTTTGGGATACTCTCACTATGCGGCGCTAGTGAGCATACAAGCCTTTAGTACATGCCAGATAGTAATATATCCCAAAAAATGATAGTTTAGCCAGGTGTTTTTACAAAATTCTTGCCGACGTAGAAATTTTGATAACCGAGATTTTTCTGCAATATGGCAATAAGTTTTATCATGAAGAGCAATTTGTTGGCAGATGAAAACCAATTGTGTTGGACATTTTCAATGCACAGGGAAGTTCGCCAATTATCAAAAAAGAAAAATTTTCAACATTTTGGCAATGAATGTCATATTGCAAGGTAAGTTGATGGCAGTTATCAATAGTTTTGGACATTTTCAGTGCACCAGGAGGGTCCGCCAATGTGTCAAAACGATTATTTTTTCAACTTTATGGGAGTGAGTGTTATATTGAAAGGCAAGTTTTTGGCAGAAGAAAATCCATAGTTTTGGACATTTTCAATGCACAGGGGCGTCCGCCCATATATCAAAACGAATTTTTTCAACTTTATTGGAGTGAGTTTGATATTGAAAAGCAAGTTGTTGAGAGTTGTAAATCAATAGTTTAGGACATTTTCAATGCACATGAGGGTCCGTCGATGAATCAAAATGGAAATTTTTTCAACTTCATGGGAGTGAGTTTTATATTCAAAGGCAAGTTTTTGGCAGAAGATAATACATAGTTTTGGACATTCTCAATGCACAGGGGTCCGCCATTGTATCAAAACGATTTTTTTCAACTATTGGAGTGAGTTTTATATTGAAAAGCAAGTTGTTGAGAGTTGTAAATCAATAGTTTAGGACATTTCCAATGCACATGAGGGTCCGTCGATGAATCAAAATGGATTTTTTTTCAACTTCATGAGAGTGAGTTTTATATTGAAGGGTAAGTTGTTGGCAGATGAAAATTAATAGTTTTCGTGCCGCATAGTGAGAGTATCCCAAACTAAGCTGTCACCATCGGGCAATCCTTGACATCTCGAGTCACTTTGCTGAAGACATCATCCTTCTAAATTGCCATCATTTGTAAATTTTGAAATAAAAAGATGTATGCTCACTAGCACCGCCTAACGGGTGAATCCAATTTGATCTTAAATAACCAAACAGCCCTCGTCGTCCTCAGAAACTTTACGAAAAACATTTTCCTGAATTATTAAACTTTCGTGAAAAACCTTAAGGTAACACGTACTGGAAGTTGTATTCTCCCAAGCGCCGCCTAGTGGCTGAATTCTGAAATTAGCTATTCGTCTTCAGGCAACACTCGACCCGCTGATCAATATTTGGGGGAGGGTTACCTTCTAATGTTAACGCAGACGATATATTCGGCCACAGCCCCAATTAGTAAAAATTCCATAAGGGACTAGGGAGGGGGGGGGGGGTTACGAGAAATTGTGACATGTTGTGACATATGGGGGAGGGGGAGCAGGCCATAACGTTCAGTAATATGCTATATTTTTTTTAAACAGAACTTCTGCTCGGACGGGACATCACGTTTGATCAGTCGTTCGATTGAAACACAAAGTGTGTTTTAGTTTTAAGGGATTTGCGTCGAGCCGGCGCTAATCTATTCCGAGAAAAAGTTAGTGTCGGTTTCTGATGCGGCGAAGCCGAAACGCACCCGTGTAACGCTAAGTAACATGTTTTACATTTCTTATAAAAGAAATGTATAGAATTCGCTCAAATTTTCAAGATTTTTTCCGAGGCCCGGAGGGCCGAGTCTTATATACCAATCGACTCAGCTCGACGATTTGGGACAATGTCTGTGTGTGTCTGTGTATGTAACGGACAAATCCTCATTCGTGCTTCTCAGCAATGGCTGAACCGACCTTATCCAAAACAATTTTAAATGAAAGAACTAAAAAACAGTATGAACGCTATTAATTTGTTTTTGATTCTGATGTTTAGTTTCCTAGATATGAATGTGTGAATGCGTAAAAATGGTGTTTTTTGCAGTTTTTTTAAAATTATCTGCCGAAATTGACAATATAGCTTAACAATTTATATGTTTTTAGATAGCTTTAACAAACACCTTTCGAACAGTGTTTCGTTCAAAAATATCTTTTCATCATCTGAGATAACTGAAACAGGAAAAAATCTGTGAAAATCTGTGATAAATTTCCGAAAGCAGGGCGTAGCGAGTCATTGTGTATAGGGGCAAAGACGAGTATGTGCATAGCGTAGTTAGTAAATTGATCAGTTCGAATCGTGTAGTCCAAAGAGACGGTTGTGCTTGCGTGTCCTCTCGTGTTTTTTTATGTTCATAGGTGCTGTAGTACAGCAAATGTGCGGCCGGGTGGACGATTTATTGGCTGTTGTTGAGCAAGGGAGCAGTGCAGTGATTATGAATGCCGTGGAAGAGGCGAGGAATGAAAAAGATTGGTCCTATGATCACAATTAGTGAAATAAAGTGAATTGCATAACGGAGTTCGACGCAAAAAATCTATAGTGTAGAGAAGCGGCGGTTGCTTTTAGTGCTAGAATCAACGCAATATGTGTGAAGTAAACCAAAATCTGAGAGAGAGAGAGAGAGAGAGAGAGAGAGAGAGAGAGAGAGAGAGAGAGAGAGAGATAGTAAAACGGTCAATCGCTATGTAGTGTTTGTGCTCTACAAGCGGAGATGGAATTGTGTACAACACGATCAACACATGTCACCACTATTATGCCTGCTACAGGGTGCACGTGGTAGTGTTCGTACGCGGGAGTCGAAGTGCAGAATTTGGACACATGCTACCAACACCAGTGGGTAGGAGAGGAGGTTGCTGCATACGGAAGCGCAAACGGTGACTTCTTTCTTATTTATCATTCTATCGTTTTATTCTCTCTAGCACACGACATAGCGGGCCGATACTAATAAGCGGACTTCAACCATGTAATCTTTGCATGTGGGTTAAAATATATGTACGGATAGTGCTTGGTGGGCTAAAGCACTACACCTTTCCAAATTGTTTCTGTAGTGGTTCGGCGCCGACACGGATACCAGTTTACTTTCATAATTTATTCAGCTGACCAGAAAAATTCGCAACATTTCACCACCACATGCTTGAAGATTTTGAATATCTAATATTAAATTTTTGATATGATAGAAGATTTTCAATATACTTTACACATACACTGGTTTTACATTTCATATAGGTCTACCGTTTAAGATGGTGCGATGGCGCTGGGTGTCTTCAAAGAACCGCCAGTTACTAAGTCCTTTTTCTGTCAGAAGCAACTGGTTGCGTATTTTATGTTGTATATTGTGATTTTATAATATTTTGCAGCATATGTAATATGTAAGCTTAGGACCTTTACGGAACTCTAGAGAGGGAGCTTCGGTCGATTCGTTGGATTGTCGCGATTCGGATTGTGCGTGGTAGATGGTGGGGGAGCGGTTGGCCGGGCGGACTGCTGCTTTTGTTGGGGGGGGGGGGGGGGGGGGTTGGCTGTGTTTTTTGCCACACTACCACACTGTGCTGGGGCAAGGCAGAGGTGTAGGTTTTACCATGATTGCTTACATGCGGGTTTCGGTTGCGATGAGGAATCGCGGGCTGCAGCCAGTTGGTTCTTAGGTTCTTGTATGGTTCAGTGAAACCCGCGAAGTGAAGCAAAAAGAAGCTGCTGCAAGAATAAATAACCTTATCTCATCCTAATAAATATGAAAAATATTTTTATGTTAATCTTTTCCATTATATTAATCCAATACTTTATTTACGTTTATTCATATTATTTTGGTCCATTTATCAAATATCGTTCCATTTTATTTTATTTTTTTATTTAGACTATAGGAGCCGTCGCATTCAAGGTGTTACTTACGTTTAGTTTAGTTTGTTTGTTAAATTTTTAGTTCAAATAAGTACTTTTTTAATCCATAATAGTATGCAAGTTTCATGTTGACTATATTGCTTGAATTCACCATATTCATATTAATTGTAGAAAGAAGTTTCATAATATTTATTATTGATTGTTATTTAATATTCCCTTGAAAATTTCGTTTTAATATACAGGCCCGCTTTTCCTAGCATGACATGAAATTATTTTGACACTATTTTGTTAGCCTCACTTGAAAATCCGTCTGATGGTTGCTAGTAGACACACCTAACAATATTCGACTAAATCCTTGATTGAGCAAATCTATATTATGTTATTGGTGTGAAACATGAAAAATAAAATTGAAATTTGAATTGGACGACACGATTATAGGTAATGAGCCAAGGTTTTCAATGTCTACACTTCATCAGCCGTAAATACACCAGGAGACTAATAAAACGGGTCTTTAGTGTACTAGTATCATTTATTTCCAGCAACACATGGATTGTCTATCATCACAATATTATCCCTTTGATTTCATTACTCATTATATGCACTATATTGTTTTATATTGCTCATTAACATAATTAAATTCATGGTATACGTTATATTAATTGCATGTTGTCATATGATATTCATTATGAATCAAAATTTCCATTATATACATTATCCTGATAACATGTAATGCTATAAACATACTATATAACAATTGAATACTGGGAAGGGATGGGAGCAACAGGGTATCATACGAATTGAGGACTGGACGAGGGAACGTGGATAGCCAGCCCAAGTCACTTGAAGGAAACTTGTTTTCTTCAGAAGGTCTTATATGAGTTTGACGCACCCTTCTCAAAACAAACCATCAGGTGGGTAAAGCATGTATAGCGAAATTGTTTACCTTTTGACTGGAATATTATTGTTGGAAGGGACTCTTTTCCTCCTTTTTCCCCTGCGGGGTGTGCGTAAGTGTCTCTGCTTACGGGCCCGTCCAACCCTTTTTGTTTTCCCTTTAGTAACAGCAATTATGTGAAGGTTTCACGATAAACTATTTCGGGGCTACTGTAAGTCTAACCGCATTCACTGGAAAAACCTTGAGGTGATGGTGGCTTCAAATCACATCACATCACACATCACAGCTTTAACAAACACCTTTCGAACAAGCTATAGATTGTTGAAATCAGACTATTATCAAAAGAGATATTTAACATTAAATGCGGACGAAAGATTTTTATCATTTCCCATTGCCAGAAATACGACCAAAAACATGTAATCTATTATTAACGCCAAAACGGCTTATTTTAGGTCAAAAATATCTTCGGAGAATTTAATGGAAGTAATATGCCCTTTCTTTTGGTATTGTGCTTTTGCTGAATAATCCCCCTATGAGTGAGATATTTTCACAAATTTTCTTGGAAGTGATTATATAGAAATGATGTCTTCAGCAAATTTGTAGCTCTTACTTTTGCGAATAACTTTACTAAAGACTTTAAATATCTATTTTGAATATTTTAAAAGTTATGGCTTGTTGTTTGTTGTTTACTCTTTGTCGCCTATTTATTGTTCAATATAGTAATAATCCATTGAAATAAGCTAAACATTATTTCGATAAAACGAATTTTGTATTTCATTTTACTATCTACAACCGCTAGAAATAATCACCGAACACTTCCAAGTTGTCTGGAAGGAACTTGATAACTTATCAGTGCAAAAATGTTCATTTGTGCGAACCTTCTGACTGCAACTTTTCTAACTTATAACTATCAATCGATCTGAAACATATCGGAAAATGAAAAGCGAAATATATAACTCCAAGCAACGGCGTAGCCAAGAGAAGGTTTTGGGGTTTAACACAATACAACCCCCCCCACCACACCAAAAAAAAATTGGATTGAAATTGAAAATTTATTGATGCAGACTGATTTAATTCAATATTACAATAACAATTATCTGATCCGTAGATTGATAACCTGTTGTTGTAAACGTCATGAGGACTTTTGATAAATTGTCGGAATGGGGTCCTGATATGTAACTGATCTATTGGTCTTGATTTCACAGTTGTCTAATAGCATCAATGTCAAATTCCTGCCTGAAAACATTTCAATAGAAAATTCCAGAGTTCTGTAATCAATCATAATCCTCAGATTTATTTTCAAATTGAGCTCGTTTTTGTAGAAATGTACTGTAATAAGGGTCTTTATTTAATAGGAAGCGAAGTTAAAATTGATGTCTATGAAATAAAACAATAAAATGCATAACTTTCAACATTTGCTAAAAATGTTTTTGCCTTTCTCATTCACTCTAAAATTCGTCAATCTAATCCCGATCCGAAGAGCCGAGTGGCATATGCCAATCGAGATCGTCGAGATCGGAAAATGTCTGTGTGTGTATGTGTGTACGTGGAAAAAAATGTGACCCCTGTTTCTCAGAGATGGCTGGACCGATTTGCACAAAGTTAGTCTCAAATGATAGGTACAACCTTCCCATCGGCTTCTATTGAATTTTTTTATTGATTGGACTTCCGGTTCCGGAGTTACGAGTTGAAGAGTGCAATCACACAGCAAATTCCCATATAAACTGAAATGAAAAATTTTCAAAATCAAATTTGAATTTTTGATGCTAAATGACTTTAAAATGCATGAAACATTGAGATGTTTGACAAAAATTGACTTCTTTGGACTTTGGTACATTTTTGTCTTTCTCATATAGAAATATTTCTCATTATGCAATCACTCTAAAAATCGACAATCATACCGGCCCGGAGGGAGTATGCAGTGAGGGGTTGCTACTTTAAAATTAAAACTAGTTTAAAATTTCTTAACAAGTTGAAAACTTTCGGCAGGACCTGGACCTCCCGGATCTTTCTCCATGATCCGCCGCTGGTTTCAAGCGATGTTTCAGTATCACATAGTATCTAAAGATCGTGGCTGTCGATCCATTGTATGTATGTGCAAATCGTACTGAACATGTAATATTCATTTCCACCATTGTATTGAACATAAACAGCCATGGAATCGTAGTCTGGACAAATGAGACAAGCACAATTGCACCACTAGGTGGATTAAGACAGGTTTTTTTTGGGAATGCGTCGAGTTGAGACGAAAATGTATTATGATTAATAACGAGGATAACACTTTTCGAATGTAGAGAAAAATTTATGAAAAATAACGATTTCCATTCGATTCTAGCAGGTTCTGATCGATTTTGATGAGCATTTGATTTTTGTTGGATGACCAATTATATGTATAGGTCAAATGTTTAAAAACAGTAATTTAAGGTCAAGATAGCATCATTTTGAAACCGCCAATTTCGGAGGTTTAGTATCTTCGATGAGTTTTACAAACGTTAAACAGCGCATCATTTGATAAAATAATTTTGAGACTATATCGTCCAAGAAGTATTTATGATGAATTTTCTCAGGTTAATATTCATGACTACAATAAAGTCTCAGCAAATTCGCTAAAGACACGAACTCTGTTACTATTTTCTGAAAAATTAATTCTGCATAATTTTAAAACTTCAAAAATTACGGTTTCGGAATTATGCCGTTTGGACAGTATGATCGATTTTCACCAAACCCCCACCAAACCGAATTTCTGGCTACGCCGCTGTCTTCAAGTAAGTAGAAACAAAGTCTTTCTACACTCGTTCACAATAAACTTCTTCGAATGCTGAATATCTATTATAATACATTGAAACCCCGATTTTATCAGCCAAATATGAACATATGTTTGATGGGCTCTAGCAGACGAACAAGACTGAATTCGAGTAAATCCTTTCTTGAGCATGTGTTCCTTATCATGAAGATGGAAATATACAAAAATTAAAAATTCGTCATAATCAGAAATAGTTATCAGACAACATCAAGGGACGGGAAGAATATTTTAACAGCTTCAGTTTATTATAAAGAAACAAAAATGCCCGATTTAGTCAATGTCCCCATTTTGTAAGCATAAAATTCGCCATGAGACTGATAAATATGGGTATTTATGGCATGTATTATTCACTGTGTTTCACACATTTCATTTTTGGAGATTTTTTTTATTGCATCGAACTACAACAATTTTTAGATAGTTTTCAAGAGGTTATTTTATAGACTTCTTCCAAAATTTAGCGAACCTATTCCAATTCGTATACCAATTAATTGGTATACTTAAGGGTTTATATGTTGCAGATAGAGAAAATACTGAAATTTTCAGCTTTTTTCCTACACAATATTACGAAAGCTTATTAAACAATTTTTCCTAATAAAATTGTGAAAATTATAAACTATTTGAAATTTTTTAATAGTTTAATTTTTTATTTAACCGTGATTTTTTAATAGTGATCATCGCTTCACAACGTAGTCCATTTTTCATGGCTTGCGGTGAGCACGATCTCTCGAATTGCTGAACTGAAAATTATGGAATAGAAATTAATTTTTAGTATTCTTTACAGATTTAACTCGCCGCGCAGATAGCTCTGAATTAGACCCGCTGGTGCCCTAAGACGATTTCGCTAGGTTTTCAGAGCACTGTGCACCCAGTGCATTAACGCAAGTGACGGAAGGTTATCGAAAATTTTCGTGAAAATGAAAATTCCAGTAATGATGATGATTTTCCCAAACGGTTCGTTTTCGAGAGGTTTTTATTCGTTCTTTGGCATTAGGATTAGCGATAATAATTCAAATCAAGGATGATCCTGGGAAGTCATCTTTAGAAAAAGTCGAAGTCGAAGTAAAATTTGGAACTGTGCACGCATGCACTTCCGAGATAGCGTGATATCAGAAGCTGCGATTTCATTTCAACGCTTTTTTGTGAAAAGGGCGATACTTACAAATGTAAACATAAGGCTTTTTTCATACATGCGAATGAGGGCTTTGAAACGCAACAAATTAACCTAAAAAATTGGATTCTGCGATATTGCTTTCTTAAACTACAGCAAAAAATACAATGGGCGAAACTGTATTTTTGTTTGTTTATTTAAAGTTTCGCCCTCCACGCTCCATGCAAACAAACAGGGCGATACTTTTTTTGCTAGCAGTTTAGAGGCAAAACTGTTTTTTTTCGTATTTTTTTAGGATTATCAAGCTGATATCAGCTGTAAATAGTAACAATGATCGCTATTGAAAAAACCCGGACGAAATCGGTGGTGTAGAACGTTAGTTATTGTAAAGAAACGTAAGGGCGATACTTCAATAATGATAGGTGGGACCGAAAAAGTAAATAATCGCCAAAGGGGCGATACTATCAATTTGGCAATTTGAATAGCAAAAACAAATTATAAATTTAATAATTTCAAATAGTTTTGGGTTTCGATCACTGAATCATGCAATCTAGGATGTAAAAAACACAATAGCATAAATAGGAAATTAAACCAAGTCTGGAAATATTCACTGTTGATTTTCTTTGAATGGTATCACTGCTAGTATCGCCCTTTTCAAGAAAGAGCGTAGATTTCTTAGTTCTCAGTCGCGTTGGAAATTTGAGTAAAGTATAAACTTCAAATCGATTAAAAAAAATCGATTTTTTTGGCTCAGTACAATATATAACCCCTTTAGGAAAATTCAGTTTTCCCACCATAATGCATTGATTGAGGAATTTAGATATTTTATTAACAGAGCATTAGCAATAATACGTTTTTATGTCTATTTTATGGGCCATTTTTTCACTTTCCTATTGATTTGGTTTGTGATTTCTAGCACTGATGTTGTCCTATGCTGATTTGAGCAATTCTCTGAATCCTGTCACTATCCCATGTAGTATGTGTTATCAAAAACATCGCGAAGCATCAAGCTCTAAATGTTCTCAAACGATATAATATCCGAAGAGAGTGATAAGAGTTATAAGAAATGTCTCATCACACTGTTGGGTGGATTGAAAACGTTTTTACAGAAGAAAATAATTTTTTGAAGATTCTGTTACGTAATAGGGGAGGGGGTAGAGAAGCCAAACACCGACACCACAGAGGTGACTCCCGCTATCTGTACTAGATTTCGACCCATCAACTCATAGACCGAGGATCAATGGCTTTACATCCCTGTCGAAGGAAGGCGTGCCCTCAGATTTTTTTCACCTCAGAAAAATCTCAACGACCTCGGCTGAGATTGAACCCAGACTACCTGGGGTGAACGGCGGTCACGCTTCCTACTCAACCAGCAGGTTTGACGTATTCAATCAGTTGATCAAGAGTATAGTCGAATGTGGCTACCAAATCATGACATCGGTTCCAATATAGGTTGCTGCATTAATAAATTACGTAACGTAAAAATTTCCCAAATTAGACTCACCCCTCCCTCCATGTAACAAATTGTCGTAAACCACCCACCCGTGCTAAAATCATTACGTATTTTATGTATGGTCCCCTGGCTGAATTTGACGTTAGGTTTTTTTTATCCGCAAGACCCGTCCCAGGATTGGTGTAGATAAGTTTCCTATGGCTGGCTATTATGGTTGGTTGCTATAGTAGCATTTGTAGCACAACTTATTTTTGGGGACAATACATCAACTATCTTGTTTGATTGTTAACCATTCCAAAACTTATTTTATTATTTTCAAAGCAAAAAGTAGTATTGATGCTCTTTGACTGAATACATAGATACTACAGTTTTGTATACATGCATTGAATATTATAGTCACAATAATGCTGTCCATCATTGTGTGTGTATGTTTTGTTCAAAGATTTGTAAATGACTACCCAAAGGAAATATTTTTATAGACGTTTAAGGAAAATTACTAGGGGGATCTCATTCTCTTGGTTAATAGTAAATTGAAAAAAGCATTAACTTCTTAACTTCGCTTCAAAAGAAATTGTCATCCGCATTCCTGAAAATAACAACTCCTTTCACCAATCAAACCCCGTTCGAGAGAAATCTATTTCCAAGCCCTAGTTTGAGCCTGATCTAACGAGGCACGCTTTATTCTTGCCACTTTTAATTTTCGTCGCCTTAATCTCTGGAAACCACCCACAAATAAATCGCACCCAATGTCAAGTCAATCGTCCACCAAGCGAATCAATATACCACCCTCTTGTTCGGAAGTACCTGCCCAGGGATTAAGGAAAGAAGCATATATTTGATATTAAAAAACAAACACAGTATTAAATTCAATAATTTAGTAAAAAATATAAGAAAAAGGTAAAAACAAAATTATCCTAAATTAACTTGTATTGCCAAGTGAGATCTCCTTCATTCACAAAATAATCTGCGAATTCTTCGCGGATTTTTTAACGTTATCGCAGATATAGCCCGATTCTTTTTGGATAGGAAAAAGAGCTAGATTCTGTGGTTGTTGTCGCCAATCACCAGGTATAACACCACTTTCTTCGTCGTAACGGTTGTGAAAATAATAATGTTGTCAATCTGTCTTGGAGCGCCTAGCAGCCAGACTCCTGACAATTAATCTGCCAGGTCGAAATTGTTATACGAAACTGAAAGTGGAACGCTAGAAAACGTCCCCGTGATTATGGATCAGGTGAGAATAACCAGCAACAACAGCTCTTACATGCTGGCACGTTTACTGTTTTTTGCTGTTACATGCTGGTACGTTTACTGTTTTTTTTTTGCATAATGTAACGATACCATTCATACCTGCTCCAAAATTGCTGTTGTTGGGTCCCAGGCCATGGTTTTCCATATATTTTTGAGAACAGTTTGCTCATCCGTACAGCATCGGATATTTGCCAACTCGTCTGGTTTAATGGTTTTGTAGTACGAGCAACGCTGATATGGTAATCACAGCAGCTCGTTTCCATTATTTCATTGGAATAAAAAATGTTCATTTGTTCTACATGAAAAAGCGGAATTAGCAAAGTGGATATTTGATTAAATTCAGTGGACATTTTCAATATACCTACCTCTACCGCGTGCATTTTCGAATTTAATTATCTCTATATGAATCACATATTTTGCTTTTTAGATTTATAACTTTTTTTGACCTCATTTGAAGCATAATATGCAGATTGTACTTAAATCAAAACAAACACCAATCAATTCTCTGTTACACCAAGTTTAAAGTTTAGGAAACGGGTCACGGGATTTCGCACGGAATTTTACCAGGGGAAAACCCAAAGCTCTGCCATTTCCAAACAAATGGCAAAAATATCAAAAAAGCGCCGAATTTTAAACCTTAACTT
Organism: Topomyia yanbarensis; assembly: GCF_030247195.1. Classification (NCBI taxonomy): domain Eukaryota; kingdom Metazoa; phylum Arthropoda; class Insecta; order Diptera; family Culicidae; genus Topomyia; species Topomyia yanbarensis. The sequence continues at coordinate 261,069,018 of NC_080671.1, read as the reverse complement.
TTTTTCGTTTTGACAACAAATTCTGTCAAAACGAATCAGTTTCGCGTACGCCGTATTTTGCTATCCTGAATGAGCAAAGCATATTTGTCAAACTTCTCCATCGACAAGTTTGACAAACTTCTCCATCTACAAGTATGACAAACTTCGCCATCATCAAGTTTGACAAACTTCTCCATCAACAAGTTTGACAAACTGCAGCGTTACGCTGTTTGAAGTTTTGACAAACTGGTCAGTACACTGCACAGTGGTTTTATTTGCCAAAAACACGCGATTAATTATTTACACAAAAACGGTCAAGTTTAGATCAATATTGTCTTCTGAAAGTTTTATCAGTATTTAAACACCTTTCTTCTGGATTAGTACATTGAGTGATTAATCTCCCTAAAAAGAAGATATTTTTCTTATTCTTTTAAAATGTATAGATAATGAGATCATATGTTCTGCAATGTTGTAGAGCTACTTTTTGCGAACAACTTTGCTTAAGAGTCCAAAACTGTATATTCAATACTTGTGAAGTTATAGTGCCTTGTTTGTGGATGACCCCTTAAAATCATTTTTTTAATATAACTTTTTTGGTATCATACCTATGAATTTAGAATGTTCTACAAAGTTATTTGCGTCAATGCCACCCGCAACTCTTTAGAAGAACGTTTTGTTCTAGCTCTTCTATCTTCGAAGTTATTTCGCAATTTTTGAAAAAAGTAGTGCTATTTCCAATAGCAATAACTTTTGAACGGGCAAAAACGGGCAACCAGCTATAGTTATAAACATTACTACAACAAATGAACTACAAAATCCAATTTATTTCATTTGTCTACTGTTGTCTCCGGTGCTGTTATAGACGGTTTAGGAAGTGCTTTCCGCTGCTTAGTATGCATTTTTCATTAAGTGGAATTATTAATCTGTTCCTCGCTGGATTCTCTTTTTACGTATGCGTGTGCAGGAAAGAAATTGAGAGAGAGAAAGAGAGAGAGAGAGAGAGAGAGAGAGAGAGAGAGAGAGAGCAAGAGAGAGAAAGAGAGAGAGAAAAAGAGAGATTGGAGAGGACTGCTAAGCGCATAACTGCTACGAAATCGCGCAAAAATCGCCTTTAAGAAAATTCTGTGTACTTGAGTTATGAGCACCCAAAATTTTATTATAAGTCATCGGAATGAAATATTTTATGCATTTTTTATATTTCTTATAGAAAAATAAAAAAAACACATTTAAGTTAAATACATTTATTACAGTTTATTTAAATACCTCATCGCTGCTAGTGCCATCGTCATCATCATCACTGCTAGTGTCATCGTCAAAAACCATAAGCTGCACAGCTTCATCTGATAATGGAATCTTCTTTTTCTGCGACCAGGCTCTTATATTTGATATGTATGGATCAGACGACTCTAAGAGCCTAAAAACATTAGTTACTGTGCGATTATGCTTGATCCACAGTCTTTTGAAATAAATACAAGACTTCTTGACTATTTGCATTATTCCAGCGGCAACATCGGGCACATTTTCGAGTGTGTATCTTCGTCGCGAGCGGTTGACTCTCGTAGAGCTCCCTTCGAGTCGGTTAATTTTTATCATTTTCGGCACAGTTTACTGCCTCCCGGTTATCAAAAGTGTTAATAACAGTGCAATTCAATGATTATATAAAGTGAAGTGGCTTATAAAAGCATTTTCGGCATATTTTCGACAGACGCGAGTAGTGACAGTTTGTGAAAATCGAATTCCGGCAAATGAAAAAATATCTGTTCCTCGCATTACGGGCCGTCGATTCCCGAGGCAAGGACAATAAAAGTGCACAGAAAACATCTAGAAACACAGTGTACATTGTAAAAATAGTGCAAAATGGTTTTTCAGAGAAAAAAATGCGATCCGAAAAGTGAAAAAATATGGCAATAAGAAGAAATGACATATTCAAACAATTGGCGTTTCACCAGCGACTAGCGACTACCAGGTGTCGCCCCAAAATTCTTCGTCCGAAAAATAGGTGGCAAACCAGCCGGTCGGTGCTCAGCTAATTTCGTCCGCGTCCCTTGTCACCTATTTTTTTTTTTTTTTATTGGGTGTTTCATCGGCGGTGCTATCTTTGAAAATGAGCCGTCTTGGATATTCAACTGTTTTTTTACTTTCTTATTTTATTGCAAATGAGTAGAGGTTTTGATTCTTTTATATTCAGGATTGCAGATATTTTGTCGCATGTAAATTTTGGTTGTTCGTTGATGTAATGGCGCTGTAAGGGAACACGTCTCTGCCGGTCGGCCAACTTTTCTTTGGACTGAGCAAACTAATTTCTATGTTTGTTTAGGCTTTGCTTTACCAACGGGGGAACTGATCCACATAGCATTCAATGTGCTTAGGGAAAACACATGGCCTTATTTGAGTGGAATGATGACTTCAATCGTGTATAAGGTTTGAGAATTTACAATTCGCGAGAGGGATCGGGGACCGGTTGGCAATTACCTTCAGTTATGTCAGCACGAAGAATAAGCGTTTTGCTGTCATTTTCGTTGGTTAGCTTTCAATTCTATCTCATGCCTCCACGCGAGTCTGTCTATTGATGACATTTGGTCCTTAGACCGGCGACGACTGGGAGCTATCAGCCTTCTACCGATAGTAGCCGAATGAGAGTGTGCGAACAGATCTAGCCGAGAAAATGATACCGTAAAAGTTGTTCGGAAAGCAGCTCCAATAAGACTTTAATTTGACTAGTATCGATGATCGCGGGTCAATACGTACTGAAAATTCGCCGCGTCTGTTTTAATGAATCTAATTTCATGTTCGGTTATTGGTAACAAGCCCGTGCATCAGGTTAACGATCCTCTGTATTTTTCATCAATGTTCGATATAATCGTACGTATACGTGTATTTCACAAACAATCCGATATTAGAAATAGGAAATACTTTCGTTGATTTATAACATGTAGAGCTATCATAACTCTTTGTATAACGTGTTATCACTCGGTAGTGTTCAACCCAATAAATATATCGTCGAGAAGGAATAGTGAAATTTGTCAGAATACTGTCGCAATAAATAGTGATCCGGCCCATTATGCAGATAAGATTGGCTTTTCTAGGCAATATTCCCACGATCGGCTGTGTGGATGTGAAATTGCTTTTGTTTAGAAAACATAGGATACTCTCGGTAGCCGGCTACCCCGATTTTAAAAGAACCAAAAACTAAACAAGATCTTATTTTTCGAGCGAACTTCTTGAAAATCAACTGAACTACTACCTAATAAACTATGCTTTACAGGTCGCATCGCTTGCTTGGAGCGAATCCTAGACCCTATTCCGTTCCAAACCACCAACTCCGCGATACCTATGGAAGAGTCTGATGAACATTCTGTATAAGATTCCTCATTTTATTCAAGCGATCGCCGGGTAAAATCAGCACTGACACGATAGAAACCACGAAAAATTCGTCGCGTGATTGAATATTATTAAACAATATAAGCAGTGCTCCTTATAGCCGCTATCCGGAGTTCAAGTTGCTTGTTTTGCTAATCGTATTAATACAATAAATGATAAATTTCCCGAATTCTCGGCAGCCGGCTGCCCAGAGCAATTATTACATGATAATGCTATTGGCACACTTACTAACAACTGTCCCCTTCCCGTGATACATGTGGAGATGCAGAGGATTCCTCGGTCTCTAGTAGCAACATGTATCGGACTAACATTCCTTCCTTTCCCAGAAGATCTGCATTCGGACGTGGCCGGCGTCGGTATTGATCAGCATGCAGGGATCAGAATAGATTGTACAATGTGGCTCATCATGTTATTCCCAAGCATGTTGTTCCAGTGAACATTTTGCAACCTAATTTGGTTCTGGTCAATAACGGAGTAGCAACTACGGGCGATCTCTTATGCTTATGCTTATGCTTATGCTTATGCTTATGCTTATGCTTATGCTTATGCTTATGCTTATGCTTATGCTTATGCTTATTCCAGCGGCAACATCGGGCACATTATGTTCGTCAACGTTATAATATCGAAAGACTTGTTGAGCTACAGAACCTATTTTCATACTTTCTGTCGCGGAAACCCAAAGGGAAAACAAGTGACGTTTATCAAGGGAACCTAAATAGTATAACGAGTGTACTTTTCAATAAACAAGAATACTAAGTATATAAAGGAATTATCAATTACCAATCAATTACCTTGCATTCCAATTGTACACATGTTGATGAAAATCCCTTTAAATTAGTATCGCTTAAAACGTTTCGTATCAATGTACGAAAAAACGTGTACAGACTCTCTCCCGCACACGTGACCGTGTCGAAGTTCGAGAATCTTCTAGTTTTCAGCGTTACCCTTAGTAACAGTCAAGGATTGCTACATCTCGGAGCTGTGTAACATTGATTTTCTTAAAGGCGATTTCGTAGAAGTTATGCGCTTAGCGGTCCTCTCCAATCTCTTTATTTTTCTCTCTCTTTCTTTCGCTCTCTCTTGTTCTCTCTCTCTTTCTCTCTTTCTCAATAGGCGTGTTTCGGAATTCAACATTGCTCAACAATTGGTCATCGATGACCAAATTGTTGAGTTAAACATGGCCGCCGCGATTTTTTTCGGTGAGCAAAAGAGAAAGTTTTGCTCTGTTGTGATACAAAACTTCGGATGCAACATTGCACGTTGGAGAGCTGCGACTCCCATTCCCCTCTCGCTGCTGAGCAGCAAAGAGAAACTAAAATAAGCTGGTACCAGTGATGCCACATTCTATATTATTTACCGGGAATAAAAAAAATCTCACTACTTTTTCAGAAAATTTGTACGGAAATTTACAGCAATAAGTTAATGCAAACGTTTTGCTAGTTGAATAATATTTGGTTAATTTGGGTGTTTTATACATCAACCTTTCCAATCTCGCTTTATTTTTCCGTCAATAATAAATAAAAAACACTGAGTTCTTAGTGCAAAAATCATTTGTTCTATTGTTAAGGTTTCAATAATAAGTTCATTCGCCAGTAAATCATTTGTTTGGAGTAGTCAAATTACAAAATATATTTGTATTACACACCAAAGAAAAACAGTTTCCGTAATTTTATATATCCTATATACACTTTCTCAATATTACTAGGTATTAGAAATGTCAAATAAAACTATTGTTTTACCATTTTATCTCCAAAAATATCTACCATGCTGTAGTTTCCTTAGACATCATTTTAATCTGTACCTATACAATTCAAATAATCTGCAGCTTTATAGAAACATCTGTACTTTTAGTTGCACTGCGCGGTACGCATACAGATCTGTCAATCGCGCTTCTCATTCGTTCTTGAAATGATGGTGGGGGCATGCAGTCGGCTGAAATAAATTCCCATTCTCACAACATGTGGTCGGCACCCAGCATGCTATCTCTTTCGCTTCTTTTACCTGTTGTATAAGCTTCTTTCAAGAATGCGTGTACCACCGTCAACGAAGCTTTGGCGTCAGTGTGCTCTTGGACTCGCATCTGGTAGGATGGTTGTTAATTGATGCGCGCAGTTGCATGATAAATAGGGCATTCAAGTTTTCATTGCGCTCAAATACAGTTTTTCACTATTCTCGGGTTATTTTTGCTATTATCAGTTTCTCGGTTATGGTTTGGCCGATTATCACAAATGCCTCAAATTAAAGGTATGTTTTCCTGCTACAAAATTTCATACGGATCCGTTGTATGGTTCCGGAAATATAAACTGTTAATCGTCCGGTCACATGAAATTCCCATAGAAGAAGGAACTAAAAAATTCTAAGAAATCGAATTTGAATTTGGGATGACAAATAACTTTAAAATGCATGAAACATCGAGATTTTAACCAAACCATTTTTGGTGTTTAGATCATATGGGCATCCTTCCTATACATTGTACGAACATTATCCTGTTTCTCCTACCAGCTGATCAAGACGACCAAACTCAAACCGCTGATTACTGGTTCAAGTTATCGATTTGATCGGTCTTTTCTTTTACAAAATTTTAGAACTCGAATATTGATTTCTTGTATATAGTTGTCATGTCATGTATAATGAAAATGTATTACACTCAGGTTTTTTTTACGCGGGGGATACGTACCGCGTTAATTGGAAAATCCGCGTAAAAAGCCGCGTTAATTCGAAAATCCTCGTAAAAACCGCGTTAATTCGAAAGTTCGCCTAAAAAAACTCTCAACACAAGACTTAGAATATTTTTAAAAGTTTGTTTTTTTTTACACGGATTTCGCAATTAATACGGTTTTTGCAAAAATAAGTCCTTTTGAATGCAAAAAACAGGCTTTTTTCCTACAAAAATGCTGAGTTCTTTTAACCCATTATAACCCAGCTATGTTAAAACTTTTGGTAATTTATAAAATACTTCGTGAGCTCTCATATTATGCCGAATTAAGTATGGGAAAAATAAAATAACCACTTTGGACCGTTTCGTTGCGAAAAAAACTAACGTATGAAATTTCATACGCTGGGCTGATAGGGTATCAAAAAATCATTACAGAGAAAATTCGGCTAAAATCTTTATACTCAGCATAAAATCGAATAATATCTTCAACCTTGCGAGATCATTCATTTAGCAGCTTTTTTGAATGATTTTAACACTACTCTCCTCTCTCGTGCCGTTTCGTCTCATGATTGGTTCGTTGCATCAAACCATCTTTCCCTCAAACTTAGTAATTATTTTAAGAAAAAGAATATTTTCTTACGAGAATTTACATAAAAAATATTCCGGGTAAAACCAGGTATGATTTGCTACGTATTAAGCATTTGTTAGCCTTAAATGTACTGATTCAACTTTAAAATCAGCGAGAAAATTGTAAATCTCCTCCTAATCCTAAAGAGGAAATAATTTTGCCTTGGGAAAAAAGATATCGGTTCAGCCTAGCGTATGAAATTTCATACGTTGAACTACCAGCAGAATGTTTGCAATTGTTTCACCAATTTCTTCCATTTTTTCACACTGAGCCACATCTTTCACATCTCTTATGGCCATTCGTTCACAATCCGAAACAAGAACTAGTGATTTAGAAGAGAAAATTAATAATATGTATTGTTCACATTTTGGTTTGAATTTTATCCAACTTTGACATTCGAAAACACAATGGAATTTAATAAAAAATGATTATTGAGCATACACATTATAAACTATAGGGTATTAGTTAACATTCACAGAAGACCAGAAGTTTGAAAACGGCTTTATTGTATAACAAGTATGATCCAGAAATGTGTTGTTTTTGCGTATGAAATTTTATACGCTAGGACATAATGGGTTAAATCCAAAGAACTTAGAAGAATTTTGGCAGTTTTTTTGCGCGGATTTCGCAATTAATACGGTTTTTGCAAAAATAAGTCCTTTTGAATGCAAAAGACTTAGGCTTTTTCCTACAAAAATGCTGAGTTCTTTTAAATCCAAAGAACTTAGAAGAATTTTGGCAGTTTTTTGCGCGGATTTCGCAATTATCTCGATTTTTGCAAAAAAAAAATATGCCTAGTCCTTTTGAATGCAACAGACTTAGAAGATTTTCGGAAAGATGGAAGAGACGGGTCTGGACTCCTTATATCCCGCCCTCAACAATATGGGTATTTTCTGAATGGTCTTGATGAGTAGGTGCCAGAAATTGATTTTTGGTGTCATTTTGAAATCCAAGATGGCGACTTCCGGTTTAGCGAAATTCACTACAACCCATGCAATATGGGTATTGTCGGAATAGTCTTGACGAGTAGGTGCCAGAAATGTATGTTTGACGGCATTTTGAAATCCAAAAGGGCGACTTCCGGTTTGGCGAAATTCGTTATAACCCAATAAATATGTGTATTTTCGGAATGGTCTTGAGAGTAGGTGCCAGAAATTGATATTTGACGCTATTATGAAATCCAAGATGGCAACTTCCGGTTTAGCGAAATTCGCTGTAACCCAATCAATATAGGTATTTTCGGAAAGGTGTTAACGAGCAGGTGCCAGGAATAAATAAATAAATAAATCAGCATCTTCAGCCCAAGGTTGTCCATGAAAAATTGATTTTGGAAGCCATTTTGAAATCCAAGATGGTGATTTCCGGCTTAGCGAGATTCTCTACAACTTAACCAATATGAATATTTTCGGAATGGTTTTTGACGAGCAGGAGACAAATGTCGATGTTTGACGTCATTTTGAAATTCTAGATGGCGACTTCCGGTTAACCGAAATTCCTGAATGGAAAATCTGGGCGATCATCCAAAACATCCTCGAATATAAGATCTAATCATAAACCAGCGAAATGTAAAATATTTTTATGTGTGCATCCTGAAGAGTGCGGTGAGAATGGAAATGAGAGAAGAAAGAGATGTATGTAATATGAGTTGGGGGTTTTAATTGATTCAAATTAAACACATTGCTAAAATTCAAGTAAATTCAACTGCTTAATTAAAGCTATTTGTACATCCCATACTGATTGGGTTATAGCGAATTTCGCTAAACCGGAAGTCGCTATCTTAGATTTAAAAATGGCGTCAAAATCAATTTCTGATACCTACTTCAAGACCATTCCGAAAATATCCATATTGTTGAGGTGCGGGCCATAAGGAATCTTCCAGACCCACGTCTTCCAGCTTTCTGAAAATCTTCTAAGTTTTTTGCATTCAAAAGGACTTAGAATATGTTTTTGAAAAAAAAAACCGTGTTAATTTCGAAATCCACGCAAAAAATAAACTGCCAACATTTTTCTAAGTTCTTTGCATTTCAAAGGACTTAGAATTTTTTTTCAGAAAAACATCTAAGTCTTTTGCATTAAAAAAAGGAAATTTATTCATTTCAACTACCATCAAAGGCATTTTGAACATCAGTCTTCATTAGATGTACAATATATGTGAAAAACTGGTGCGAGTATTACGTACTACTATTGCACTGGCGGATCGCATTCATTGCAATTGAGTGAGTTTCAGGCAACCTATATTTTAACTAAAGATTAGGACAAATCAGACTTATGTCCACGCTGGCACGTAGCCAGAGGGAAGGAGGGGGAGTCTAAAGGGTAACTCCGCTCCCCCACCACATTTTCGGGAATAATGATAAATGATCACAAATAAAAAAATAATAATTCCAACAAGCGTGTTCTCAAATTGATGTGAAAATGATATAGAATAAATTTAATAGGAGAATGAGCATTGGCAAAATCAAATTCTTACATTGGCGATCCTGCCGGTTATTGTAAAAAGAATCCAGTTAGAATCCCCCACGCGGTTAAATCAAGCAAGGAAAGAGTGAAAGCGTGTAAACTGAAAGGCTTCCCAAAACAATATGGCGACTCGAAAGAAAAAAAGAATTGTGAAAGCGTATAAACCACGTGCCTTTTCATACTAGCAAAATTGCTGCTTGGTCGCCTGTCATGAAAAATGGCTGCTTTGTAGCCTGCAAAGAAAAAACTCAGCAGCCGCATGCATATATTATATTTCGCAAAAATCGCCTTAAGGGCCATCCATATACCACGTGGACAATTTAGGAAAGGGTAGAGGCCACGAGAAAGTCCATGCTTGTCCATTGGGATGGGGGTGGGGGTATGGGTAATGTCCACATCGTCATATTTTTGTCTTTTATATAAAAATGAAACAAATTTGTATTGTCATTGGTGTGAGCGGTTATATTCAATTTTTTTCAAGATTTTTAAATAGTCCAAGTGCTTATAACAGCAAAGTATATGCGTGTGCATCACGTGTGAAAATTGAAAACATCTATGAAGACTATTATCGAATAAATTATAAGAACTCGCACGAAAAAGAATCAGAATTTTTTATCTAGGGTAACTGCTCCCTAATTCATCTTAGCACCTCTATTCATCTCACCCATTTGAACACATTAGTTAGAGCAGTATCTGCTATCTCTATTCAACGCATTAGCTCAAATGGTAGGATGAACAAGGGTACGTTGTGCTCGACTTTTGGCTTCGCTCAAACGCGAGTATTTTACATTTCCCAGGAAAATTTTTTAAACTGTGCTGCTTCTTAGGAACGAAGCAAAGATGATGATACCTATTTAAGCGCAATCCACTAACTCTAAGTCGAGTTATCAACGAAATAGTGTGATATCCTGACTAATGAGATGAATAAGGGCTCGTCTACCCTAAATCACTTGATGCAATCATCTGTAACATGGTCTAATCACATTAATTTTGGATTTCATAGCTAGAGGTTGAAATTACGAACCAATTCAAGAATTCAAAGGTTATTTGTGATGAATCTTTGAAATGTAAATATAAAATATCATAAATCGTTGAGATTTGAACGATTTTCATAAGGTTTAAGGGTTCAGAAAAGAGGGGTTTTTTGTCCACGTGGTAAATAAACGGCCCCTTACAGTACGCCACATCGCAATTGAATAAAAAAGCTCGCGCATAAATATCAGCAAAAATACCTTGCCGCAATGAAAACTAGGCATGACGGTTCGGGACAACCACATTATATTCAAATCACAAAACAAATAGTTTTCCTTTTGTTCTAACATAATAACATCGCATAATTGCATATAATCAATCGTAAGACTAAAACAAAATGGCCGCCAGCATAAAATATTACCGCTACAAAGCTTGGCATGGCAGATCGGGACGATCGCATTGTATTCAGCTAAATGCCTTGAGCAACACGATTTTTTGAGCCATTAATGCATTGCTCGTATACTGTGCTCCTGTTGCTCTCATTAAAGTGTAATACCGTGATGGGATATTTTCAAGCAATGCAATCAAATTCTCAAATTTTGGTCTACGTGGTTTATGAATGGCCCCTTGTCTCTCTGGTCGTGACAATTTGGTGTATACAGTGCTACCCAGCGGTGAAAACACGACCCATGGGCTTTTCCCATGTAAATTATCAAAAACGATTCACCAGAAGTTGCCATCTTTGTTTTCAGAATTGCGTCCAAAATCGATCTCTGGTATCTACTCGTAAAGCCTGTTCCGAAAATACCCATATTGATTAGGTTAGAGAGAATTAAACATTTGCCACAAAAATGGGGTAAAATAAATAAAAACAATTGTGGCGAACGTTTCAGTGGCATTCAATTTTTGAACCACAATAAAAATTAATTCACTTCGTAAATATTCTATGGGCATACTTTTTCGATCGATATGCTTCTTTCTATAACACTCAGCAAATGATCAAAAAACTTTTAAGCAGGTTTTCACTTGTTCAACAAATATTTTGGTTGTAGTACAGAACCTACGAATCAATTGTCGACAACCGACCAGTGACGGCAACCGACCAGTTTCCCCTACCTACTACAAAACTATATGAAGTGAAACAACGAGAAAAATGTTAGCCATTCGTTAGGTGTAACATTTTTGTAACAAATAATTCAAAATTATTTAAAGCCATATTTAAATGTTTTTGAAACCAAATTGTTTGTTAGAAATTCAGAGTTTGGTAAATAATGTCTTTGATGCGGTTGGCCAACACGAATCGGTGCCGAAGTGGATCATGTGTGGCTTCAATAATACTGTACAAAGATAATGTGGTCAATCGATAAAACTGATTCAAAACCTTTATAATAACTTTTAAAGCATGTAGAAAATCACAACTAAAATAAGATTGAAACTTCAAGAATTCAGAGTTTTTTTTCGGAAGCAATTTTAGTAGATTTACTGATATTAATATATACTGGTGACTGGATTAAGGTCCATATAAGTTCTAGAATATGAAGTGACCAATTTTACACAAACTCGAATTCAAATTCCAATTAGTTCCAATTAAAGTTAAAAAATTCCTTTGGACAAAAAGAACACCACATTTAATGTAAAATTTGTGAATTTTACATTCATCAAGCAGTGACCGCTGGCTTATTCTTTGTTCTGGAACTCTGTGGACTCTCGAAAGTATTTTCAAAATAGCATTGCAACTATTGCGCTTTTTATCTGTTTTGCCTAAACAACTTCAAGGTACCGAAGAGGGGCAGTAAAGCGGTTTTTGCATGTCGCTAAATATTGTATTTAAACACTAAAGTGTGTTTTTAACTACGCAAGAGACCTCAATATATTTTACATTCTCGTGTTCGATGATTTTTTTAAGACGGATCAGAAAACGTAGAAAAACATCTATGGTCCCTTAAGTGATTGGTATACATCAGCAACATTGAACGTATTATTGTTTGAATTATTTCCCAACAGTAAATATACTGTTTGTTTAGGCTTAGGTGCTTTTCTGATCTAACAGGTAGGGTGATAATAGAAACAAGGAGAAAATCTGCTCGTTACCTTATATTTTCATAAAAATATACAGGCATTTTTCAACGTCAACGAAATAAGCAGATTGGAAGCTACACCATTAATTTTGTTCTACCGACTCTCACTTTTTCCGCAACTTTTTACCAAGTTTTATGCAGCCGAGCTAACCAAGATCTCAGTACAAGTGACGTTTGTTTTGCTGAAACTCGGAAAATGTATTACTGAAAATCAGTAAATTGAAGCCACGTTGCTGAACTATCAATTGAAAAAATTAACTGACCGTTCAGCTGTGCGGAAAACACCGAACTGAAGATGAGATATTCAAATTTTGAATCTTCAAAAGCGCGAACAATTTTGAAGAAACTACTTACCACCGAATCAAACTTAAATTGTAAATGCTAATAACAGTTTTGGTTTCATCTCAATTAATGCCTGAAGCATTGAGACGAGTACATATAGACCTTTTTAGTAGACCCAACACGAAAAACACTCAAATAGCTATATAATTAGCTGTAGGAAGCTAAAAAATGCATTTAAAGAATAGTCCATAAAGGAAGAGTATTCTGATTGCAATTGAAAAGCGAGATAGTGAACTTGTTCTTTGTTTATTGTCTTATTTTCAGAGTGCGCAACTAGTGTTTAGGATAAGCAATTTATCAACTAAAATGTACATAAGATGCGCATAAGTTGCCAGACCGAAAATAGGAAAAAACGATAGGCGCAAGTCCAATCAGTTACTAAACTGCTCACTCGACTGACACGCAGAAGTGAAACTTATTCACCAGCAATTCAATACTAGCGCATGCCAAATAACTGGTGTATTGGTATGTGTACTTTAAAAGTCTCTTTCCTCTCGATGCCGTTTGTTGACCAAATCATCGGCCCTCACCGTATGATGGATTGTTGAGCTGTCTGATGTGATGATCTCTCTCTCGCGCAACATAATCAAGCTTTGTTTATGTTGCACATTGGTGTCACAGCGCGTCGCTTTACTCTCCCGCAACAAAAAGTCATCAAAATACCGATGAGTTGCTGGTGGATTTTAGGACGCGCCTAATTTCTTTCCTGCACACGCATACGTAGAAAGAGAATCCAGCGAGGAACAGATGAACAATTCCACTTAATGAAAAATGCATACTAAGCAGCGGCAAGCAACCTTTCCTAAACCGTCCATAACAGCACCGGAGACAACAGTAAACAAATGAAATAAATTGAATTTTGTAGTTCATTTGTTGTACTAATGTTTATAACTATAGCTGGTTGCCCGTTTTTACCCGTTCAAAAGTTATTGCTTTTGAACTTTGAACATGTAGTTTATTGCCTACAAATATGTAGAAAACTATAAATCGATCTCAAACCGCTCGGGAATTTTGTCAAAATTTTAGATTTGCGCAGGGTCTACTGGTTAGTAAGCCGATTTCAAAAGGTTTTCATATGTGAAAAATGGTTTGCTTTAACGAAACAGTGTATTCAGAGGAATCTGAGTGCTGACAAAGTCCCATCTTAAAGCGCAAAAACGTAATTCCAGATTTCACCGGTTCTTTCGTACCAATGATATCTTATGACCAAGGACGTATATAAAACAGTAGATAAAATTGTATGAAATCGGTATTCTTTTCAAAGATGCTGGGTAATGTAGTAAAAAAGGAACAGCTTTTTTCTGTCAAAAATGTATTCATTTCTTCCTTTTCATTTCTTCCCTCGTTCTGGAGGATGGCTGAAATAATCTGAATCAACCTCCTTTTCCATCAACATCTTGTAAGATATATTTGGCTTAAATTTAAATTTTTAAAATTTAAATGTAAACCTTCATATTTTAACAAACTCGATTAGATATTTAGTCATTTGTCAGGACTCACATTTTAAAATTAGTATAAAAATGAGTTAAAAATATAATTCTATGAGATTTAGGTTCAAGTTTGTTAACTTTTTATAGAGAAATTGGAAGGCTTCTGTTCTTCGAACGATATACCTACTAGGGTAATTCTAGATTATAATAGTCATCCCCTAGAATGAAAATAGATATTATAAAGAAGACACGAATACATGATAAAAAAAATAAAAGGAATTCTCGGAGAAATCTAAAAACGTGTCAGCAAACAAAAGCGTTTCTAGAACAACCGTGCCCAGTGAATTTGAAAAATCTCCTACATTTTTCGAAGCTCCTCTGCGGCATGCTGACCAGGGCTTTAACCGGCTACTGCAAACTCAATTGTCACATGGTAACTATTCAGCGCGCTGAGTCTTTTTCATGAGATCTTTGTGAATCCGTCTACGGAATCTCATTTCATCTGATATGCAACTGCCCAGCAGTAGCGCAATTGCGATTTCGAGTGTTCGGCCGTCCTTACATAGACGACACCATGTTTGGACGACTGAAACTCAGAGACATACTAAAGTTTTTTATCCAATGTGGTAAACAGCTTTAGGCTTACTCGCAGGCGAGTTAACCTACCTGTAAGTATAAGTATAGGAGATCGCCCGTGGTTGCTACTCCGTTATTGACCAGAACCAAATTAGGTTGCAAAATGTTAATTGGAACAACATGCTTGGGAATAACATGATGAGCCACATTGTACAATCTATACGTCCGAATGCAGATCTTCTGGGAAAGGAAGGAATGTTAGTCCGATATATGTTGATACTAGAGACCGAGGAATCCTCTGCATCTCCACATGTATCACGGGAAGGGGAGAGTTGTTAGTAAGTGTGCCAATAGCGTTATCATGTAAAAATTGCGCTGGGCAGCATTATTATTGTTGTATTAATATGATTAGCAAAATAAGCAACTTGAACTCCGGATAGCCGGCTATAAGGAGCACTGCTTATATTTTTTAATAATATTCAATCATTCGACAAATTTTTCGTGGTTTCTATCGTGTCGGTACTGATTTTATCCGGCGATCGTTTGAATAAATTGAGGAATCTTATACAATAGGTTCACCAGACTCTTCATCAGATGTCGCGAAGTTAGTGGTTTGGAAGGGAATAGGGTCTAGGATTCGCTCCAAGCAAGCGACCTGTAAAGCATATTTTCTTAGGTAGTAGTTTAGTTAGTTTTTCGAGAATACTATCGCTCGAAAAAGAAGATCTTGTTTAGTTTTTGGTTCTTTTTAAACTCTGGGTAGCTACTGAGAATATCCTATGTTATCTAAACAAAAGCAATTTCAACTCCTCACAGCCGACCGTGGGAGTATTGCCTAGAAAAGCTAATCTTATCTGCGCAATGGGCCGGATCACTATTTATTGCGACATTATTTAGACTAATTTCGCTATACCTTCTCTACGATATGTTTTTGGGTTGCAAACTACCGAGTCATAACACGTTATACAGATAAAGAGTTATGATACCTCGAGATGTTATGAATCAACGAAAGTATTTCCTATTTTGGTCTATGATTAACTTTTTTTTATTAGATAATCTAACGTTAAAGTCGTGCATATTAAACCAGAGAAAAGGCTGAAAAAATTAAAGTGTTGTTTAAGACAAAGAATTACCTGGCACCAGGATATCCGCAATAAGCTGCATGTACCTAATAATTTCTCCTTGGCACAGATTTGACTTATTCCACTATTTAAAGAACGATCCCCAAGCCAAGTGCAACAGTAATGCATAAACAACCACCCGTAATCACACTAAAGGAGAGGCTAAGGCCAATTCGCTCCTAAAAATTGCTCTCGCGCCACATGGTGCCAGAGTATCTGTTCAAACCCCTTATAAATTTCACAACTGAACACTACGCCCCTAACATTCACGGCATTGTTACATCCTCCCATAGATAATGATGGGAGCATTTGCTTTTTGTCTCGGATTTGAATTTCTGATTCCGTAACCCCTGGAAGCCAGATTATGGCTACACAGCCATGTTATAATGAATTTTTCGTTAAAGATTCGTATTAGAACCTAATACAAACCTAATGCACCCCACTATATTCGAGTTTCTAATGATCAAATTTAATTGATCCAATCAGGTATAAAATTGACAATAAAAAAGCAGGCATTCGCTATTATCGAAAACAACCAAAGCATATAACACACATCTAAACACAAAGATGATTCAGTTTCCCATAGTAGAATCGATTTTACACAATTTCGACATCATTTGCAAGCGCAATACGAATAATTTTCAATTTGGAAATTACTAACTTGGCAGGTAACACCATCCGTTTCTCACTTCTTATTGTCTGTTGCAGTTGATCCGTGCTGTTCGGTATTTTTTTTGCTCTGTAAGAAACCCAAGACGAATTTCGCGCCAAATCGTATCGACCATTGTATGAAATGCCTTAACCTCACAAATTTGACAGGTGCTGGTCCTTTTGTTTACAGTTTGGACTTAACAAATGTGGAATCCATTAAAACAAGCTTAGTGCTAATGATTAATTCCCAAGAAATTTTACCGCAAAACTACTTACCGATTCAGAGAACACTAGAAGTAATTGATAAACAAATAATTAGTTCACTTATTTGATCTTGCATATACATTTTCCTACAGTAGAGAATAGGACAATTTAATTGTATGACGTTCTATAGAACATTTATACTTCCAAAAACATGATTCCCAATATATTTCAAGTGCTTCCCAATATATCTTTTTGAGAATATGAATAATCTCTAAGTTCAAGATGTAATCAACAGGACCACCACCTGTCACATTTAGTACATGACGTCACTGTGCAATGACCAATTCAGAGTTGGCAGCACCCTCTCAGATTTTAATGAAATTTTCTGCACATGAAGACTTTGTCACAAAGAGCCACTCTGCATACTTTGTTTTTCCAAAAATAATCTAGGCTATCTTTTGAACAGGGCTAAACTTTTTAACCAATTTTTTTCAAATGGTTATAGTCTAAAAATGACAAATCCTACAAAAAAGTGATTTTCACAAAATTAGTCAAATTTTTGAATTAAAATATTGAAAAAATTCTTCATTGACTCCTACACTGAAAAAAAATTATTTTAAAAACTTATAGTCGATTTACAAAAAAACTATTTTTCATTTGGATGAAAATTTGTTTTAAGATAGGTAATTATGTTCCCTACTTACCGTCAAAATTTTAAGTTGGACACTTTCAAGGAAAAAAAGTTATTTGAAAAAAACTTTTCCTTGTTCAAACTGAATTTTTTTCTTCAGTGTATTTTTATCGTAAACTAAACCAATGAAAGTCATAATCATCTCAGAATCCAATAAAACTCAGTTTGTGAGAAGATATTGTCTAATTTAGCAACTAAGTATATTTTTATTAAGGGGTTACAAACCTTTTCATTTTTCATAAAATCGATTTTTTTATTACTTTATCTGAAAGTACAACTCTTCGAGAATGTTTTCCCAAATTGTTATAGAGATCCGAGAAATAGATCGAAAGTTACAGCGCTTCGTCTACAAAGAGCAGTAGTAATTCGAAATTTTAACCTCGATTATTTCGAAATGTCGTTTTACTTAAAATATTTTTTCCGTGTTTACGATTGCCGAAAATCCACTCAATCGATTTTCTTAATTTTTCTCGAACTTTAACGATTGCTTTTTATGCACAAATTTTTGTTTCATGGATAAGAATTTTTTAAAACAATTTTTACAGCTTAAAACAGCGATTTTTTTTTACTAAAAACGTTCTCGAATGCAGGATAAAACTATTATTTATTTAACTAATCGTTAAGGTACGAGGAATACTCGTATACTGATACAATTTTTTGAGTTAGAGATTCTAGATGATCTAATGTTCTACAATCGTGATCACCGCAAACCTCTTAAATAAAAAAGAATTTTGGAGGAAAAGCCATAACTCCGCCAAATATCAATACATTTCTATAAACTTATGCTTGTTTTTTCACTGAAAAATATTCCACCAAAATACTATAATTTTTATGCAATAAAATCATTACTTTATGTCTTTACGTAAATTCAAACTTTCTTGACATTTTTATCCTAAAATGGTATGTAACCCCTTAATCAAGAATCCCATTGAAAAGAGTTTATGTCAAAAACAGATATTTCATTATTACTTCTTTATTTTCTTGTTAAATGCTGAGGAAGGATCAGGGAAAGAAATAACCACCACAACATTATGTATTCAACTTTACCAGGGCTTGGAAATCGAAGCACTGAATAGAAGCAGGCATAGTTCATTCTCTCACGAGTGTATGCATGCTTACCACCTGCTCTCAAATCCACCTATCGTGTGTAGTCTGTACTCGGCTATTTTTACCTTCGTGAATGTGTATATATGATGAATATTAATTCCTTTGAAGCCATCTGCTGTGCGATGCTTTTTTTTCATACGTTTATTTGACACAGCATTTGCAAAAGCTTTTTACGCCAGTTTCTTTTTTTACATAGCACGTCACAAAAATCCTTAAGACTAATTTTAACTATACTAGTAATTTGTCTAAAACTAACACTGAAATCACTTTATTGTTTGCTTTTTTCCTTACATTGTTATATTTCATAATGATCTAATATTTTCGGGAGTATTTATTTACTTTTTTTCTGTTATTGTCTAAATTTAAAAACTGAATATTCTAGGACACTTTAATTGGTGAATGATTAGCCTTGGATGAGAGTATGAGGAGATGAATTTAATTAAATTTTGACAGACGCTGTTTTTAGAAAATGATAGATAAGTTCCATGTATAGAGGATCGCGATACGCCAGGATGTCTCTAACAGGAACATGGATTGGTCTTCCTCGGACTTGTAAAGAGTCTACTAATTGTGATCTGGCTTCACGATATTCAGTGCAGGACCAAACAACATGCTCAATGTCATGGTAACCCTCTCCACAAGCACAATGATTACCCTCAGCGAGCCCAATACGACGGAGATGCGCATCTAAAGTATAATGATTGGACATGAGCAGTGTTTCAAAAATCACTCCATTCAGCAAGCGTTGAGAAAACCTTAGTTTGACAAATCATTAAAATCCATGATTTTATCACTCATGGTTTTTTTGGCTCCTGAGGAGTGAAAACCGCCATAGAGTGAAAACAGGTTACTAGGTTATAATTGCAGCATACAGTTTAAAAGCCCGAGCTCAATTTAAATTTTCAATTTTCATTTCATCAAGCACAAAAGCAAAACAGATCCATGGTACAGTTCATGGCAAAAGCTTCTTTTCGATAGACCTCGAAGGTCAGCATTCAATTGTTAGCGTACTAGGCTAGGCTTAGGCCATCGCAGTAATAAATAGTACACCTGTTTTGCAACCTTCCGCTATGCATTTGAACTTTTGGATTTCATCACTTCAGCAGAAACATTTTTACACCGGATTTGAGATATGTTTGCCCGTGATTATTGTTATAATAATATATTTGTTAAAGAAAATTAAATTGAAAACAAATGACTTGCTTCAACATATACAGGGTGCGCCATCTGGATGTATCCTATTTCAACATTAAACAACTCCGCCATTTTCCAGCCGATTTTGACAGATTCTGAAACATCATTTAGTGCCATTTTAGCTACAAGTCGTTTTACACCAAAAGAACGACTGAAATCGTAGCACTTTACATTGAAAACGATCGTTCAATAGTGAAAACTGCGCGTGCCTATCGTAAAAAATATGGCAGGCTCACTTCACCCTTTGCGGCGGATTAAGTAAACAAAATTGTCGAATTTGGGAGACACAGAACCCACACGTTATACATCAAACACCACTGCACGACCAGAAAGTGACTGTTTGGGCCAGAGTGTGCTCTAAAACAATCATCGGTCCTTATTTTTTCAAAGAGCGAGAGACCATCAACAACGCACGCCGCCGTTGGATTTTGGCGCACTTTGTCTGTCCACAAATGAAGAAAAAAGGTCTGAAAAACTTCTATTTTCAACAAGACGGGGTATCTTGCCACATCGCAATCAAGTTCTTGCCAAGCAATTTCCCAGGACGCGTTGTCTCAATAAATGGTGATTTGGAATGGCCTTCTCGTACTCCGGATTTAACGGTGCAAGACGTTTTCTGTGGAATTACTTGAAAAGTAAAAGTGTATTCCAGCAAATCTAAGTACCTTGGCGAACTCAAAGTTAATATACGAGCTGAAATTGCTGCGATTAAGCCCGACATGCTGTCCAATGTCATGCAAAATGCCCGCAAAAGAGCTGCTTTTTGTGTATAAAATGGGGGTAGTCATTTAATCGACGTTGTATTCTAAACCTGGTTTATAATAAATGGCAAAAAATATACTAAAAAACTTGTTTACTTGTGAAAACGGCTAAAAAACGGCGGAGTTGTTCAATGTTCAAAAAGGATACATCCAGCTGGCGCACCCTATACCTTCTGCTGGGATAATTGAGAAATTAACATTCAAATTTTGAAGACCTGTTAGCAAATTTTGAAATTAAATTAGGTCTATAAGCAGCGACAGAACAAGAATCACAAACCGGAGTGGACAGGAGGAGCCAAAACCAGGAGTGAAAACCTAAGAGTCAAAACCCACTTGGATTACTTTGATTTTTTCACTCACTCCCAGAAACGTGCATAACAATGATTGGTTTCCACCGCTCCTTTGGAAACAGGCTCCTTGGTGTGAAATGTGTGGTTTATTTGAAACACTGGACATGAGCCTAAACATCACACGGATGAAGTCCCGACTTACATCCAATCCTTTGAACCATGCCTTCGTTGATACTTTAGGGATAATGAGTGTAGCCATCGTCCCATATCTCCATTGTCCCAAGATGTTTGCCAACTAGCAAGTGTCCTCTGTCGAGAAGCGCTAAAAATTCATTGTAAGCGATGGGTTTTTCATATATTTCACCATCTAGTGCACCAATCTTGGCTAAATTATCAGCTTTCTCATTTCCCGCAATAGAGCAATGGGCGGGGAGCCACACTAGGGTAAATTTATAACATTTTCTTGTTAGGTTACTCAGAGATTCTCGTATCTTCCCCAAAAAGAATGGATCTTGATTATCAATCCTCTTTGAGCGTAGAGCTGCAATTGTGCTGAGACTATCAGTGAGGATAAAGTAATGGTTCGAGGGTAAAGTATTAATTATTTGCAAACTATAGTGAACTGCTGCTAGTTCCGCTATATAAACAGAGGCGGGTTCTGCAAGTTTGAGAGAAATTGAAAAATTATTGTTGAAAATACCGAAACCAGTGGCCTCACTGATTCGTGACCCATCAGTGTAAAACATTTTAAGGCAGTCTATGGGTTGATATTTACTTGTGAATATTTTAGGGATCTCTCGCGAGCGTAGATGATCCGGAATTCCACGAATCTCTGCTTGCATGGACGTGTCGAAGAATAAAGTGGATTCAGTAGTATCTAGTATAATGACGTATGTGGGAACAGACCTAGCAGGCGTTATTTCTTGTGACATGTGCTTGAAATACACTGTCATGAATCAAGCTGTGCGATGCTTCGCAGGCGCTATTGAGCCGTGAAGCAACATCATTCATAGAAAATTTTGCCGGTAAGAGAGGCCTACTATACAGTTCAGCTCTCTCTCTCTCATTTTCATGAGATTGCAATGGTCTAGCAGAAAACATCCATCAGACCGTTATTCGCAAGTGATTGTAAATCTGGTAATTTTATGTCGCTGGTTACAAATGAAGTCTCAATGGTTGTAGTTTTAGTAGAGGGAGGAGAGAGAGGAGACTTAAAGTATGCTCGTCGAAAATAGAACTGCTTTTAAGACTTTAACTGGAGATTCAGAGTCCTAAGTTAATTTACATATTTTAATGCAACATTTATGCAATATGTTCATAAATTTTCATTGCGAACTATTTCAAATTGAGTAAGTGACCGTGAATCTCCGAGAGCATTTTGAAAACAAAATTGTTTCATGGTGTACATCTTAACTGAACAATATCTACTGAACCAATCGGACGGTTTACGGTGACATTAAAAATGTAACTTTTTTTAAAAGCGTGCAATTCGCGAATAAATTTCAATCTATCAAACCCCGAATTTTCTAATTTAACTAATAAGCTTTGGTAAGCAATCTTCAGGTTAGATATATCTTAATCGATTAATAGCCAAACAAATAAAATCATTTAATAAATTACAGTGTTATTACAGTGCAAATCTGAAACTTTGACAATTTTAGAATTAAACCGGATCCAGTTTGAAATTGAAACAACGAGAGAGAGTGTTCAGCAGCGTTTTAAATTATATAGGAGTTTCAAAGTAGCACTGAAACTGAAACAGTCATATCCCCAGCAGAGCGTTTTGTTTTGAAATTTCGAACAACTTAGTTTTAAAATTTAAAAACTGCTATACGACGCCGTTCTATTTGTTGATGATCTTAAAACACGTTTAGAACTGTGTTTTAAAAACAAAGAGAGTATTAAGCACAGATACACGAATTTTAAACTAATTAGAACACTCGCTAAAACTGCTGCTGAGGGAAAGCAAGTTCTAGTTTTAAAATTTTCAATTTTATATTAAAGAACTATCAAAATTATGAATATAGAACTGAAACACTCCTGAACATGCCCTTAAAGATTGTCACAAAATGTTTTGTATCTATACATAGCTACTCATCTAGAAAAGCATTATCGAATATTCAAACGATTTATACTCCATTTGAATTAATCCCTTATAAAAGTATCTATTACCAAGTAAAGTTCAGCTGGAATTCTGCAGCGTTTTACTTTATATAGGTGTTTCAGTGTGGAACTTGAACTGGAACAGTTACATCCCCAGTCGAGGGGCAGTTCACTCCCCATTCAAAGTGAATTGAAAATACCCAATTGAAAAAATACACCAGAAATGCTTCAATACACCTTAATACATTTAATGCGCCGAAAATACATTAATGTACTAAAAATACGTTACTTCTGGAAGAATTTTTCAATACGTCGAAAATACACAAAACACAAAAATACGTTAGTACCGGAAATATTTTTCAATGCGTCGATAACAATCCAATTCGTCAAGTAATACACTGTTGATACAAGCCATACAAATATTACATTAATTTCATGCCAAATGAAACTAATTCAGTATATTTCTCATTATGACATAGCGTATGTTTTTTTCAAGCTAGATTGTTTACTTTTCTCGGAATTGGAACTCCCAGCAAACGGATTCAGAATCGGTGAATCATTAGAATGACAAGAAGGCAGGAATCAATCAGAATTCTTGTTAGTTTGATTCAGAGGAACGATCCCATAATCTTTAAAGAAAACAAACATCCCGTAGATTTGAAAATACTCCCAGGGGACGTGAACATAGGTAAATCCGAAACTTCCTACCAGCATCAGTAGGAAATTTTTGATCAAGAATTCGGTCGTTTTATCGACATAAAAAATGGTTTAATGTTTACCATAAATAGTGAATCTCTAAAATCTTGCAAGTTCGAAGTTTGCATTGCGATGGATCATTTTGTTTAGATGTATAGGTTGCATTATAAATCAACACTCGTTGGGGGAATAGAATCGAAACCAACGCTCGATGGATTGAGAATGCAAAACACAAGATTGTACGCAGCTCACCTGGGTTCCATTCCCAACCCCGCACATAGGGTTAGAGATTTTTCCACAAGAGATTACTCTAACCATAAAAGAGGCGAATGACCCTAAGGTTAAAACCTCTATAATCAAAATAATAAAAAAATAATACAAAACACAAGAATCCGAATTACGTCGCTTGGAGGTTTGAGTTCAGCCATAACTCTAAGTTCAGTTGGAATTCCGGCTGGATTCTGCCAAAATTCAGGCTCTAGTGACACAACCGAGTCTAGTACTGTAAGTAGGGGTTTGCCCACTACTCGGGTTCTTAATTGCCCGGCGGACCCTTCCTTTCAGGGCGGCCTAGGTGCTTCTACAGAATTTCGGATTTCGTTTCACAACAAAAAAGGTAAACAAAACAAATTTAATTTTACCGTGTTTATTTCCTCCAACTCTCTCCACTGCTGCTGCTGCTGATCTGCTACTGCTGAGCGGGTGGTCTCGTCCGACCGGCCGTGACAGCAACGGCCGAGTTCTCCCGATTTGGGTTGACTGCTCCGGCAGTGGTCCTTGACAATTAGCTAGGGAGGTGAGCTTAGCTCGTTTGTTGGAACCTCCCTAGCGACGATGGTGACGAATCACCGGATTCTTTGCTCCCCGCAAAAAATCCCGGAAGACACCGCAGTGTTCTTCCCAGGAGAGCCGTTGTCCACCCTGCTTCGCCCTCCTTGGCGATTAGCTGGGAAGGAGAGCAAGGCTCGTTCGGCTTATCCTTCCCATCGAGGGCGGATTGGTGCATCTGGATCCTTTGCGGTTAGCCGGGGAAGCGAAAACTCCTTGTTGATTAGCTTCCCCCGACGGCGATCCAGCACCAGAAACACTATGAGTGTCCAAACCACGGGCCGGCACTTTCCGACGGATATCATTCCGTCACACACGCGCACTTCACTCAATTGTCGTGGCGGTCAACTGTCCCAAAACAGCGTATCGGGGACGTCTTTTCTAAACCGTGGTCTGTCACTATCTGGCTTTCCACGATGGCCGCCTTTTTTCACTCCACCCAAAACAAACACCAAAACCAGCACCAAAAAAAAACCGTACCGCCGCATAGCTGTCATCACCTATGCGCAGCATAGCCAGTACACTTATTTCAGCAGCAGGAGAGCGGTGGCCTATCTAAGCCCTATGTTATTTATACATAAATATGAAACAAAATTTTCTACACCTATCTAGACCAACAGAATCGTTCACAAAAGCTAAAACAAACAAAATTTACGAGAAAAAGTGAACGATCATAAGGAACAGTGGTGAGCATTATGTTACATAAACAATGCACTCTACGGAGAGAGTACGTACAAATAGGTATATTTTCACCCAGTGCTAAATTGTTACCCTGACGGGTTACAGTACAACCACAGATAACAGACGTTTAGGCTAGAACAAAATTTCTTCAAAAACCTGTGTAAATTTTCAAATTGATATACGTTGAAAATCTGTGTTTCACTATTGCCATCTGCGCAACTGTTCGCTACACGTGTTTGACAGCTGCACTCTAACTGCATTGTAGTGATCACTGCGCCATCTGCAAACGTTTGCCAAACATGTTTCAGATGTCTGATTTATTCGGAATTTCAGCAGCGGGTATTTACACACGATTCAAATCGAGCGTAAACGTCTGTTATCTGTGGTACAACCAAGGAATTTCGGCTGATTTTACTGAGGAGCATCTCATTTTTACCGAGAAGCATCTCAATTTTTGAAATAAATTTAGATAATACTGTAGTGATTAAATATAATACCGCGTTGCTCAAAAAATACCATTGGGTAAACCTAATTTGAATTCAGCAAACCTAATTAGTTCTCACCAAACTAAAGATGAAGGTTTCTTCAATTACATGTTCATCAGCCTTGGTTCAACAATAGCAGCATATCTGGTAAATCTCCCCGCTTCCTGCTTCTCACCAGTAGAAGCAAACTGAAGAAGTCACTAATTCTCTAAATAATAAAATTTTCATAATGCTTAATTGTTATTTAATCTTGAAAAATCACTAGTAATTCCATTTGTACTAATTTTATTATTTGCGTTTATGAAATTATTCTACTTGCATTCTACAATAACATTTAAACGTCAAAATTCAGTAACATCGGTTTCAATTGATTATTCAACAAAAATACTATGCGTGCATACAATTGTACGTTTTAGTACACTAATCCATAAGAATTATGAATTAATTCACCAATACGCATAATACATTGCATTTCGTGAACAATACACAAATGCGTTTTTAATTCGCTAATACGTAACTACTATGAAAAAAATAATCAATACTCAT
The DNA here is from genome assembly GCF_030247195.1 of Topomyia yanbarensis. NCBI lineage: Eukaryota > Metazoa > Arthropoda > Insecta > Diptera > Culicidae > Topomyia > Topomyia yanbarensis. The sequence continues at coordinate 261,043,158 of NC_080671.1, read as the reverse complement.
CAATACACAAAATACATGTCATTTCGTGAAAAATGCACAAATACGTCTCTCAATACGTTAGCCTGAATCGAAAATACTAGAGTGAGTCGCCCCTCGTCCCCAGTATAGCTCTTTCGAACAGTTTTTTTTAAACTCAAATTGGTATACAACGCCGTTCTATTTGCTGCTTAATTTAAAACACGTTTAGGACTGTATTTTCAAATACATACATAGAGAAGCACATACTCAGGCTGGATGAACTGGGAAAAATCGTTTTGAGTCCTGTAAGATATGGCGTGGCATAAATTTTAAACTAAAAAGAACACCCACTCAAACTGCTCCTGTGGAGAGTAAGTTCTAGTTTTAAATTTTTTATTCAAAATTATGAATCTAGAACTGAACAACTCCAGAACTTGTCCTCGTAGGGAGTGGGCGTAGCGTATTGGTAAATCGATTGCCTTGTACGCAGCGCACCTGGGTTCGAGTCCCGACCCCGCACATAGGGTTAGAAATTTTTCCTAAGAGATTTTTCTAACCCGAAGAGGCGAATGACCTTAAGGTTAAAACCTCTATAATTGAAATAAAAAAAAACTTGTCCTCGTTACTTGACTCGAAGTTGTTTCCCCAATCCATCGAATTTAAGTCTATAGGCTGAATACTATTTGAATATTGGAAACACAGTTCTATACGTGTTTCAGATGGGGCAAAAAAGGGTAGCGTATACCAGCTTTAAAATTCGCAACAAAACTGTTTCAGATAATAAATCAAATCGCTCTACTTGGTATGTGATTGTTTCCTTTCCGGTTGCACTCAGGGATGCCATTATGACAGATTTATCTGGCGCAAAGTTTTTTGCAGTTTTTAGACAAAAAGATAAGCCTCTCATTCTACCAAATTTTAAAATTATTAAAGATGTTACACACAAATTTTGGAAATTTGGGTTAGATTTTCCCAAGGTATTACACACAAATTTTGGAAATTTGGATTAGATTGGTTTTTGACCCGCTGATGCACATTCTATGAAGACTAGAACGTATGTCAAATTACTTACTTTTGGCTTTACTACCAAGAATCTTTATAGATTAGCTTCGCAACTTTTTGAAAACAAATCAAAACTGAAACTACTCCAACATAACTCTCTTCGCCCACCAAAACTAAAAAAGCTGAATCTCTCTGGTACAAAGACTCGCCATCTCTCGCCGTTTGTTTACCATTTATCTGACAGTGTCATTTCAATTGACTATTTAACTATCTAGGATTAAATCGTACAGCCATAAAAACCTTTCTAGATTTTCAAGTTTTTTTTGTTTTTTCATGGATATGAAGCATAATTTCGGCTATATTTTACATATTTTTCGCGCGCATCTGGTTCAAATGCTAGAACAGATTATGTCACACAATGAATGTATACAGTGACTCGTTTTTATCACCCTCCTGGTGTACGTTAGACTGACAAATGAAAAATTGACAAAACCGGTAGGGTAAGGTGGGGCAAATCCGACCGTTGGGTAAACACGTCCCCCTCTGTTAACGCGATTCGGAAGCACTACGCGAACTAATATCAATGTTGTCGTGTAGAGCATCGACAATAGTCATAATGCTGGTATGACAGCATTTCATTTGCCTACATTGAGATGCTCAAACGACAATAAGTGTATTTTTACAACTTTTGATTTGATTTTTGTGCATCATTAACTACAGGATATTTTTGATTGTTAAAGTGATTGCATAACAAATGTAAGTGGTTTTAAATTCTTTGATTAAAGTCCTACAAAGTGCATAGATGAATGTAGTCCAACTTTTTTCATATTTTTTTTAATTGCATCGTAATGAAAAATGACGCGGTGGGGCTAATCCGACCTCTAAATAGCGTGGTATCTCCGACCGCTCTTTTTTGCTAAGAAAATGTTTATTTATCAAATTGAAATATATTTTTATTGTTATTATTTATTATTTTTTTGCACAATGGTTCATAATTACAAACGAAAGACACAAAAACGTGATGAATATAGTATTCGTCGAGCCATTGCTCCGATGCAAGTGGGAATATCTCTAAGTGCTACTGCTCGTGATCTTGACATTCCAAGATTGACATTGAATTCCATTTTCTTTATGTTACAATTCAATAAAATAACACTTATTGATTTATCATTGAAAAACGCTTTTAATCCACCTAACAGTGTGATGAGACATTTCTTATAACTCTTATCACTCTCTTCGGATATTGTATCGTTTGAGAACATTTAGATCTTGATGCTTCGCGATGTTTTTGATAACACATACTACATGGGATAGTGGCAGGACTCAGAGAATCGCTCAAATCAGCATAGGACAACATCAGTGCTAGAAATCTCAAACCAAATCAATGGGAAAGCGAAAAATGGCCCATAAAATAGACATACCAACGAATTATTGTTAATGCTCTGTTAATAAAATATCTAAATTGTGGTGGGAAAACTGAATTTTCCTAAAGGGGTTATATATTGTACTGAGCCAAAAAATTCGAATTTTTTTTGAATCGATTTGAAGTTTATACTTTACTCAAATTTCCAACGCGACTGAGAACTAAGAAATCAACGCTTTTTCTTGAAAACTACTAGCAGTGACACCATTCAAAGAAAATCAACAGTGAATATTTCCAGTGTTTTATATTCTAGATTGCATGATTCAGTGATCGAAACCCAAAACTTCATAAAGTATTTGAAATTATTAAATTAAAATTTGTTTTTGCTATTGAAATTGACAAAATTATAGTATCGCCCCTTTGGCGATTGTTTACATTTTCGGTCCCACCTATCAGCATTGAAGTATCGCCCTTACGTTTTTTACAATAACTACAGTTTTACACAACCGATTTCGTCCGGGTTTTTTCAATAGCGATCATTGTTACTATTTACAGCTGGTATCAGCTTGATAATCCTAAAAAATACGAAAAAACAGTTTCGCCTCTAAACTGCTAACAAAAAAAGTATCGCCCTGATTGTTTGCATGGAGCGTGGAGGGCGAAACTTTAAATAAACAAACAAAAATACAGTTTCGCCCGTTGTATTTTTTGCTGTAGTTTAAGAAAGCAAAATCGTAGAATCCAAATTTTTAGGTTAATTTGTTGCGTTTCAAAGCCCTCATACGCATGTATGAAAAAAAACCTTATGTTTATAAACTCAAGTTTTTTTTTGCGCGGTTTTTTTTTGCGCGGTATTTTTTTACGCGGTTTTTTTACGCGGATTTTGAAATTTACGCGGTTTTCATTTACACGGGTTTTGAAATTTACGCGGTTTTCATTTACGCGGTTTTTGAAATTTACGCGGTTTTCATTTACGCGGTTTTTGAAATTTACGCGGTTTTCATTTACGCGGATTTTGGAATTTACGCGGTATCCATCAATGAGCTTCCCTTTATCGCGGATTCTTAAATTTAAGTGGTCTTCATTTACGCGGATTTTGAAATTTACACGGTTTTCATTTACGCGGATTTTGAAATTTACGCGGTTTTCATTTACGCGGATTTTGAAATTTACGCGGTTTTCGTTTTCGCGGATTTTGAAATTTACGCGGTTTTCATTTACGCGGATTTTGAAATTTACGCGGTTTTCATTTACGCGGTTTTCATTTACGCGGCTCGTATCCCCCGCGTAAAAAAACCTGAGTGTATTTGTAAGTATCGCCCTTTTCACAAAAAAGCGTTGAAATGGAATCGCAGATCCTGATATCACGCTATCTCTGAAGTGCATGCGTGCATAGTTCCAAATTTTACTTCGACTTCGACTTTTTCTAAAGGTGACTTCCCAGTAGTATCCTTGATTTGAATTATTATCGCTAATCCTAATGCCAAAGAACAAATAAAAACCTCTCGAAAACGAACCATTTGGGAAAATCATCATCATTACTGGAATTTTCATTTTCACGAAACTTTTCGATAACCTTCCGTCACTTGCGTTAATGCACTGGGTGCACAGTGCTCTGAAAACCTAGCGAAATCGTCTTAGGGCACCAGCGGGTCTAATTCAGAGCTATCTGCGCGGCGAGTTAAATCTGTAAAGAATACTAAAAATTAATTTCTCTTCCATCATTTTCAGTTCAGCAATTCGAGAGATCGTGCTCACCGCAAGCCATGAAAAATAGACTACGTTGTGAAGCGATGGTCACTCTTTATTAAAAAATCACGGTTAAATAAAAAATTAAACTATTAAAAAATTTCAAATAGTTTTTAATTTTCACAAACTTATTAGGAAAAATTGTTTAATAAGCTTACGTAATATTGTGTAGGAAAAAAGCTGAAAGTTTCAGTATTTTCGCCATCTGCAACATATAAACCCTTAAGTATACCAATTAATTGGTAAACGAACTGGAATAAGTTCGCCAAATTTTGGAAGAAGTCTATAAAATAACCCCTTGAAAGCTATCTAAAAATTGTTGAAGTTCGATGCAATAAAAAAATCCCCAAAAATGAAATGTACCTATTAATGTGAAATAATACATACAATAAAGAATAATACATACAATAAAGACCCATTTTTATTTATCTCATGGTGTATTTTAGGCTGACAAAATGGGGACATTGACTAAATCGGGCATTTTTTTTCTTTATAATAAACTGAAGCTGTTAAAATATTCTTCCCGTCCCTTGATGTAGTCTGATAACTATTTCTGATTATGATGAACTTTTTATTTTTACATATTTCCATCTTCATGAAAAGGAAAACATGCGCAAGAAAGGATTTACTCCAATTCAGTCTTGTTCGTCTGCCAGAGCCCATCAAACATATGTTCATATTTGGCTGATAAAATAGGGGTTTCAATGTATTATAATAGATATTCAGCATTCGAAGAAGTTTATTGTGAACGAGTGTAGAACGACTATGTTTCTACTTGCTTGCCAGAAATTCGGTTTGGTGAAAATCGATCATGAAAAGGAAAACATGCGCAAGAAAGGATTTACTCCAATTCAGTCTTGTTCGTCTGCCAGAGCCCATCAAACATATGTTCATATTTGGCTGATAAAATAGGGGTTTCAATGTATTATAATAGATATTCAGCATTCGAAGAAGTTTATTGTGAACGAGTGTAGAACGACTATGTTTCTACTTGCTTGCCAGAAATTCGGTTTGGTGAAAATCGATCATACTGTCCAAACGGCATAATTCCGAAACCGTAATTTTTGAAGTTTTAAAATTATGCAGAATTAATTTTTCAGAAAATATTAACAGAGTTCGTGTTGTCTTTAGCGAATTTGTTGAGACTTTATTATAATCATGAATATTAACCTGAGAAAATTCACCATAAATACTTCTTGGACGATATACCGTCAAAATTATTTTATCAAATGATGCGCTGTTTAACGTTTGTAAAACTCATTGAAGATACTAAACCCCCGAAATTGGCGGTTTCAAAATGATGCTATCTTAACCTTAAATTACTGTTTTTAAACATTTGACCTATACATATAATTGGTCATACAACAAAAATCAAATGCTCATCAAAATCGATCAGAACCTGCTAGAGAAGAATGGAAATCGTCATTTTTCATAAATTTCTCTCTACATTCGGAAAGTGTTATCCTCGTTATTAATCATATTACGTTTTCGTCTCAACTCGACGCTTTCCAAAAAAAACCTGTTTTAGGTGGGTGCAATTGTGCTTTTCTCTAGGGTTACCAACCGTCCTTATTTTAAAGGGCATGTCCTTAATTTCGATGATTTGGGAAAGTGTCCTTATTTTTACTTCAAATGTCCTTAGTTTTAATCTTAATCCATGTTATATTTGAAATCAATTAGATTAAATTCACTCAAGCGAATGAAACATTTTACTCGCCATTTTAGTTGTTCTTCACTTTCTTATAGTCTTTTGACTTGTTATGTTCAGATTAATGATTCAAAAACATTGATTAATTTTATTGCTTGAAGAAAAGTTACAAACTAATACTTTTGATGTTTCTCATCTTGTTGAGCGCTGACAGAAAAAAAAAGATTTGTCCTCTATTTCAAACCATCGAATTTTAAACAGCTATCACTTTCTAGCGCAGTCGGCAAATTTCTTTGCTACTTCATGAACTTTAATCAATAAGTTCTATACTTAAGGAAAAACCTTGATTTTCGGAAATGAAAATGCAAAAAATAGGATTTCTTGTACTAATATCCATACAAATTTCAAATGTAACACGGAATGCCACGACCTAATATTCTGCATAGTTTCTTAGGACCCCAGAAGAACAAAAAAGCGCTGTTCTAAAAAAAATATTGAAAATCTTTTCTTAACACCACTCAACCAAACACATTTTAGTCAAAGATGAGTAAAATTTGTAAGTCTCGGTCAAAATTCAAGATGTCCTTATTTTGCTTTCAGCCCATTTGGTAACACTATTTTCTCATTTGTCCAGACTACGATTCCATGGCTGGTTATGTTCAATACAATGGTGGAAATGAATATTACATGTTCAGTACGATTTGCACATACATACAATGGATCGACAGCCACGATCTTGAGATACTATGTGATACTGAAACATCGCTTGAAACCAGCGGCGGATCATGGAGAAAGATCCGGAAGGTCCAGGCCCTGCCGAACATTTTCAACTTGTTAAGAAATTTTAAACTAGTTTTAATTTTAAAGTAGCAACCCCTCACTGCATACTCCCTCCGGGCCGGTATGATTGACGATTTTTAGAGTGATTGCATAAGCTTTCTATATTAGAAAGGCAAAAATGTACCAAAGTCCAAAAAAGTCAATTTTTGTCAAACATCTCAATGTTTCATGCATTTTAAAGTCATTTGGCATCAAAAATACAAATTTGATTTTGAAATTTTTCATTTCATTTGTGCAAATCGATCCAGCCATCTCTGATTAATAAAGGTTACATTTTTTTCCACATATACACATACACACACATCATACACACACAGACATTTTCCGATCTCGACGAACTCAGTCGATTGGCATATGACACTCGGCCCTCCGGGTCGGGATTAGATTGACGAATTTTAGAGTGAATGAGAAAAGCAAAAACATTTTTAGCAAATGTTGAAAGTTATGCATTTTTTTTTGGTGAGCAGTTCTATGTTTCGTAGACATTAAATCAATTTGAACTTCGCTTCCTATTAACTAAAGACCTTTATTACAGTACATTTCTACAAAAACGAGCTCAATTTGAAAATAAATCTGAGGATTATGATTGATTACAGAACTCTGGAATTTTCTATTGGAATGTTTCCAGGCAAAAATTTGATATTGATGCAATTAGACAACTGTGAAATCAAGACCAATAGATCACTTACATATCAGGACCCCATTCCGACAATTTATCAAAAGTCCTCATGATGTTTACAACAACAGGTTATCAATGTACGGATCAAATAATTGTTATTGTAATATTAGATTAAATCAGTCTGCATCAATAAATTTTCAACTTCAATCCAATATTTTTTTGGGTCTGGGGGGGGGGGGGTGGTTGTATGGTGTTAAACCCCAAAACCTTCTCTTGGCTACGCCGTTGCTTGTAGTTATTTATTTCGCTTTTCATATTCCGATATGTTTCAGATCGATCCGATGGTTATAAATTAGAAAAAATGCAGTCAGAAGGTTCACACAAATGAACATTTTTGTACTGATAAGTTATCAAGTTCCTTCCAGACAACTTGGAAGTGTTCGGTGATTATTTCTAGCGGTTGTAGATAGAAAAATGAAATACAAAATTCGATTTATCGAAATGTTTGGCTTATTTCAATGGATTATTACTATATTGAACAATAAATAGGCGACAAAGAGTAATCCACAAACAACAAGCCGTAACTTTTAAAGTATTCAAAATAGATATTTGAAGTCTTCAGTAAAGTTATTCGCAAAAGTAAGAGTTACAAATTTGCTGAAGGCATGATTTCGATGTAATTACTTCCAAGAAAATTTGTGAAAATATCTCACTCGTAGGGGGATTAATCAGCAAAAGCACAATACCAAAAGAAAGGTCATATTCACTCCATTAAATTCTCCGAAGATACTATTGACCTAAAATAAGCCGTTTTGGCGTTAATAATAGATTACATGTTTTTGGTCATATTTCTGGCAATGGGAAATGATAAAAATCTTTCGTCCGCATTTAATGTTAAATATCTCTTTTGATAATAGTCCGATTTCAACAATCTATAGCTTGTTCGAAAGGTATTCGTTAAACCTGTCTAAAAACATATAAATTGTTAATCTATATTGTCAATTTCGGCAGATAATTCAAAAAAACTGCGAAAAACGCCATTTTTACGCATTCAAACATTCATATCTTGGAAACTAAACATCAGAATCAAAAACAAATTAATAGCTTTCATACTGTTTTTTAGTTCTTTCATTTAAAATTGGTTTGGATAAGATCGGTTCAGCCATTGCTGAGAAACACGAATGAGAATTTGTCCGTTACATACACACACACAGACACACACACACACAGACATTGTCCCAAATCGTCGAGCTGAGTCGATTGGTATATAAGACTCGGCCCTCCGGGCCTCGGAAAAAATCTTGAAAGTTTGAGCGAATTCTATACATTTCTTTTATAAGAAATGTAAAACCATAAAATTTGAGTAATATCTGTATTAAATATTAACGTTTCAGAATTATGATTCCACGAATATGTACAACCGTCAAAAAATCTTACCATTTTCTGAGAAATCGAGGGATCTGCACTACCCCCACGTTCTGAATAGCCCCGGGTTCTTTCATTCTTTAAATACTCTACAAACTCCCTATGGAAGATTTCGGATCGAAAAGCGTGGTGGAGAGCGGCACGATAGCCTTTGCGCTCAGTGGGGAGGCAGGTGTAAATGTGGCATCCGAAAAGTTAATGCCACCAATGCCGAAGGTCCAAATCTTCTACCGCTTCTTGTACCGCCCGGACTCGCCAATACTCTTCACTTGTACGTAAATGATAAGTAGGGTGAAGTGCCCATTTTCACCATACTAAGCAAGGTGCCTCACTAATACGTTAATTTCTCCCCCTACAACCAATGGAATGTGTAAAAATTGATATCAACAGCTTTGCTTCGTTGTTAAGAACCAATATAAGAACACAAATGCGCTGGAAACAATAAAATTCTCGTGCTTGAGCGCAACGAAGACTCGAATCGAGTGCCCCTATTGTTGCGCTACCATTTGACTAAATGTGTTGAACAAAGATGGCAGACACTGCTCTAACCAACGGCTTCAAATGGGTACGGTGATAATAGAAACGGGAATGGGCTCATCACCCTACCTATATGACGAACGCTTTTTATTCCCATATTTCCACCAGTCGAAGTGGTAAAAAAATGTTTGCTTCATTTCGTGTAGCAAGGCGTGAAGCAGAACGCCACATTCTCATTATAAACTAACGATAATGAACGTGTAACAGATGTGCTGATTTGTTTTGTAACGATAATTTCCGCAGAATAGCTTCGCGTTGTTGCGACAATGCAATGCCCGACGACAATTCTCTGAAATCATTAAAGGATGACATAGCTGATTTAAAAGATGTCGTTAAAGCTTTCTCGGTTAAAGTCGACACAAAACCGCTATCTCCAACGGTAAATACACCTTGGACAGGGATTGCTGCATATAATCCCGTTCCAAACACTCCTAAGCGCAAGCGTGAAGATGATCCGCTCAAAGCAAAAATCACTAATATTCGTGGAGCAAAAGCTGCGTTTGAAACGATAAAAACAGTATCACCACCTGAGGAGCTGTTATGGGTCTACTTGTCTGCATTTGATCCCAGCACGACGGACGATGAAGTTTCTAGACTTGTGAAAGATTGTCTGGGAAAGGATATGCAACCAAAAATAGTTCGCCTAGTTCCTGAGGATAAGGATCTCTCATCGCTGAGCTTCATCACCTTCAAAGTTGGCGTTAGCAAATCATGCAGGGATAAGGCTCTGTTCAAAGACTCTTGGCCGGAGAACATCTACTTTCGTGAATTTGTGACCAATTCAAAAATTCAACGGCCTATCATCAGGATCGCTGCGAAGAAGAATCCATCTGGTGGTGGACAGTAGCGCCAAACTATCCCGGATAAACTCGTCTGTCTAACTTCATGTTCCTCGGTGAGCGACATCGGACTACCTGGCGAATCGGCAACTTCTTCTGTGTCAGGTAAAGCCAAGAAGGGTATATGTCCTTCCGAAGCACTTCAAGATGCTGCACACCCTCAATGTAAATTTCACTTACAGTCTGCTGATGAACACTACTCAATCGACTCTACCGCTTCAGCGAACCTTCAATGTCAAAATGATAATTTCGATCGCATCGCATCTGTCCGCTCAGTATGCCTCCCATTGCAGTCAGCCGCTGGACGCAACAGTTATGACGCAGTCATTCCCTCCGTATCGCAGCTTGTTCCCCTTCCTGACAACAGTACATCCTGCTCTCCCCGCGCTATTTGCGGTGATAGTGATCATCGAGACCGCAGTCCTGAAACTTGGAATGCAGCACGACACCTCTCACATGACACTGATGGTTTGCGGATTTACTATCAGAACGCGAGAGGGCTTAAGACGAAAATTGATGACGTGTATTTAGCTGCTGTGGACGGTGACTACAATGTTTGCGTCTTCACCGAAACATGGCTCGATGCGCGTATAACATCAGTGCAGCTTTTCGGCGATGCTTACACCGTATACCGTGCGAACCGAAATAGTGGCAACAGTATTCGTGGACGTGGAGAAGGAGTTTTGATTGCTGTTTCCACCGCATTTGCCTCATGTGAGATTGATGTAGGTAGTTTAACCAGTGTTGAGGCTGTTTGGGTTAGAATTACAACTCCATCGAGGAACTTTTATATTGGTGCTGTCTATATTCCTCCTGAAAAGCGACTCGACTGCAATATCATGCAACTTCACATGGATGCTGTGAATAACGCTTCTTCACAAGCTGGCGCGGATGGCGTGATGATTGTCCTTGGTGATTTCAATCAGCCAGGACTCATTTGGGTGCCGTCACGACACGGATACGCTTCAGTGCCTAAATGTCAGCCTCCTAGCAAGCCGCCCTGATCAAACAGCACTCTTCGAAAGCTAAAACGTACTCGAGCAAAAACCCTACGTGCGTACACAAATCGACGGTGTCCTCTTTCTAAGCGCATGTTCACTTTAGCCAGTAATGAGTATCGTTGTTACAACAAGCTTCTGTACAAACGCTATGTAAACCGCATTCAGAATAATCTACGCCGAAATCCGAAGGGCTTTTGGTCATTTGTCAACACGAAGCGAAAAGAAACTGGACTTCCATCAAGGATGCTTTACGACGGCGAAGAAGCTACGACAACTGTGGCGAAATGTACGCTGTTTGCCAGATTCTTCTCGAGTGTTTTTTCAACTGACTCGCCAACCGCAAACGAACTCGAAAATGCCTCTCGCGACGTTCCTGCTTGTGCTGTTGATTTGGATGTGTTTACTGTCTCTGAACAAATGGTTATATCTGCAATTCGGAAAACCAAGTCATCTTATGCACCCGGCCTCAGTGCTATACCTTCAACTGTATTGAAAAAAATGTTCGGACTTACTTGTAACACCACTTGCATATATTTTTAACCTATCGCAAACGTTTCCTGAGGATTGGAAATGCTCAGTTATGTTCCCGGTATTCAAGAAAGGTGACAAACGCAACATAGCGAACTATCGCGGAATCACTTCGCTAGGAATCGAATCTGAAGTGTATGAATCAATTATCAACGAGGCGTTATTTTTTGCTTGTCGACACTACATTAGTACATCTCAGCACGGATTTTTCCCAGAACGTTCAGTCGAGACGAATCTCGTCTGCTTTACGTCATTTTGCACGGAACAAATGTCTAAGAAATTGCAGGTGGATACTATTTACAGTGATCTAAAGGCAGCTTTTGATAGAGTTAATCATGAGATACTGATAACATAGCTTGATAAGCTAGGGTGTTCTACTAGATTCTGCCATTGGCTTCGATCCTACCTTGTGCACCGTGAAATCGTTGTTCAAATTGGCGATATTGTTTCAGAATCCTTTTTCAACACTTCCGGAGTTCCTCAAGGTAGTACGCTAGGTCCACTACTTTTTTCACTGTTCGTGAACGATGCGGTTTTCGTTCTAAGCCGTGGAGGAAAGCTGTTTTTTGCCGACGACTTAAAAATTTTTCTTGTTATACGGAATGAAGCCGATTGCCGTGAGCTACAGCATCTTATTGACACCTTTTATAGCTGGTGTGTAAGAAACATGATGGTCCTTAGCGTTGCAAAATGTTTTGTCATCAGCTATTATCGAACGAGAAATATGGTTACCTTCAACTATAACATCGCAGAAACTCTACTACAACGCGTTGACCACGTGAAGGATCTAGGAGTCATTCTTGATGATAAGCTAACGTATACTCATCACGTCTCAGCGACCATCGACAGAGCCAATCGTTTGCTGGGATTTATTTTCAAAATATCCAACGAATTTCGGGATCCTCTATGCTTCAAGGCTCTTTATTGCTCATTGGTGCGCCCGCAGTTGGAATTTACAAACGTCGTTTGGTGCCCGTATCAAGCTACATGGAGCCTTAGGATCGAAGCAGTCCAGCGTAAATTCATACGATATGCGTTACGTAAATTGCCGTGGAACGATCCATTAAACCTGCCACCGTACGAGGACCGTTGTCGTCTTTTAGGACTTACTACTTTAACACGCCGGAGACATGCAGCGCAAGCTACCTTCGTGTCAAAGATTCTGCTGGCTGAATATGATGATCCGGAGCTACTATCACAAATCAACCTCTACGCGCCTACCCGTTCTCTTCGCCCTCGAGCCCTGCTGCATTCTGAAATGCGCAGCACTAACTACGCTACCAATAGTCCAATTTTAGCAATGAGTCGTCGCTTCAACGAGTTTGCTGAAATTTTTGACTTCGTCATGAACTCTTCGCAGTTTCGTCGTCGTGTATTATCACTATTTTAATTATGTTTAGTTTACCTTAGTTTAGTATAGTTCATTAAGACAAATTGTCAGTTGGACTTTTTTTTATAGAAATACAAATACAAATACGTCGTATACCACTTCAACGTGCAAGTGTATTCATGAAGAGCATCATCGGACAGCGCAGATTCGATGAAGGAGAGACGTAAACTTTTCAGTTTTGAGAATGTTTATTTCGTCATGCATCTGTTTTCGGGAATGCATGAGCTACCTCTCGCCGGGAGGGTAAGTTCATTCAAGTACTCAGCTTTCTCACGTTTAGCTGTTTGCGTCAGGCATAGGTTCTCATTTACGCATGAGAATGAGTGCTATCATGTAAGGGGGAAATCGCAATATTCGTTCATTTGAAGCTTCACAATCCAAACCCTGAACTTTACATAATTATTTATTTATTTTTATTTGTAACATTTGTTTAAAACTATCTTCATGCATGCTACTTTGTATTATTTCTATGCAAGGAAAATATTTTTGGTTCATCTTCTTAATTACAATACCTTTTCGCCTCTACTTTGCCACCAGGAATATGCACAAAACTGTGGAATTTCTAAGTATCAGATAGGGTTCGTCGCGGTTGCGGTAATTACCGCAACCGCGCGGTATTTACCGCACTCGCACCGCAAAAACTGCGTTACGGTGAGACACTTTTTCCCGCGGATGCGGTGCGGGAAATGAGCATTTATCGCGCGGTATTACCGCAACCGCGCTTCAAAAAATAATTGATAAAGTATGCAGTCTGCATTAAAAAGTGAATTAAAACTATGCTTTTACCATTTGAGAAGGACGCAACTAGATTTATTTTCTGAACGAATGCTTAGCAATGTCATTATTAGAAACATCTCTCTCTCTCTCTCTCTCTCTCTCTCTCTCTCTCTCTCTCTCTCTCTCTCTCTCTCTCTCTCTCTCTCTCAGATCGTTCGATTTTTATTTATTACCCTACAATAGAGAAACATGATAAACATTTAATTGCTCTAATTTCCATAGACTTGACAATGATTTGAAAAGAAATCCGAATATAATCTCTATTCAACCTATCGCTACTTGATTTTTTACATTTTGGTCATTCAAATATGATAAAACATACTGTTACTAAGAAATAAAATCTATAAGCTGTGTCCAATATAATTTGGCACCATTATTTTTACGACATATTTTGAAAACTATTTGTTTTATACTTCAATGAAAAAATTTACAAACGCACCTTTTCAAATACATAAAACGCAAAATCCAATCATTGAAAAACAATTGAATTTTTCTGTCAAATCCAATTACAAAATGCATCATTTCTCCTGATTCCTCTTGGTAATCGTGGAATTATGAATCCTTTTCAATGGCATTTTCTCGACAGTGAATTTTGATTAATTTGGAGAACTTAGAGATGAACTAATGATACTACGACTTAAAAACAATCCAAAGAATGTAATTATCATCATCAAACCAAACGAATTTGGAGGAATTTTTTTTTCGCGTGCGTCCATCGTTCGTCCAACTGGGAATATTCTCTACCAAATTAACGAATATTTTTTTTCAGTTAGGAGTATTTTGTAACTTTTTGAAAGTAAAGCTTTCGAAGTTAGTGTAGGGCATTGCGATTTTTGTTGTGTTTCTCAAAGTCTGCCTCAAGGTCTGCTGACAAATGTCAAAGTTATCCCAGATGCCAAATTTTGCATGGTTTGGACAGTTTTTGCCTTAATTGAAAATTTATCTCGAAACTTTAACCTAGGGGTTAGGTATTTTTACATAGAATCTGTATACAAAGTTTGAAAGAAATCGGTTAAGTAGTTTTTGAATGGAAGGTAACACCGCAAATCATGTTTTTCCAGATACGTTCTACAAAAAGCTTCGTCATCGAGTCGTTTGTCGATATTTTTGCATGGAAAAATTACAGCATGTTATTGAAATGATACACTATAATGTACAAAAGTTTTGATCAGTTCGCTTCACGCAAAGTTTAAAAAAATCGAGAAAAAGTAATTTTTTTCACGCCAAAATCCTTATCACTCTTAATAAAACTTGCAAAGTTGAATATTTTCATAAATGTTACATTTTGAGGAGTCCGTCAAAGGTAATTTTCGTGTAAATAAGAATAACATTTTACTATATATGGCTACACAAAACAAATGATTAATTTTTCAACACAATTTTTATAATGCATGATTTTTACCGCATTACCGCGCGGTGCGGTGCGGTAAATGCAATGCGGTTGCGGTAAGCGGTGCGGTTTTATTATTTTTTTGCAGTTGCGGTGCGGACTAACCCTTTACCGCCCACATCCGCACCGCGACGAACCCTAGTATCAGATATTGTTTTGGCGTTATTATGCAGTCCTCAGAGTTCTTTTGATATTTTGTAGTGCTGTTCAATTAATATGTAGCAGAAAATTAATTTTTGATATTTTTATCAGTTTGTTCAAATTTCCAGTTGGATAACTTTCGGGGAGTGGTTTGTGGTATTTTCATAGTCGCAAGCAAGACTGGCTCCTTTTGCCATTCGCTTGAGAGAGCCACCAATAGCATCACAGGGTCCTTTTCCATGAAATGCCATTCTGCACTTAATTCGTACTTTGACTGGAATCTACACAAGTTTGCGAAATTTTTCATATTTTTGTATTATGCTGCTGCTACACCAGACATAAAATGAATTTTAGAAAAAATTGTCAATTGCTTCATAAAATTTATCATTTTTGAGATGAACAAATGAACTGCAGTCTTCCAGTCTTCATTCAAGTTTGTTATGAATAAATACCAAATTCGTTACTGATACTTTTTGCATGTAGAGTAAGGTGGGGTAAAAGTGCGCGTGGGGCAAAAGTGCAAATAGGACTTTTAGAAGCACACAAGCGCTAGAACCTGGCAACTCTGTATGGATTTAGTGTATCATTAAGTCAACTAATCGCACATATAAGTTTCATATCCAAAAGGAAAACTCCTTTCAGTCCGTCTCTATACGGAAACTATTAATAATCTCCGCGATATCTGAAACTCACCTAAGAACCACCAACGACTCCACAGTGTTCGCCTGGGAGAAATAAAGGAGGAGTTCGGATGAACGGAGCACTTTTGTAAAATAAACTTCACTGTTTAACGTGTAACAATCGAATGCAGCAGTAGCTGCTTTTATTAATATTTCTTACCGTACCCAACTACAGAGATGCCAGCTGAGCGTAACGTGCGTTACGATATTGGAAAGATGTTACGCTAAGGGCGTACACATCAGCACTTTTCCTTTTAAAAATTTCAACTTAAAATTATAATAACAATTTTTGTACATTTATCAATTAATCTTTATACAATGCAAAAGGTATTCGAAATCAGGTTTTCCTGACTGTTTCAAACCTTACAAATTTCAGAGCTTACTATCTAGTAAAAAAAACGAACAGTTTGTTCTTAATTTTGGCAATTCATCTTAGAGCTTATAGATAAAACTCTTATCCACTTTTGCCTTTCGCAAACGTTTTGACCTCCCGGTTCAGATTACGATAATTTCGACGGAACTAAGTCAAATTTTCTTTTCACGCCTCTCCCGGGCAAATCCTGCTCAGGAAAACCCCTGAACTCTTCCTCCTCACTCATCGTGTCCTCAATATCATTCTCCTCCCCCTTCGGCAACCAAGAAACCAGTGGGTTCCTTCTTCCAGGACTGTGGTCCTTAATTCTCACCTGGGAACGGTGTGCCATTACCGGCACGCTTCCAATTGAAATCTGGAATGTATTTTTAGAAAAGCGTTTTAGAAAAATTGCCTTTAGCCATCTCATATGGTTATGAGGGTTGTGGTTCTTGTACCACACCTCGTCACCCTCCATCAGATTATCAAAGGTATCAATGTTTTTTTCAAGGGAACGATTTAATGAACTTTCCCCACTAGGAGGGGAAGCCGTCAACATTTGTTGTTTATAATTCTTTTTTGGGTTAAGCAAGTCAATAAGCTTCTTTGGTGTATAGCTAAAAATTCTTTCAGATGGGAATTTTCCCTCATCTGTCAGACAACTATTTCTATAATTAAATAAAAATAAATTTAATTGGTCCTCCCAATCCAATTCTTTAGTTTCTGGTTCCATTAAAAACTTTTTTAATACATCCTTAACTGTTCTTACTAATCTTTCCGCTTGACCGTTACTTGACGGATTATAAGGAGGACTTTTAAGGACTTTAATTCCTTGCTTTTCTAAAAAGCTCACGAAACTATAAGAATTGAACGGTGGCCCTCCGTCAGAAACTAAAACATCCGGTAACCCAAACCTAGCAAAGAAGGTTACCAACTTTTTTAGGACTTTTCCAGAATCTGTGCCATTACGCATGTATTCAATTTCAATCCATTTGGAGAAGCTATCGACCATTAATAAAAATGTACGATGTTCAAAATGAAAGAAATCAATATGTATTCTACTAAACGGTTTTGTTGTCGGTATCCACGCAGACTCTATTTTGGGCTTCGGAACCGCAGTCATGCTGCTGCAGATATCGCATTGTTTTACATAGCTTTCTATATCACCATTTATCCCGAACCAGTACACAGTTCGCCTAGCCAATAACTTCATTTTTACCATACCAGCATGATTTGCATGCAAAAGCTTAAGAACCCCGCTTTGCATTTGCTGTGGTATTACAACCCTGTTCTGATACAACAAACATTCGTCCACAATTTCCAATTCATATTGATTAGCGAAAACGTTAACAAAGCATTTGCCTACCTTTTTCGGCCAACCATATTTCATATAATTAATTATTTCCATAAGGAATTTGTCAGTTTTAGTAGCATTGGCTATGTTTTTTGAATCAATGGGGAATTCCTTTCCGAAATTTATATGTCTTAATAGTTCTTCGTCCAATTGCTTAGGAACTTCTTCCCCTAGTGGAAATCGCGAGCAAAAATCCGCATTTCCCATTTTAGATGATGGCCTGTATTGGATATCGAAATCATAAATGGATATTTCCAGAATATATCTCTGAAGTCTAGTAACAAAAATAGAGTTTTTACCCTCTTTGCCAAAAATCCCCACTAAAGGTTTATGATCAGTGAAGACCGTAAAATGTTGTCCATACAAATATTTATGAAATTTTTTAATAGTAGATACCAGAGCAAGAGCTTCTAAATGTAAAATGGGGTAATTTTTTTGTGCTGTGTTCAGCGAAAACGATGCGAAACATATTGGCTTCTCAACACCGTCCACTATATGGGCAATTACCCCTCCCAGGCCGTATCCTGACGCATCAGATACAACAACAATGGGCTTTTTTGGATCATAAAATTCTAAAATATTTGCATTTAATAACGAGTCTTTACTTTCCTTGAATGCCTTGTCGCAATTCGCATCCCAAATAAATTTGGCTTCACTCTTTAGAAGATTATACAAATGATAAAGCTTAGCGGACAAATGTGGTATGAATTTGTGATAATAATTTATCAGGCCCAGAAACGATTTTAATTCCGCCACATTTCCTGGCTGCTTTGCCTCTCGGATGGTTGCAATTTTGCTTGAACATGGCAATAAACCCTGCCTGCTGATGATGTGTCCTAAATACGGTAGTTCGCTTACGAAAAATTTGCATTTCTCCCAGTTTACTTTGATGTTTGCTATCCTCAGTCGATCTAGAACTAGCTCTAATTTATTTAAACAATCTTGCAAATCTTTACCCGCGATTAGAACATCATCCAAATAACAAAATACGTTATCGATACCCTGTAATACTTGATCCATGATCTGTTGAAAAATAGATGCACTCGATGAAGCGCCTTGAGGCAATCTGTTGTAAGTATACAATCCCTTTATTGTATTTATAACCATTATTTTTTTGGACTTTTCCGACAAGGATAGTTGGGTATATGCCCCCTCAAGATCAAGCGAACAAAAAACATTACATCCCGCCAAGCCGGCGAATAAATCCTGCGATGTTGGTAAAGGGTAAGTATGAGGAATTAAACATTTGTTTATGGATACTTTACAGTCAATTACAAGCCTTATATCGTCATTCTTTTTCATGACAACTACAACAGGAGAAGCCCACTCGCTTGTTTTTATTGGAGTAATAACTTTTTCTTTTTCCAACTTATCCAAATATAATAAAACCTTGTCCTTTAAGCGGTAAGGAACATTATAAGCCTTTTTAAATATTGGCTTGTCTTCTTTTAAAACCAATTCTGCTTCATATCCCTTAATAGGTGCAGAAAAATCTTTGATAAAGACTTCCTTAAACTTTTGCTTAATTTCTCTAACCAATTCAGTTTCTTGCCCTTCCTGTTTGATTTCGTTAATAGAATTTGTAAAGAATTGTCTCCAATTGGTGAAGAAAACATCTAAACCATCGCGTCCCAATAACGGAATAAAATTGTTGTTACAATTCAAAACAACCAAGGTCAAATTTGCCTGTCTTCCATTGAACTTTACTGAAACATTTGTTTCACCAACTATTTTTAAGCTGTTCCCGTTTACTACCACTAATTTCTTCTCTGATTGTTTCAGAGGCATCGAAAAGGTTAAATCGTATTGTTGTTTACTCATAACGGTTACCGATGAACCACAATCAACCTCCATTTGGAGTGTTTTACCCTCCATAAAAACATTGATCAAACAAGGATTATTAATTTTGTTTACATAAGTTACCAACATACATTGCGTTTCTCCTGCATCTGGTTCATCGTCGCTGTCAGCCTCTGTTGACATTCTGGTGAAAAGCTCGTTCAGCGACTTGTCCTTGCTGCCTCCAGGTTTCCCGTAATTATCAACAAATTTTACTGTATCCCTCTTAAGGTTCTTTAGTCTGAAACACTTCTTTTTTATATGCCCCTTAATTCCGCAAAAATCGCATGTTAATCTAGAATAATCTGCCTTCCGTCGTTCGGACCCACGTGGCCAAACAGCCTGTTTGAATATGGGATTAGAAGTATCCGTTCGGTTGTATGGATTGTATCCTAGTCTAGACTTGACTGGGCCTCTCGAGGGACCCGGCGTATTTTCGCTGTTATTAGCTTGGGCATTTTCAAGGGCGTTCAAAAGTTTTTTCAAAGCTACTCCCGGTTGGTTATTAATAGGATTTATTGATGCAACCGGTTCAGATTTACTCCCAATACCCATGGATTGCGCATTTGATTTGGCCATCTGCCACGTTATAATAATTTTTTCAGTAGCCTCACAACTTAAATCCTCGTCTTCATTCAAAATTTTTTGTTGCAATGCGGTATCCGCTATTCCCGAAATTATCCTATCCCTCACAGCTTGGTCCTTGAATGTCCCGAAGGAACAAAACTCCGCTTGGAGCTTGACCGCGAGAACATAATCCTCCAGGGATTGATCAGGATGCTGAGTTCTATTAGAAAATCTTAGACGTTGAACTAAACCAGATGGCTTTTTGTCAAGTCGAGTTTTTAATTTTTTTATCATGTCGTCATACGACACCTCGTTTAAATTCCCAGTAGGGTACTGAAGCTTTAACTCGGAATATACAATCGGGCCACCCAATGTAATAAAATGGGCCTTCTTTAGATTATCGGCCACTTTATTGGCCACGAAACAATATTCCAATCGATCTATCCAATCACTAAAGGGAGTGCCCTTTCTGTAAGGCTCGATAAGTGAAGCCATACTCATTTGAGACATATTTTCTATTTCAATTCGAAAAAAAAATGGAATAGAAAATTAAAACCAATTTTGGGAAAAACAATATTACACAAAGAATGAATTGAAAATAAATTAGAAAACAGATTGACTCACCCTACAAATCCAAATAAACAGTCGGAGCTATTTCGCTGACTTATCACGGTCGACCTTTGCCGGCTTTACCCTAATCCTTGTAAGCGCCTTTGCTTCTTCTTGCGGTGTATCTTTCCACGTCACTTCTGACTAGTATCCTTTCACCGTCCTGTCTACCGGATCCGATTTCGGTCTGTTCACTGGATCCAGTCGGTTTTGTAGCTATACCGAATAAAGAAAAAGAACAATTAATTATTCCGGCATAAGACAATGTATTTGTTGAAACTAAATAATGCAATTAATTCAAGCTAACAATGCCTAAATTACTATTGTTAGTGAAACAAAACACCTTTTGTTACATAAACAAAACTACAACGCCGCACCACAAAAGGGCATCTAGTCCAACAAAAAGAGAAAAAAAAATCCTTTGTCTCTAAATGTTCCACCAGTATAACCTTTTTCTTTTTTTTTTTTTTTTAAACTTTTGTCGTCTATTTTTCTTATATTGGCCACAATTGGTAACTTTACCCTCTTTTAATACACGCACACGCAGTTAGGAAATGAACTGGAAAAGCAAAATGGCGCCTCCTTACGATGTGTCTAGACCACGCCACTCGCAAACTGCCGGGAATCAATTTTACCGTTCTATATAACACATTCACACGGCAATTAAGGCCGTTGCACTTCCCCCAGAGGAAATAAATTCACCATAAAAAATGCAATGTGAATTCGGGCACACTTACGCTTAATGACCGACAACTAGATGAATATGCGAAAAGAAAAGAAAATGCCGTTTGACGGCGTTATTAATTATATGCACTTCACTTTGTCCTCGTCGCCAGTTTTCATATCCAAAAGGAAAACTCCTTTCAGTCCGTCTCTATACGGAAACTATTAATAATCTCCGCGATATCTGAAACTCACCTAAGAACCACCAACGACTCCACAGTGTTCGCCTGGGAGAAATAAAGGAGGAGTTCGGATGAACGGAGCACTTTTGTAAAATAAACTTCACTGTTTAACGTGTAACAATCGAATGCAGCAGTAGCTGCTTTTATTAATATTTCTAACCGTACCCAGCTACAGAGATGCCAGCTGAGCGTAACGTGCGTTACGATATTGGAAAGATGTTACGCTAAGGGCGTACACATCAATAAGCATGAAAGGTTTAAATATAGTGGCTTGAAATTAAGGGGGAAGGATTATTTTTCGCTGATTTGATATTATTTTTTGAATTTTGGGAATCATAAATTGGCTGTTTGAATAAATCAGGATCTATAATACTACAGTACCCTAAAAATCTTCAACATATGGTTCGTTGCGAGATATATTTGATTTGACGAAAAAATTCAGTAATTTTCGTAACAATTAAATAAGTTAAAACACTGACAGTGGGGTAAAAGTGCGCATAGCATATCCGCCCCAAATCAAAAGACGCGAGTGAAGCTTTTTATATAAAAATTGAACTAATTCTTCCATGATTTAAAGAAGGGATAAGCATCTTCAATAACTGCGAGCTCACCGGTCAAATTACGACTGATATGAGCGGTTTAGGAACAAAAACATCAGCATAACTGGTTCTAAGGAAAAATATAGAGTGCCGAAAGCTCAGAGTAATTAAAAAAGAACCAAAAAACTATGAATATGTAAATAAAGATGTATTTCCAATATAAATAGCATATTCGCAAGAATTCTTGTAGTGATCTACCCAACTATGACAAATAATGATGTTAGCAGGGGTGACAGTTTGATCATGAACCACATTGTCTAAAAGATGAAACATCCAAGTTTTTTCAACATAATGGAAAACTGAACAACATCAACCGAGGCAGAGGGAGGGGTACTTTTTAGTTATGAAGGAAGAGTAAGAGGGGATGGATATCCTAAAATTGATTAGTTTAATTTATGGGCGGAAATAAATCGGCTATTTAAGCTGTGTGCACTTTTGCCCCGTGCTATGCGCACTCTTGCCCCGACCATGGGGCAAAAGTACGCATTTGAATATTCATAAGAAAATAACTATTTCTCGGATTACAAGCAAAACCAAGAGATATCTAGTATTACGTTTTGAAGATGTGTGATGAGAGTAATAATTTGTAATCATGCCGATTTTCCAGTGCTTTTCTACCAATAGTTATTTTACGAAAACTGTTAGGTGCGCACTTTTGCCCCACCTTACTCTATAAGACAACTAGCAGTTGGGAAAATGGATTCTGAGATGATTATTTCATTGATTTAATTTTCGATAAAAATACATTGAAGAAAAAAATTCAGTTCGGACAAGAAATAGTTTTTTTTCCAAATAACTTTTTTTCCATGAAAGTGCCCAACTTGAAATTTTGACAGTAGGTAGGGAACATAATTACCTATCTTGAAACAAAATTTCATCCAAATCAAAAATGTTTTTTTGTAAATCGACTTTAAATTTTTAAAATATTTTTTTGTCAGTGTAGGAGTTAATGAAGAATTTTTTCAATTTTTTTATTAAAAAAATTGACTAATTTGGTGAAAATCACTCCTACAACAGTTTTTTGTAGGATTTATTATTTTTAGACTATAGTTATTTGAAAAAAAATGGTAAAAAAGTTTGGCCCTTTTCAAAAGACAGTCTAGATCATTTTTGGAAAAACAAAGTATGCAAAGTGGCTTTTTGTGACAAAGTTCTCATGCACAGAAAGTTTTATTAAAATCTGAGAGGGTGCTGCCAACATTTGTTCGAGTTGGCGCGAAATTCGTCCCAATTTTCCGGTATTTCCATCGTTTTAGTACATTTAACTTATTGCCAAACTGAAGTTTTACTTATTGTTAATCGTTTACCTTAACTGAATAATATTATGTCACAAAGTGGAAGTTTTGCCTGTTTTTAAAGCAAAATTAACAGGACGAATAAACACCAGCATCGAAGCCTTTTGTCTTTTGTATTGTTGCTATAAGCTGACTGGCAGAAGCAGCGATCGCCCGCCTCATACTATCTGATTGTTTGAGTAACTCGCAACTCGCCGAACGCGGATTTTGTCGCTCGTGATTATACTTGATTTTCTTCGTGTAAAACTACTCAATTCAACTAATTTTTGTGTCAGTCTGTCCCCAGCCTAATAACGCAGTTTGTTATTAGCCTTATATGTGAAATTTCTACGCCAAGCATTGAACAATTACAATTTTTGCTACCGTTCGCACCCGATCATAGTGCCATTGTTTACCGCATCGAATAGCAAGGAGGACGCAGTGGAATAGTAGATAACAACAAAGCAAAATCGATTGCCAAAAGTGCCGAACATCGATTCACTCAAATGATTTGTTTACGGTCTGCGAAGCTTTGTGTAAGAAAAAGTTCCACGCAAGCTGTGTTGGGTTAACTGAGTCTCATGTCTGATCTCTTACCTACAATGTTATTTGGCTGTGTGATGAATGTTTGAAGGAGTTTTTTAGGATGCGTGATGCACAAGGTACGGTTTCTGTTTCGCCAATTTGTACGTCTACGAAAATCGATGAGGAGATGGCTAGCATAAATACAAAGATTGAGGACATCTTGAACACGCTTTCTGTGATAGCATCAAATTCTGACAAAGTAATAAACCGTCAGTCAACTCCAGTTGCATCGCCAGTTATTCAAAGCCACCCAATGAAAAATCGTAGCAATAACACAAATCACGCATCGTGCAACTCGACAAAAGGAGATGACGAGAGTTTTTCGCTTTTTCCCTCTAACATTGATACCTGTGTGGCAGAATCGGATGTGAGTTTTATGGTTGTACAGGCTGTAGGACTCAGAGAAAGCGACAAAATCGAGGTAACGAAATTAGTACCAAGTTGGAAGTCAACTGATACTTATATTTCTTTCAAAATTGAACTCGGTATGAAATGGAAACCAATCGTATTGAATGCAACAACATGGCCTAGTGGTGTCAAATACCGTGAGTTCATAAATCGTGCGAACGTTACTTGGAAACCTGGTTCCCGATACGCATAAATCTGCATATGTATTGTGACTAAATATTTTCGTGTGTGTATTTTGTTTAGTGATTCTGATTATTTTTATTATTGTGATCCTGTATGATGTCGATAGAATAATTAGGATAATTATATGTTCAATGTGTTTACATTTCTTATAAAAGAAATGTATATAATTTGCGCAAACTTTTAAGATTTATTCCGAGGCCCGGAGGGCCGAGTCTTATATACCAATCGACTCAGCTCGACGATTTAGGACAATGTCTGTGTGTGTGTCTGTGTGTGTATGTAACGGACAAATTCTCATTCGTGTTTCTCAGCAATGGCTGAACCGATCTTATCCAAACTAATTTTAAATGAAAGAACTAAAAAACAGTATGAAAGCTATTAATTTGTTTTTGATTCTGATGTTTAGTTTCCAAGATATGAATGTTTGAATGCGTAAAAATGGCGTTTTTTGCAGTTTTTTTGAATTATCTGCCGAAATTGACAATATAGATTAACATTTATATGTTTTTAGACAGGTTTAACGAATACCTTTCGAACAAGCTATAGATTGTTGAAATCGGACTATTATCAAAAGAGATATTTAACATTAAATGCGGACGAAAGATTTTTATCATTTCCCATTGCCAGAAATATGACCAAAAACATGTAATCTACTATTAACGCCAAAACGGCTTATTTTAGGTCAATAGTATCTTCGGAGAATTTAATGGAGGAAATATTCCCTTTCTTTTGGTATTGTTGTTTTGCTGATTGATTCCCCTATGAGTGAGATATTTTCACAAATTTTCTTGGAAGTGATTATATCGAAATGATGCCTTCAGCAAATGTGTAGTTCTTACTTTTGCGAATAACTTTACTGAAGACTTCAAATATCTATTTTGAATACTTTAAAAGTTATGGCTTGTTGTTTGTGGATTACTCTTTGTCGCCTATTTATTGTTCAATATAGTAATAATCCATTGAAATAAGCCAAACATTATTTCGACAAATCGAATTTTGTATTTCATTTTTCTATCTACAACCGCTAGAAATAATCACCGAACACTTCCAAGTTGTCTGGAAGGAACTTGATAACTTATCAGTGCAAAAATGTTCATTTGTGCGAACCTTCTGACTGCAATTTTTCTAACTAATGACCATCGGATCGATCTGAAACATATCGGAATATGAAAAGCGAAATAAATAACTCCAAGCAACGGCGTAGCCCAGAGAAAGTTTTTGGGGTTTAACAACATAAAACGCCCCCACCCCCCCCCCCCCCCCACCCAACCCAAAAAAACATTGGATTGAAGTTGAAAATTTATTGATGCAGACTGATTTAATTCAATATTACAATAACAATTATCTGATCCGTAGATTGATAACCTGTTGTTGTAAACATCATGAGGACTTTTGATAAATTGTCGGAATGGGGTCCTGATATGTAACTGATCTATTGGTCTTGATTTCACAGTTGTCTAATAGCATCAATATCAAATTCCTGCCTGAAAACATTCCAATAGAAAATTACAGAGTTCTGTAATCAATCATAATCCTCAGATTTATTTTCAAATTGATCTCGTTTTTGTAGAAATGTACTGTAATAATGGTCTTTATTTAATAGGAAGAGAAGTTAAAATTGATTTAATGTCTATGAAACATAGAACTGCTCACCAAAAAAATGCATAACTTTCAACATTTGCTAAAAATGTTCTTGCCTTTCTCATTCACTCTAAAATTCTACCATCTAATCCCGACCCGAACAGCCGAGTGGCATATGCCAATCGACTGAGTTCGTCGAGATCGGAAAATATCTGTGTATGTATGTATGTGGAAAAAATGTGACCTCTGTTTCTCAGAGATGGCTGGACCGATTTTCACAAAGTTAGTCTCAAATGAAAGGTACAACCTTCCCATCGGCTTCTATTGAATTTTTTTATTGATTGGACTTCCGGTTCCGGAGTTACGAGTTGAAGAGTGCAATCACACAGCAAATTCCCATATAAACTGAAATGAAAAATTTTCAAAATCAAATTTGTATTTTTGATGCCAAATGACTTTAAAATGCATGAAACATTGAGATGGTTGACAAAAATTGACTTTTTTGGACTTTGGTACATTTTTGTCTTTCTCATATAGAAAGATTATGCAATCACTCTAAAAATCGTCAATCATTCCGGCCCGGAGGGAGTATGCAGTGAGGGGTTGCTACTTTAAAATTAAAACTAGTTTAAAATTTCTTAACAAGTTGAAAATTTTCGGCAGGATCTGGACCTCCCGGACCTTTCTCCATGATCCGCCGCTGGTTTCAAGCGATGTTTCAGTATCACATAGTATCTCAAGATCGTGGCTGTCGATCCATTGTATATATGTGCAAATCGTACTGAACATGTAATATTCATTTCCACCATTGTATTGAACATAACCAGCCATGGAATCGTAGTCTGGACAAATGAGACAAGCACAATTGCACCACTAGGTGGATTAAGACAGGTTTTTTTGGGAATGCGTCGAGTTGAGACGAAAACGTAATATGATTAATAACGAGGATAACACTTTCCGAATGTAGAGAGAAATTTATGAAAAATAACGATTTCCATTCGATTCTAGCAGGTTCTGATCGATTTTGATGAGCATTTGATTGACCAATTATATGTATAGGTCAAATGTTTAAAATC
This sequence comes from Topomyia yanbarensis, assembly GCF_030247195.1. NCBI lineage: Eukaryota > Metazoa > Arthropoda > Insecta > Diptera > Culicidae > Topomyia > Topomyia yanbarensis. The sequence goes on along the minus strand of NC_080671.1, from coordinate 261,015,939 downwards.
AGTAATTTAAGGTCAAGATAGCATCATTTTGAAACCGCCAACTTCGGAGGTTTAGTATCTTCGATGAGTTTTACAAACGTTAAACAGCGCATCATTTGATAAAATAATTTTGACGGTATGTCGTCCAAGAAGTATTTATGGTGATTTTTCTCAGGTTAATATTCATGACTACAATAAAGTCCCAACAAATTCGCTAGACACGAGCTCTGTTACTATTTTCTGAAAAATTAATTCTGCATAATTTTAAAACTTCAAAAATTACGGTTTCGGAATTATGCCGTTTGGACAGTATGATCGATTTTCACCAAAACCCCCACCAAACCGAATTTCTGGCTACGCCGCTGACTTCAAGTAAGTAGAAACAAAGTCTTTCTACACTCGTTCACAAGAAACTTCTTCGAATGCTGAATATCTATTATAATACATTGAAACCCTGATTTTATCAGCCAAATATGAACATATGTTTGATGGGCTCTAGCAGACGAACAAGACTGAATTCGAGTAAATCCTTTCTTGAGCATGTGTTCCTTATCATGAAGATGGAACTATGCAAAAATAAAAAGTTCATCATAATCAGAAATAGTTATCAGACTACATCAAGGGACGGGAAGAATATTTTAACAGCTTCAGTTTATTATAAAGAAAAAAAAATTGCCCGATTTAGTCAATGTCCCCATTTTTTCAGCCTAAAATACACCATGAGACTGATAAAAATCTTTATTGTATGTATTATTCACTGTGTTTCACATTAATAGGTACATTTCATTTTTGGGGATTTTTTATTGTATCGAACTACAACAATTTTTAGGTAATTTTCAAGGGGTTTTTTATAGACTTATTCCAAAATTTGGCGAACCTATTCCAATTCGTATACCACTTAATTGGTATACTTAAGGGTTAATATGTTGCAGATAGAGAAAATACTGAAATTTTAAGCTTTTTTCTTATACAATATTACGAAAGATTATTAAACAATTTTTCTTGATAAGTTTGTGAAAATTATAAACTATTTGAAATTTTTTAATAGTATAATTTTTTTTATTTAACCGTGATTTTTTAATAAATAGTGACCATCGCTTCACAACGTAGTCTATTTTTCATGGCTTGCGGTGAGCACGATCTCTCGAATTGCTGAACTGAAAATTATGGAATAGAAATTAATTTTTAGTATTCTTTACTTTACTCGCCGCGCAGATAGCTCTGAATTAGACCCGCTGGTGCCCTAAGACGATTTCGCTAGATTTTCAGAGCACTGTGCACCCAATGCATTAACGCGAGTGACGGAAGGTTATCTAAAAGTTTCATGAAAATGAAAATTCCAGTAATGATGATGATTTTCCCAAATGGTTCGTTTTCGAGAGGTTTTCATTTGTTCTTTGGCATTAGGTTTAGCAATAATAATTTAAATCAAGGATACTACTGGGAAGTCACCTTTAGAAAAAGTCGATGTCGAAGTAAAATTTGGAACTATGCACGCATGCACTTCAGAGATAGCGTGATATCCGGAGCTGCGATTTCATTTCAACCCTTTTTTGTGAAAATGGCGATACTTACAAATGTAAACATAAGGCTTTTTTCATACATGCGAATGAGGGCTTTGAAACGCAACCAATTAACCTAAAAATTTTGATTCTGCGATATTGCTTTCTTAAACTACAGCAAAAAATACAACGGGCGAAACTGTATTTTTGTTTGTTTATTTAAAGTTTCACGCTCCATGCACACAAACAGGGCGATACTTTTTTTGCTAGCAGTTTAGAAGCGAAACTGTCATTTTCGTATTTTTTTAGGATTATCAAGCTGATACCAGCTGTAAATAGGAACAATGATCGCTATTGAAAAAAAACCGGACGAAATCGGTGATGTAGAACGGTAGTTATTGTAAAAAAACGTAAGAACGATACTTCAATGCTGATAGGTGGGACCGAAAAAGTAAACAATCGCCAAAGGGGCGATACTATCATTTTCTAAATTTCAATAGCAAAAACAAATTTTAATTTAATAATTTCAAATACTTTATGAAGTTTTGGGTTTCGATCACTGAATCATGCAATCTAGGATGTAAAAAATACAATAGTTCTTAAATAGGAAATAAAAGTCTGGAAATATTCACTGTTGATTTTCTTTGAATGGTGTCACTGCTAGTATCGCCCTTTTCAAGAAAAAGCGTTGATTTCTTAGTTCTCAGTCGCGTTGGTAATTTGAGTAATGTATAAACTTCAAATCGATTCAAAAAAAATGCGATTTTTTTGGCTCAGTACAATATATAACCCCTTTAGGAAAATTCAGTTTTCCCACCACAATTTAGATATTTTATTAACAGAGCATTAACAATAATTCGTAGCTATGTCTATTTTATGGGCCATTTTTTCGCTTCCCATTGATTTGATTTGAGATTTCTAGCAATGATGTTGTCCTATGCTGATTTGAGCGATTCTCTGAGTCCTGCTACTTTCCCATGTAGTATGTGTTATCAAAAACATCGCGAAGCATCAAGTTCTAAATGTTCTCAAACGATATAATATCCGAAGAGAGTGATAAGAGTTATAAGAAATGTCTCATCGCACTGTTAGGTGGATTGAAAGCGTTTTTAATTATAAGTTTTCAATAAGACCATGAAGGTCAGTTGAAGTTATTAATAAATACAAATACAAATATCTGTTTACACTTTGCATTGAAAGAGGGAAATTAACTGTGGGAAGTGTACGCTTCACGTTGAAAAAACCAAAATAGTGATTTGCGATGGTTTTTGCGATGGTTGGGGCGTAGGGTAACCAACCAATTTTGGACTCCTAGAGGCAGTGAAATTACGTGAACGTCAAAAAATATTTGCTTGCCTATGGTTTTTAATGCAATACATGCATAGACTAATGCATGTATTGCATTAAAAACCATAGGCAAGCTCTAAAAATACTGTTCTTGAAAGAAAACTGTCAATGGATGTTTTATACATTGACATAAACTCGAAAATGACATTTCTTCACAGCATGACTTTTTCACATTTCGGACCCTTCCACACTAATTTGGACAGTGTTCCAAGCATATTTTGGACACACTGAATGTGACTGAATATATTTTGGAAACAGTGAAGTTTTTTCTACTAAACTGACCTACTGACTCGTTCTCTTTGCAGTATATTTCATGCATGAGAGAAGAACATAAGCAAATCAGTGACTGCTAATCAAAAATCGTACATTAATCTTTATATGAAAGTAGGGTTGCCACCCCTCCCGGTTTGACCCGGAAACTCCAGTTTTCGGGAGCGATCTCCGGGTCTTTGGGTTTTACATTAATTTCTCCGGGTTTGGTGGGAAGAAGCATAGGTTCAATTTTTTTGGAATTAATTGATTCTTTACAAAATATTTAAAAAGTCAAAATTAACTATTACTCTGGTTAGTTTTTCCCAACTAACCCTTCGTTTCAAGGTGGCGAAGAGTTCACCAAATATTGCTAATTTCTTTCACAAAGCAATGAAAATGAAAAACAAATAAAATTTACTACAAATTAACCTTCCGGAAGTCGCGCTAGTACACTGAGTGCACGCTGCTCTGAAAATCTACCGAAATCGTCTTAGGGGACCAGCAGCTGCTCGTTCGGTAAGCCATATGCGCGACTTCCGGAGGGTTAAGGAAAGTAATATTTCGCTATGTGCTACAATTGAAATGTTGCATTCCACTAAGTCGCTCAAAATGGTGTAAAAAAGTTATTTTAGTGCAATTTTACCAAATCATTTCCCTCTTAGTGGTGCTTATCACCAGCTGCACTAAGGTCTGGCAGATTTGTTCTAATCCAACTGACTAGGTCAACATCAAACGAGTTCTTGCGGTGTTGTTGCTACTCCAGCAGTGATCCTTAACTGGGCTAGGGAGGTGAGTTTTGCCCCTTTGTTGCGAAATTAAAATTCGTTGGTGACGAATAACCGACACCACATAGTGTGATGTCGCAGCTCTGTCTCTTTTGCTCTCCTTCTCCTGTTAGTTGTGGAGGAGAGCAATGCTCGTTTGACCTCCACAGTGAGAGTAGCTGGTGCTTTTGTATTCTTGGCACTTATACGGGGAAGTGAAATACTACACCACATTAAACCGATAAAACCGTTCTCAAGCGTGAAAAATTTACATTTTTACTTTAACGTGGTAATAAAAAGCAATTAAAGTGCTCTAAAATGCCTAGCAATCGCTTTGATTCCAATTTCTGTCTCGTTCCACTCAAAATCCACCACCTCCTAAATCAGTGAATATCTCCGGATCAAAGCCTCTCCAGAGATGGCAACCCTATATGGAAGGCTGACTGCATGAAGTATTTTTTTAGTTCTATCATTTGGAGAAATAGAAAAACTTTCGGTACAATTAGGTTACTGCAGACTTAACAAAGCAGCATTAAATGTTATGCAATAGAGTTAACAATAATATATTTCGTGTAACAATTCATCTGTAGCAGTATTATGAAGTAACGTCCTCAAGTGGATGACAAATCAAGGTTCAAAGTTCGTCAGGAATCTTCTTGTACTAAATATTAGTTTTCAATTCTTTTGTTTACGAAATGGTTTCTTGTTATTCTTTCTAAGCTCAGTTTTTCTTTGTTTCTCTTCCTTTACTTTCCTTTTTCTTCAGTTTTCGCCTTGTGGTATTCAACTGTTCGGCGCAAAGTTAAAACAGCAGGACTACGTCGCTTGAATCGTGATGTTCGTGTGAGTGTTTCAGGCGATTCTAGGAATTCAGCAAGCACACTCTTATTACCGTTATTTAGCTATGATATGTCTGTTAGATTTGTCAACATGTAGCTCGTCGAATTCAGCAAATTCGAATTACAAATGTTCTTCAACATGGATTTCTGAAGTCTCCTCTTTGGTCATATTATGGTCTTCAATGAAATGTTCCTCAATCGTTTGATTTTCGTCATTGGTTTGAACATTTTTAAATAATTTTACCAGAAAGAGCAATCGACCTACCGTTACGAAATTTTTCATTCGTTTCGAGCACTCAGTCGAGATGGAAGTCTTTTGTTGTCGGTCCGTACACTCCATAGCAACAAATAGTGTTAATCCGCGTTCAAGGTTATTCGCACACTCTACGCCTAGTCGAGGTTTCAGTATCTTTTCCCTTCTTTTGTGTTTCTGTTTCTGAGTACCGTTAGCCGGTCAGTGACAAGTGAAGCAGTGTTCTTCTAGTAAGCCGTCTGGATACCGTTACCTACACAAGTTAAGTATTAGTTTACGTTTCCCCTTCTTGGTTGCCTTACTACCGTGCACTGGGCAATAGGCCCGTGCAAAAATGACTTCCCCTGACGGCGGTTCATCTCAAGGCGAGATGGACGTCGAAACAAAATCGGATCCCCGGCTCAAAGTATATCCGAGTTCGGCCACCGGGCCATTTGTGATCTTCTTTCGGACCAAAGAAAAATGCTACGCCGTAAAGGCCAGAAGGTGTCTCTTCATGGCCCCCAAAAAATAACTACTCAAGGCAGTACTGGTGCAAAACCGAAGCAAGTCGCTCCCGGTCTCAGTAACCTGAGCTCAGAAAAGAAGTTCCCAGCACTTCCAGGAACATCAAAAACCCCAAGTGTTCCCATATCTCAGCCAGAGAAAGAAAACAGCGCTAGCTTAATAAATTTCTCTGACATTGTGGACCGGATTCTTACAGCTTTAAATATTTCTGACCCACTTAAAGCATCTTGATAAGCTTTCTCCCCGCAGAAAAAACATTCTTGATGCAGTTCACTGCGAAATGGCCACTCCTTTCAGCGATTGTATCCTTCGACGGCTAATTTATCGAACGAGGTCACGGATTTAATCACTGTTCTACAGTGGAATTGCAGAAGCATTATCCCGAAAATCGATTCGTTTAAAATCTTACAAAATAATTTGAAATGCGATGCATTTGCCCTATGCGAGACATGGCTCACTTCAGAAATAACCCTACACTTCCACGATTTTCTTAAAATACGTTTATTTAGGCCCAAATGCTGTAGCTTAACGAGGCCGATAATTCATTTTTTTTTATATTACATGTCACATGTTAGTGGGGGAAGGGAAAGCCGTATTTAGGGGCGGCTTGCTCCCCTCTTATGTAAGTAAAGGACAAAGGTAGGAAGTGGGATACATATTGTGTAATTGACATCGTCGTTTGCTGATTGATCATTGTGGCGGATATGCACACTTTGTTGTAGTGTTGTAGTTTCCAGCCTGTAATCGCAGGGGCGAGGGGAGGGTCGATATTTCGGATAATTATTGGCACTCTATATCATCTGCATGTGCGGTATGTCATGATGTTCTGGATAGACGGTTATCAAGAAGAGTGTGCACCGAAGACTCGTGAAGCAATGCCATATTGTAGATACAGGGATAGGTTGGTGAGATTCTACTGTGAATGAGAGAGGGTAAAATGTATTAAACTTGGACATCAATGGTTTTCAAAAAGATATAGATAAGAAAAATATAGGGGTGGTCACGGCTTGCCAGGACGTCCCGGACTGGCACATAGGGTGATCTACCTCGGGCCCGAAGGGAATCTATTAGTTGGGACCTGGCAACACAGTACTCTGCGCACAGCCAAACAACATGCTCGATGTCGTGATAGCCGTTCTCACAAACACAATGATTATTTTCAGCAAGCCCTATACGACGGAGATGCGCGTCAAACGAGTAATGGTTGGACATGATCCTTGACATCGTACGAATAAAGTCCCGGTTCACATCCAACCCCTTAAACCAAGCATTCGTTGATACCTTCGGGATAATGGAATGTAGCCACCGTCCCAGATGCCCATTGCTCCATGAGGTTTGCCAACTATCGAGCGTCCTCTGACGAGAGATACTGAAAAATTCGTTGAAGCAAATTGGTCTTTCGTAAGTGTCGCCTTCTAATGCGCCCACCTTGGCTAAAGAGTCCGCCTTCTCATTGCCCGCAATAGAACAATGTGACGGGACCCAAACCAAGGTAATCTGGTAAGATTTTTCAGATAAAGCACTCAGATATTCCCGTATTTTCCCCAGGAAATACGGTGAGTGCTTTCCAGGATTCGCCGCACGGATGGCCTCAATGGAGCTGAGACTATCCGAAACGATGAAGTAATGGTCTGAGGGCAGGGTGTCAATGATCCCGAGAGTATACTGAATGGCAGCTAATTCTGCGACGTAAATTGAAGCAGGATCATTGAGTTTGAATGAGGCAGCAAGATTTTCGTTGAAGATACCGAAGCCTGTGGACCCGTCGAGAATTGATCCGTCAGTGTAGAACATTTTGGCGCAGTCGACTTGATGGTATTTGTTATAGAAAATATTTGGGACCACTTGTGGGCGAATATGATCCGGAATTCCACAAATCTCTTCCTTCATGGATGTATCGAAAAATACAGTTGGATCAGAAGTATCTAAGAGATGAGCACGGTTGACGTTATATGTAGATGAATTGATGTTCTGTGCCATGTAATCGAAGTACAAGGACATGAATCGGGTCTGAGAATTAAGCTCGACAAGCCTTTCGCAATTTGCAATCACCAATGGGTTCAGAATATCGCATCGAATGAGCAATCGATATGAGAGGTCCCAGAATCGATTTTTCAGCGGAAGAACGCCCGCCAGCACTTCGAGACTCATCGTATGGGTCGAGTGCATGCAACCCAAGGCAATACGCAAGCAACGATACTGGATTCGCTCCAGTTTGATGAAGTGTATGTTCGCAGCGGAGCGAAAGCAGAAACATCCGTACTCCAACACTGATAATATCGTTGTTTGGTACAACCTGATTAGGTCTCCTGGATGGGCACCCCACCATGTTCCAGTTATTGTACGGAAAAAGTTGATCCTTTGTTGGCACTTCTGTTTCAGATACCTAATGTGACATCCCCAGGTACCTTTAGAGTCGAACCATACCCCGAGATATTTGAATGTTGAAGCCTGAGCAATAGTTTGATCCATTAATTGAAGCTGTAGTTGCGCTGGTTCACGCTTTCTAGAAAATACGACTAGCTCAGTTTTCTCCGTGGAGAACTCGATACCCAGTTGGAGAGCCCATGCAGACAAATTGTCCAAGGTATCTTGCAGTGGTCCTTGCAAGTCGACGGCTTTAGGACCTGTAATAGAGACCACACCGTCATCTGCAAGCTGCCTTAGCGTGCAGGAATTGACAAGACATTCGTCAATGTCATTCACGTAAAAATTGTAGAGGAGAGGGCTTAGACATGAGCCCTGGGGAAGGCCCATGTAGCTAAATCGTGATGTCGATAAATCGCCATGCGAGAAATGCATTTGTTTTTCAGACAACAGGTTTAGCAAAAAGTTATTTAAAATTGGCGAAAGACCATGCTGGTGCAACTTCTCATAAAGAATGTTGATCGAAACTGAATCGAAAGCCCCCTTAATATCCAAGAATACTGATGCCATCTGCTCTTTGTTAGCATATGCCATTTGAATTTCTGTTGAGAGCAACGCAAGGCAATCGTTCGTCCCTTTGCCTTTGCGGAAGCCAAATTGTGTATCTGACAGTAAGCCATTTGTTTCGACCCAATTGTCGAGCCGAAACAGGATCATTTTCTCGAACAACTTCCGGATACAGGACAGCATTGCGATCGGACGATACGAATTGTGGTCGGAGGCTGGTTTTCCTGGTTTTTGGATGGCGATGACCCTCACCTGTCTCCAGTCATGTGGGACAATGTTACCCTCAAGAAACCTATTAAATAAATTCAACAAGCGTCTTTTGGCAGAGTCTGGCAGATTCTTCAATAAGTTGAATTTAATTCTATCTGGCCCCGGGGCTTTATTGTTACATGATAAGAGAGCAAGTGAGAACTCCACCATCGTAAACGGTGTTTCGTTCGCGGTATTGTAAGGCGACGCGGCGCGGTAGATTTTCTGTGCCGGGGCGGAATCCGGACAAACCTTCTTGGCGAAATCGAATATCCAACGGTTTGAATATTCCACGCTCTCGTTAGTACTGTTTCGGTTTCGCATACGTCGGGCCGTGCCCCAAAGAGTGCTCATCGATGTTTCTCTTGTTAACCCGTCGACAAACCGGCGCCAGTAACTGCGTTTCTTAGCTTTCATTAAATTTTTCGTTCGCTTTTCTAATATCGCGTACACTCGATAACTAGCAACTAACCCGTCGTTCCGGAAAGTTTTATACGCGGCAGCTTTCTCCGCGTACACGTCTGAGCACTCTTTGTCCCACCACGGGTTGGGAGAACGTTTTTGGGTGTTCACGTCGGGTACTCGTTTCGTCTGAGTTTGAATCGCGCTATCGAGAATCGAGTTGGACAAAAACTTATATTCTTCCTCCGGGGGAAGTATCTGTGTTGAATCGATAGTTTTGGATATCTCAGCAGCGTAGCTCTTCCAATCAATGTTTCGTGTGAGGTCATAGGGAACATTGATTGGTGTCGATGGTCTTGAACCAGTGGTGATTGCAATTACAATTGGTAAGTGGTCACTACCGTGGGGATCAGATATTACCTTCCACTTGCAATCTAACCGTAGTGATGTCGAGCATAAAGATATGTCCAGTGCACTTGCTTGCGCAGGTGGTCTAGGAATTCGTGTCATTTCCCCTGTGTTCAGAATTGTCATATTGAAGTTGTCACAAAGGTCTTGAATTGTCGAAGATCGATTATCGTCGTATAGACAGCCCCACCCCGTACCGTGAGAGTTAAAGTCTCCAAGAAGCAGGCGGGGCGAGGGAAGGTGTTCAATCACGTTGGAGAATCTTCGATATCCCATCATGGCCCTAGGAGGAATGTAAATAGAAGCAATGCAAAGATCTTTGCCTTTGATTGTTGTTTGACAAGCGACAACTTCAATGCCTGGCGTCGAAGGGAGGTTGATTCGATTGAAGGAGTAGCACTTTTTGATCCCTAAAAGTACCCCCCCATATGAGTCTTCTCGATCCAAGCGGATAATGTTAAAATCGTGGAAGTTGAGGTTTATATTAGAAGTTAGCCATGTTTCACATAGGGAAAATGCATCACAATGATTGTAATTTAGCAAGTGTTTTAATGAATCAATTTTGGGGATAATACTTCTGCAGTTCCACTGTAAAACAGTGATCAGATCCCTGATTCCGTCTAATAAGTTAGCCATCGAAGGATACGATCGCTGTAAGGAGGGGCCATTGTTCAGTCAACTGTTTTAAAAATGTTCTTACTGTTGGTAGAATAGCAACCAGCAAGCTTTTCATAGGATCGGTAATGTTGAAAGCTGTGAATATCCAGTCCACAATGTCAGAAAATTTAAGGAATCCCGTTTTAGGTTGAGTTTCTGACTGTAAAATTGGAGCACTTGGGATTTTTGGTGCCCCGGGGAGTGCTGGGAACTCCTGGTTGTATCTCAATTTCCCAAAACCAGGAGGTATTATCTTCGGATTTGTACCAGCCCTTCCAGTTGATGAATTATTTTTATTTTGTACCCTTGTTTGGGACAACCTAGGACCCTTACGAGGAAGTTCAGGTGAGTTTTGATTAGGTCTTTTCCTAGAGTTTCCAAGCGGAGCCAAAGAATGCCCCTCGCAAGGGTCGTTAGAGGCGTTATCGTCAGTTGGCAAGAGAGCGAATGGGTTTTCGGAGATAAGTGGAACAGCTCTTTTAAGCATTTCTGCGTAAGAGCGTCTGGAGCGATCTTTGGCGGATCGCTTCAGTTTATCCGCGCGAAGTTTGTACGTTGGGCATGTCAAAAGTGCATGCGGATTCTCCCCACAGTAAACACACTTCTCAGCAGGGCTACTGCAAGTATCATCCGCATGGCGTTCCCCACATTTACCGCACCGTTGCTTGTTGCTACAGTAGGTGGCCGTGTGACCTAGCTGCTTGCAATTGGAACAATTCATGACCCGCGGTACAAACAGGCGTACAGGTAGACGAGCTCCTCCCACTTCAACGTAGCTCGGAAGTGCAGATCCGGCGAAGGTTACGCGAAACGAGTCTGATGGATAGTAATTACCATCTTCGATGGACTTTGAGTGCAATTGCTTGCACTCCAAAATCTTAACTGATTGAAGGTTAGGGTCCTTAAAGCGGCCAGCCCCATCATTCATCAGATCATCGACAGTTAGACCCGCATCACTTACCACACCGTCGATCTCCACATCACGAGAAGGGATGTAGACGCGATACTCCAGCGTAAAGAGGCTATTTCTAACGATATCATTGGCCTGTTTCAAGTCAGTAACGACTACGCGCAGTTTGTCTGACTGAACCTTTTTAATCTCGGTTACGGCCGAGTAACGTTTTGTCAGCTCCCGTGCAACAGTTATGCTGTTTAACGGTTTATTTTTGGGCCGAAAGTATACCACCCAAGGACCAGCGGATCCATCCTGGTAAACCTTGACTCGGGGGGGCTGTGAGACATTGGGGGAAAGTGGGGGAAGTGGATCGACCATAACATTATCTGTCTCAGTATCAGATATACGTTCTTCTTCTTCATAATATTCCTCTTCGGAGGGTGATCCTTCTGTTTGTTCCATTTTGTTGCGGGAGCAACACGCTCGACCGCACTGTTTAACTTAAATCAAAATAAAAAATCAAAAGCAATAAAAAGAAAAAAATCGATAAGAAAAGTAAAAAACGAAACACTTCACCAGTTGGTTCCTGACGAGCTGGTAGGTGAATTGATCCTTCGTTTGTTTTATTCGTCACCCGCGTGACCTTCACACATTAGAGCTGATATAGCTCGTCTAAACAAAGCCGTCTTTCAGGCAAGAAAAATGTTTAGTAACGCACTTCACTGCACTACTTTAACTGATATCGCAGGTAACAATTATCACTCGCGGGACTGTTTATTAGTAATGCTTTACTGCAGCCTCTGCCACAGCAAGCACCTTCGTACCACCGAAAAAACTAAACCACACCGGAGAGAACAAAAAGCACTTGTTTCCCGGTACAAAGTTGGGTTACGAATGAAGGTCCACGATTTTAATATTATTCGCTTGGATCGAGAAGACTCTTACGGAGGAGTACTTTTGGGGATCAAAAAGTGCGATTCTTCCAATCGAATCGACCTCCCCTCGACACCAGGCATTGAAGTTGTCGCTTGCCAAACAAGAATTAAAGGCAAAGACCTTTCCATTGCTTCCACCTACATCCCCCCTAGAGTCTCAGTCAGCCACCGACGGCTTTGCGATATTGCGGAACTCCTCCCCGCACCGAGGCTAGTTTTAGGTGACTTCAACTCCCACGGTACGGCATGGGGTTGTCTTCATGACGATAACCGATCTACCCTACTCCATGAGCTTTGCGACAACTTCAATATGACCATTTTGAATACGGGTGAAATGACACGGATTCCTGCCCCTCCAAACCGTCCGAGCGCCTTAGACCTGTCCCTCTGCTCGACATCGCTGCGGTTAGATTGCAAGTGGAAGGTAGTCTTTGATCCCTACGACAGCGACCATCTGTCAATCGTAATAAATATTGCTAACGGTTCAGGGCCACCGAATACAATCAATGTTTCGTATGACCTCACACGAAATATTGATTGGAAGAGCTACGCGTCCGCGATATCCGAAAAAGTAGAATCGATACAAGAGCTTCCTCCGGAGGAAGAGTACGGGTTCCTGGCTGGCTCAGACTAAACGCGTACCAGACGCGAACTCACGCGGGCGTCCTACCAACCCATGGTAGGACAAAGAGTGCTCAGACGTGTACGCGGAGAAGGCTGCTGCGTATAAGACCTTCCGGGACGACGGGCTGCCAGCTAGCTACCGACAGTACGCGAGGGCGGAAACGCGCATAAAGAGTTTGATGAAAGCCAAAAACCGTAGTTACTGGCGCCGGTTCGTCAACGGACTAACGAGAGAAACATTTGGAGTACGGCCCGGCGCTTACGAAACCGAAACAGTACTAACAAGAGCGTGGAATATTCAAACCGTTGGATATTCGATTTTGCCAAGAAGGATTGTCCGGATTCCGCTCCGACACAGATCTACCGCGCCGCGTCCCCTCACGACAACGCGAACGAAACACCGTTTTCGATGGTGGAGTTCTCACTTGCTCTCTTGTCATGTAACAATGAAGCCCCAGGGCTAGACAGAATCAAATTTAACTTGTTAAAGAATCTGCCAGACTCAGCCAAGAGACGCTTGTTGAACTTATTTAATAAGTTTCTTGAGGGTAATATTGTCCCTCATGACTGGAGGCAAGTGAAGGTCATCGCCATTCAAAAACCAGGAAAACCAGCCTCCGACCACAACTCGTATCGACCGATTGCGATGCTGTCCTGTCCTGTATCCGAAAGTTGTTCGAGAAAATGATCTTGTTTCGCCTCGACAATGGGGTCTGAAGCAAACGGCTTACTGTCAGATACACAATTTGGTTTCCGCAAAGGAAGAGGCACGAACGACTGTCTTGCGTTGCTCTCAACAGAAATTCAAATGGCTTATGCTAGCAGAGAGCAGATGGCATCAGTTTTCCTAGATATAAAGGGGGCTTTTGATTCAGTTTCTATCACAATTCTTTCTGAGAAGCTGCACCAGCATGGTCTTTCACCGACTCTAAACAACTTTTTGCTAAACTTCATGTCCGAAAAAACATATGCATTTCTCGCATGGTGATTTATCGACATCAAGAATTAGCTACATGGGTCTTCCCCAGGGCTCATGTTTAAGCCTCCTTCTCTATAACTTTTACGTGAATGACATTGACGAATGTCTTGTCAATTCCTGCACGCTAAGGCAGCTTGCAGATGACGGTGTGGTCTCTATTACAGGACCCAAAGCCGTCGATCTGCAAGGACCATTGCAAGATACCTTAGACAATTTGTCTGCTTGGGCCCTCCAGCTGGGTATCGAGTTCTCCACGGAGAAAACTGAGCTAGTCGTATTTTCAAGGAAGCGTGAACCAGCGCAACTAAAGCTTCAATTAATGGGTCAAACTATAGCTCAGGTTTCATGTTTCAAATATCTCCGGGTCTGGTTCGACTCTAAAGGAACCTGGGGATGTCACATTAGGGATCTGAAACAGAAGTGCCAACAAAGGATCAATTTTCTCCGTACGATAACCGGAACATGGTGGGGTGCCCACCTAGGACACCTGATCAGGCTATACCAAACAACGATATTGTCGGTGATGGAGTACGGGAGTTTCTGTTTCCGCTCCGCTGCAAACAAACATTTCATCAAACTAGAGCGAATCCAATATTGTTGTTTGCTTATTGCTTTGGGTTGCATGCACTCGACACATACGATGAGTCTAAAAGTTCTGGCGGGCGTCCTTCCGCTGAAAAATCGATTTTGGGAACTCTCATATCGATTGCTCATCCGATGCGATTTCTTGAACCCGTTAGTAATTTGCTAATTTCGAAAGGCTTATCGAGCTCAATTCACAAACCCGATCTATGTCTTTGTACTTCGATTACATGGCTCAAAATATCAATTCTTCTTCATATTATCCCAACCGTATCAATCTCTTTCATGCTTCTGATTCAACTGTATTCTTCGACACATCCATGAATGATGACGGTGTGGTCTCTATTACAGGACCCAAAGCCGTCGATCTGCAAGGACCATTGCAAGATACCTTGGACAATTTGTCTGCTTGGGCCCCCCAGCTGGGTATCGAGTTCTCCACGGAGAAAGCTGAGCTAGTCGTATTTTCAAGGAAGCGTGAACCAGCGCAACTACAGCTTCAATTAATGGGTCAAACTATTGCTCAGGTTTCATGTTTCAAATATCTCTGGGTCTGGTTCGACTCTAAAGGAACCTGGGGATGTCACATTAGGGATCTGAAACAGAAGTGCCAAAAAAGGATCAATTTTCTCCGTACAATAACCTCTCTCACTCCGATGTCCAACTTTTCCAAGATAAGATGAGTCGCAAAATTTTCCGTCTCCATAAATAGCGTGAGAATGATTTTCCGGATAAAATTTATTTGACTTTTTCCTTCTCACCGGAGAAGGTAATAAAATTTTAATTTCGTGGAAATCAATTAAAACTTCAAGAAATACACTTAATTACAAAGAAAAGCGATAAAGAAGTATGATGGATTTGTTTTTCGTGTTTTGGAATAACGACAGCAAAGCAACGAACGCAAAAAGATACCGTGATAAACTCATTCACTCATTCTTCGGCTGTTTTATTTATCCGGAGAAATAACACGTTGTATTTTTCCGGAGAAGTTGTGTGAGTGCCAATAATTTTTCGTGTGAAAATGTGAGTTTTTATTGTTGCAGTAGTAAACTATCCGGGCGCATTTACTCATATGAGCGATAAATGCAATGCCTGCTGGCCGTTGATTCAAGATGCCGGAAACTGAAAGTTTATATCGCCCCCCTCTGTCAGCCTTGTCCACCTTCTCTCCCATGTCTCTGATACACAGATGTAGGACTTCACCCCCCCCCCCCTTGTATATCTTCCCAAAATTTAGGTGCCCCACTATCTTGCGTTGCGTTGCGCACGGTATACTTCGTAGATTGCAAACTGATGACTCTCATTTCCAGCCAGACTACTTGAGGAGCATTGTTTGGGAATAAAAATTGATCCAGTCCAAGCGAGAATTTCGACTGAGAGCCACCATTGCGGGCCACGACCATCTTTACCGTAACTTGGGTTGAGAAAGGAAGTGTTGATGTGGTACTTACTTAACGGAAGGCCCCGACTCAGTGACACTCCCATAAGTACCACGGATTGGGTAGTGGGTGGGTTGTTAGTCAGGATTCGCTTCAAGCAAGCGATGCGATACTTTGGTGCATAAGATGTTTGAATAGTTTATTGACTGTAGGATACGTAAATGTTCTAGGCGTTTAAACTCTGGGTAATCGTTTATCGAGATTGTTTCATCGAAAACAACTTGAACTCCTGACAGCCGGCTGTCGGGAGTGTTGTCGACAATGTAAAATGGACCGCAAGCAATGAGTGTAGTATTGTGGAACATTCATAAATTATGTCACGCAAAGATTACCCAACACTAACTCTCTGTCATATTACCACGTTATTTTTATTCTTGGTCTAATACGAATCATATGATTTTAGTTTTTCCTTCATTTTGTAGTAGCACATTAATGCCGCTACTCGCAAAAGTGTTCATGTTCCATGTAATTTCCAATATACATGGCGCAATCGTGCGTAAAACGGCCGATTGCGTCAAAGCACATAACGTGCTCCCCTCCCATTTATGTCACAATTAGTCATATCTCTTCCTCTTAATAGCGTGGCAAAATTTGTAAATGGTGGTTGGTATAATCACAAGCATATTGAGATCCCGTAACTTGAAATTTTCCACCTCGTTCGAGTAAACGTTGCGATATTACAATGAAGAAGCGAAACAGAAAAATATAAATGCTGCGTTCTTAAACGATATTAACATCATGCACGAATCAAACACCCCCCGTTTCCAAATAGTACCTACTTATTCTTAGCTCAGTATAATTGACTGATGAGTTAATGGACTAAAAGTATATATGACCATAAAAATTTGTTTTTTATGTTGAAATGATTGCCGCAAATTGGTAATTGGATTTGAATTGATCTTGCGAATTGTCAATTCTCCACCCTCATACATAATTCAGAAGTCATACACTCAGACAAGACTATGCGTATTTCCCACACGCATTAAAGACCCAGTGGATTCTTTTCCTAGTTGGTCAAATAAACACTAAACAACCAAATAAATTAGTTTGCTCAGTCTAAAGAAATGTCAGCTCGATTGGCATCAACCGGCGGATACGTGTTCCCTTACAATGCCATCAAATGAAAGTGCATTTAAAATTACATACGACAAAATATGGTGGCTCATTTTCAAAGATAGCACTGCTGATGAATCACTTTATAAAAATAGGTGATAAGGGACGCGGACGAAAATAGCTGACCACCGCCAAATTTAGGTGCCCCCCTATCTTCTAATTTTAGTTGATCAATATTTAATCTCGTTAAGAATTGCCCAACAGTACCAACAGTAATAGCCCTAATTAATCCCCCCCCCCCCCCCCCAATCTTTATAAAATTGAACCACTCCTAGTTAATAAGCTTGTAAAATGTTCCCCTTAGTTAATATTTAATTGCTCCAACAATCTCCCTTCTAAAAATTATAAAGTGCATTGCTATACAAAGAACACACAAAATGACCCCCGCCCCCCTAATCTTACGAATATGTTTTTATCCTCTCTTGTATATGTATAAGTTAGCTGTAAAATTCCTTTAGTTTCATTATATAACAACAAAATTATATTAAATGTGTAATATTGTTTTAAGCAATTCCAAATGTAAAACAAAGAAAAAATGGCACCTTTAAG
The DNA here is from genome assembly GCF_030247195.1 of Topomyia yanbarensis. Lineage (NCBI taxonomy): Eukaryota > Metazoa > Arthropoda > Insecta > Diptera > Culicidae > Topomyia > Topomyia yanbarensis. The sequence goes on along the minus strand of NC_080671.1, from coordinate 260,998,730 downwards.
CTAACGCAAACGTGCCTTATCAAATAAACGAATTGAATAAAAAAATAGCTGTCAAGAAAGAAAATCGAGGGGTGTCCAAAATAAGTTGAAATCAATTTTTAAGACATATTGTGGACACAATTTATTTTAGATTTATTAGATAAAACATTACGAAGAAACCTGGTCAAACACGTAACATGAATAATACCGAATCAGACAAACTAATTAAATCGATAAAAAAATATTATAATTCTCGACAAACATATGATTACGGCCTAAAAGCCAACTGTCAAAATCCAATTTGAATGGAAATTCCGGACAAACGGTTACACGCCAATCACAGATGTTGGTAGTAAACGAAAGAGAAGTTTTCTCTTTCATAAACTGTTATGAACTGTGTTCGACTAGTAACGGTTTGTCTGGAATTTTCATTCAAAGTGGATTTTGACAGTTGGCTTTTAGGCCGTAATCATATGTTTGTCGAGAATTGTACATTTAAATCCAATTTGAAAATGTATCATTTCCTCCTGTTCCTCTTGGATATCGTTGAAACATGAAACGTTTTCGGTGATATTTTTGAAAAATGTGGATTCTGTTTAATTTTAAACAATTAGAGATGAACTAATGATATTGAAACTTAATAGACAACCCAAGGAATGTAATTGCTGCATCAAACCAAACAAATGCAGAGAAACTTGGCAGTGTAGGAGGCAAATACATTAACAGGGTCCAAAATATGTAGGGGTCCAAATTAGGTTGGTTACCCTATTCCACAAGAAATGTACTGGTTTATCAGCAGACTAAATTGAAGCATGCAAAAATCTCAAATGTTTTCTGGGTGTGCGATAGGTGCTGCGACGTGTTGGAAAATGCAAGATTTCGTAGCACTATTTCATCTTTAGAATCATTTCATGCACAAAGTGAAAAGAAACGCGATGAGGAGATTGCTCGTTTACAGTGCAGTATCGATCAGTTGGTTGGATTAACGGCATCGAAAAATTTATCCGAGAGCGTAGCTAATGTTACTGGAATTGTGCGAGTTCACCCGTTGTCATCGACGCAATCGAACATGGCTGCTAGCATTTCAGAACCCGGCACAAATTTCGAGTTATTTCTCTCGAACATTTGTAGTGACGTCAGCGAAGAAAAAGTGACTAATCTTGTTTCAACATGTTTAGATAACCAAATGCCTTTAGCGGTTAAGAAGCTTGTCCCGGCTTGGCAAGACACTACAGCCCTCGACTTTGTTTCATTCAAGATTGAACTACACTCTTCAATGAAGGAAAAAGCTCTTTCTCGAGGAAGGTGGCCATGAGGTATACGGTACCGAAAATTTCGTAGGAATTATTCAGGATTCCATGGGCACCATAACCGCACTGAACATTTATGATGTTTCTATATTTTGCTTTATTGTGCTAGTTTAATTAATGAAATATTTGTAAAATATGTTCATTATGTTGTTATGTTATTTTGTGTAAACATAATTGTACCAAGTAGCTTTAGAATTTCAATAAGACCGCTAAGGTCCGTTGGAAATAAAACAAGTAAATAAATAAATAAGTGTATGTAAACAATCCTATTGACGATGTCACTAACAAATGTCAAAAAATGTTTCCCGGACACAATGCACTGCAATAACCTATCGCTATAAAAAAAACCCGTACAACACAGACCAGCTCACACAACTGGCAGCTCTGCAGTAATTTCCATCCTCCCTATCAACCCACACAAGTTTTTCAGTCAACGACATACCACGGTTGATAACCTAGTATAGAGCTCAACCGCATTGCATTTACCGCACCGCACCGCGCGGTAATGCGGTAAATGCGGTAAAAATCATGCATTATAAAAATTGTGTTGAAAAATTAATCATTTGTTTTGTGTATCCATATATAGTAAAATGTTATCACAGACAAACAGACGTAACACGAGATGAATTTTCATCGCCCACAGAAAAAACGGTCGATTTGAATTATGAAAAATGCGCCACCTCACCGAGCGTGGCGCTTGTGAAGCGATTTTGACACATAGCCATAATGCGTCACTTCGTTACCGCAAGCACCCGAAAACCAAGATGAAGGGAAAGAAAGGTGGGAGCATTCGTCACTTTTGAATGTATTAGCACAGAGAACAGACATCCATGATCGACCAAAAATATTAAAAAAACGTGTGTAAACATTTGAATTAATATACGAAAAACACTAGCGCCGCCACACCAACCTATCCCAACTATCCGTCAAATCGATTCCGGAACCGGTTCGAAATCCTGGATGAATTCAGCATGGAATCTAGCTCAAAGAAAACAACCGATAACGACTCTATCGGTTGACGCATTTGAGCTGGAATTCATGCTGGAATTCCGAATCGGTTCCGGACTAGTTTGACTGGGTAGAGAAATAACCGCTGTCAATACTGTCGCAAATAAATAAACATAAAGATCCGAACAAGCATCCTGATTCTTTTGCGCACGTTGAAAAGAAAGAATAGACTGAACTTCACCACAGATCTTCCGATTCGAACACTTAGTGATACTTTTTTATCTCTTTTATCTACCGATAAAAATAATTATGACTGAACCGAATCAAAACCTCTGGCCACAGAAAAGCCCACCACGTTATTTGTTTATGTTTTTCTTCTTCAATTTCGTTTGTTTTATCGGAGAAAAATGACAACAATTATCCAGAAATGTGAAATGTATTCCTGTCGAAGTGTCCAATGCAAGAATTGTTCAAAAACATCTCGTAGTTTCCTGCACGATGTCGATCGGTGAGCAGATACATTTTAAGATCTTGCAAATTCAACTGGTTCGGTGAGTAGATACAGAACACTAGATTAGGATTGTCGCTGGCATCAGTAGTAGGAACATCATTGTTTTGATTCCGGGATATACCTGTCAAATGGGCCAAATAAGAAAAGCAAAAAAATAATCCTCTATCGTCGTTTCATAGCGACTAACCATTTTTGTTTCTTTTAGCCAGCAAATCAATGGCCATTCTTGGCTAATGTATTTTCACTAATTAGAATACACAAATTGTCTAAACTTGTACTGAATTTTGATAAATTTTAATTTTCTTGTGCGGTATATACAAACTCTTTCATTTCATATCAATAACAGTCGAAAATTTACACCGAGAAAATTCGTTATATTGAATATATTGATTTCACACATATTTTTTGCAATTTGTAGTAGCAGATAAAAATTACCTGTCACGCATAGATATCATGGGAAAAGTAATGAAATTATAATAGTATGCCACATAGAAATTTGTTACATAGCACATATCACATCGTTTTTATGTTTGCCTCTCGTTTATTCTGTTGCATTGGACGTTTCGGTCTTGAATGCATAAACATCACAGCAGAATAAACGAGACTGAAATGAAAAATAGGCAAACTCAATTTGAAGTTCAACTAAATGGTTTGTGGTTAAAGGCAGGCCATATTTTTCTGCGTGTACCAAAAGCGCGGACCAAAGACTTTTACTAGAGAGACTTTCGATACCTTGACAGATATATATATATATATATATATATATATATATATATATATATATATATATATATATATATATATATATATATATATATATATATATATATATATATATATATATATATATATATATATATATATATATATATATATATATATATATATATATATATATATATATATATATATATATATATATATATCGAAAGCAAAACAAACATGTTCCGAGACGAAAACAATGGGAACACCAGCGACAATCCTAATCTAGTGTTCTGTATCTACTGTTCGGTGTAACGAAACTACCCGGATGTATGCAAAATATTCGAATTTGTCGGTCCCCGGAACTAACGGAGAATTTCAACGTTGGCGGGGTGCAGGAGCTATGGAAACTAATGATACGCTGAGACCATATTCAATCTAGATATATTTAATGATCAGTCGCAACCCAACAAGTGATAAAACATCAAGTCATGGGATTATTATGAATGATAATAACTACATATTTAGGTTCCGTACAAGACCAACACATCTAGCATAGTTTGCACTTAATAGAAAGATCAAAGATTTCGTTGAAAGGGAAAGTAGTGTCATGTACTCATATGCAGAATCATCGTGGCGAACCATCAGTTTAGAATTTTATAAAATTAAATTCTCCCATAGCCTACATAGTGAGTTTTCATTTACGGAAAACTAAAAATGAAATCGTTGATGCGAATTGATCTTGATATTGGCAAGGAAAGTTTAGGGATTGTGTTTGCGATCTTGATCCAATGACCTCGATAACGGGATTCCAAAAGGGCGACGGCAAAGAAAAGTAAATAGAGACAAAAATCAATCATACGACTAATTAACGGTAAGAATTGATTTCTTCATACGAAAAGAAAAACAATTTTGGTGTTGCCTAATTTCCCGTAACAATAAATGGTTGAGTTGGATTTTAAAAATGCAGACGTAGCTCTGCATTCTTTAAATTTGTCAATTGTAATTATTATGCTATGGAAATTAAGTACGTGACATAGGCGATTTGTCTCTTTCGCTCTTCAAATTTAACAACTACAACAATGTTCCTACCATTCATCTACTATCTTGCAGTTGACAAGCGGTGTAAGCATTGTTGCCAGGACTTCGGTTGAAAAAAATTATTTCCCATGGTTGCCAGAATCACATTTTGTGCAATGTGTTCAACAGATGTCGCTAGTATAACGTGGGCGATGATTTTTTTTTAGAATTTTCTTCGAGCTGTTACGTCTGTTTGTCTGTGATGTTATTCTTTTTACACGAAAATTACCTTTGACGGACTCCTCAAAATGTAACATTTATGAAAATATTCAACTTTGCAAGTTTTATTAAGAGTGATAAGGGTTTTGGCGTGAAAAAAAATTATTTTTCTCGATTTTTTTTAAACTTTGCGTGAAGCGAAAAGATCAAAACTTTTGTACATTATAGTGTATCATTTCAATAACATTCTGTAATTTTTCCATGCAAAAATATCGACAAACGACTCGATGACGAAGCTTTTTGTAGAACGTATCTGGAAAAACACGATTTGCGGTGTTACCTTCCATTCAAAAACTACTTAACCGATTTCTTTCAAACTTTGTATACAGATTCTATGTAAAAATACCTAACCCCTAGGTTAAAGTTTCGAGATAAATTTTCAATTAAGGCAAAAACTGTCCAAACCATGCAAAATTTGGCATCTGGGATAACTTTGACATTTGTCAGCAGACCTTGAGGCAGACTTTGAGAAACACAACAAAAATCGCAATGCCCTACACTAACTTCGAAAGCTTTACTTTCAAAAAGTTACAAAATACTCCTAACTGAAAAAAAATATTCGTTAATTTGGTAGAGAATATTCCCAGTTGGACGAACGATGGACGCACGCGAAAAAAATTCCTCCAAATTCGTTTGGTTTGATGATGATAATTACATTCTTTGGATTGTTTTTAAGTCATAGTATCACTAGTTCATCTCTAAGTTCTCCAAATTAATCAAAATTCACTGTCGAGAAAATGCCATTGAAAAGGATTCATAATTCCACGATTACCAAGAGGAATCAGGAGAAATGATGCATTTTGTAATTGGATTTGACAGAAAAATTCAATTGTTTTTCAATGATTGGATTTTGCGTTTTATGTATTTGAAAAGGTTCGTTTGTAAATTTTTTCATTGAAGTATAAAACAAATAGTTTTCAAAATATGTCGTAAAAATAATGGTGCCAAATTATATTGGACACAGCTTATAGATTTTATATCTTAGTAACAGTATGTTTTATCATATTTGAATGACCAAATGTAAAAAATCAAGTAGCGATAGGTCGAATAGAGATTATATTCGGATTTCTTTTCAAATCATTGTCAAGTCATTGCTCCAATAATCTCACTGATAAAAATGTCAAACCATATTGCCACAAAAACTAAATGACCCCCCTAATCTTACGAAAATAATATTATCCCCTTGTGTAGATATATAAGATAGCTATAAAATCGCATTAGTTTCATTTTAAAAAAAATCAATATGTAATCCTCTAGTTTTAAGCAATTTAAAATGTAAAACATAACAAAATTGGCACCTTTAAGCTAACGCAACGCGCCTTATCAAATAAACGATTTGAATAAATTGTCAAGTCTATGGAAATTAGAGCAATTAAATGTTTATCATGTTTCTCTATTGTAGGGTAATAAATAAAAATCGAACGTTCTGAGAGAAAGAGAGAGAGAGAGAGAGAGAGAGAGAGAGAGAGAGAGAGAGAGATGTTTCTAATAATGAAATTGCTAAGCATTCGTTCAGAAAATAAATCTAGTTGCGTCCTTCTCAAATGGTAAAGTCATAGTTTTAATTCACTTTTTAATGCAGACTGCATACTTTATCAATTATTTTTTGAAGCGCGGTTGCGGTAATACCGCGCGGTAAATGCTCATTTCCCGCACCGCATCCGCGGGAAAAAGTGTCTCACCGTACCGCAGTTTTTGCGGTGCGGGTGCGGTAAATACCGCGCGGTTGCCGTAATTACCGCAACCGCGACGAACCCTACATACAAGTTGCCTAATAAAATAATTTTAATTCGTCAATTCTGTTTCGTAAATATTAAATATATTAAATAACGCTGAATATTTGGATAAAAACTCGACATATTAATCATTGTTTAACCATTCATATATTAGTTTCTTTCCGATCGAATACCTGTCATTAGAATTCAAATGAATCAAAATCTTTTGTGACGTTAGCCTATTAGCGTATTTGCAATATTCAAATTTACTATTCTCGTGTTTGATTAGAATGTCACTGACCTATGCATAAAAAGAAAACAAAATATAGAGATGTCGAGTCATTATCCAGTGATTCTCCGCTTTAAATTTCTTATAAAAGAAATGTATAGAATTCGCTCAAACTTTCAAGATTTTTTCCGAGGCCCGGAGAGCCGAGTCTTATATACCAATCGACTCAGCTCGACGATTTGGGACAATGTCTGTGTGTGTGTGGGTGTGTGTGTGTATGTAACGGACAAATTTAAATGAAAGAACTAAAAAACAGTATGAACGCTATTAATATGTTTTTGATTCCGATGTTTAGTTTCCAAGATATGAATGTTTGAATGCGTAAAAATGCGTTTTTTTGAATTATCTGCCGAAACTGACAATATAGATTAACAATTTATATGTTTTTAGACAGGTTTAACGAATACCTTTCGAACAAGCTATAGTTTGTTGAAATCGGACTATTATCAAAAGAGATATTTAACATTAAATGCGGACGAAAGATTTTTATCATTTTCCATTGCCAGAAATATGACCAAAAACATGTAATCTATTATTAACGCTAGAACGGGTTATTTTAGGTCAATAGTATCTTCGGAGAATTTAATGGAGGTAACATGTCCTTTCTTTTGGTATTGTGCTTTTGCTGATTAATCCCCCTTTGAGTGAGATATTTTCACAAATTTTCTTGGAAGTGATTATATCGAAATGATGTCTTCAGCAAATTTGTAGCTCTTTTGCGAATAACTTTACTAAAGACTTTAAATATCTTTTTTAAATACTTTAAAAGTTATGGCTTGTTGTTTGTTGATTACTCTTTGTCGCCTATTTATTGTTCAATATAGTAATAATCCATTGAAATAAGCTAAACATTATTTCTGTAAAACGAATTTTGTATTTCATTTTACAATCTACAACCGGTAGAAATAATCACCGAACACTTCCAAGTTGTCTGGAAGGAACTTGATAACTTATCAGTACAAAAATGTTCATTTGTGCGAACCTTCTGACTGCAAATTTTTCTAACTTATAACCATCGGATCGATCTGAAACATATCGGAAAATGAAAAGCGAAAAAAAACTCCAAGCAACGGCGTAGCCAAGAGAAGATTTTGGGGTTCAACACCATACAACCAACCCCCCCCCCCACATAACACCCAAAAAAAATTGGATTGAAGTTGAAAATTTATTGATGCAGACTGATTTAATTCAACATTACAATAACAATTATCTGATCCGTAGATTGATAACCTGTTGTTGTAAACATCATTAGTGTAGAAAACACTTCCTTGCCGATTCGTTATAGTGAAGACAATGAATCTTTATTTTCTCTACAAATCATAGCCTACTACATCTCACCTCTAATTTAAATAGATTAGGACCTAAAATTAATTTTGACTACATCTATAAACTTAATAATCTTTTAGATATGACGGCCTATGTTTCTTTGCTATATCTTTACCATGAACTTTGTCCGAAGCATTACTTTCAGATTTGGCTGAACACGGTGGAAGCATTCAATCAATTAAAGGTGTAAATTCCTCATGGGTCTTGAATGGACTACTAGATACAATCCGCTTAGCATGGTTCACGTGGCGGTCGAGTTCGGTTCCACTAGAAAGGTTTTTCAGTTTCAACCTTGTACTATTCTTCTTAATCACCCCGTGCGGTTGAGGGTTGAAGTTCGTCGTAAGCTTATTTTTCTTCACAAAGTTCTTGATAACTACATCAATTTCAGAATGCCTGGCGCGTCTGCGTTTGTCACTATATGGTTTACCCTTTTTCTTCCTTCCTTCATCTTCTTTTTTAAGTGCATCGAATATTACCTGGTTACCATCGAGATCTACTTCTGGAAGTTTATCTTTTATATTTCGGCCAAATAAAAGCTGAGCAGGAGGTATATTAGTTACAGAGTGTGGGGTGCATCGATCAGCTAATAAATACTTATACAAATCGGTTTTCTAGTCCCTGCCCATTGCAACACTTATTTTTATGGTTTTCAATAAAGTTCTGTTATATCTTTCCACTAGGCCATTCTGAAACGGTGCGTAAGGCACTGAGTGATAGATCTCGATACCAGACACTTCACAAAATTTTGTGATTTCTTCAGATGCAAAAGGTGGTCCATTATCACATACCAACTGTTCCGGAAAACCAAACCTATACGTAATTGTAAAATTATTGCTTTAGCAGTTGTAGATGTCATAATCGCAACTTCGGGATAACATGAAAAATAATCAACTACGACTAGTAAATGTATGCCATTTAAAATGGAGCCTTCGGTGAGGGTGACCTATTCATTGGTTCTACTGTTGGTTCAGATACTAATAACCACCTACTACATGTTTTAATGCATTCTTCAACCATTCGATCAATGCGAGTCCACCAAACTTTGGCTCTTAAAAGTCTCTTCATAGCTTCTCCACCAAGATGTTGTTCATGAGCAGTTCAATGTTATTCTGTTGCCATGGTGATAGCAAACAAACTTTCATTTTTCCATGGCAACTATACCTAACAGACAGAGAAAACGTCATGTAATCTCTTCTATTTAATATCAGAAACGGACTGGAACTGATCCCTACGTTTCTCCAGAGAATACACTGAATTTTAGACAAAATTCCTATATTTACGTGAGCGAGCTTGACGCAGCTCAAAAACCAGAAACGGACTGGAATGAATCCCTACGTTTCTATCTAGAGAATAGACTGATTTATTCAAAAATCCTACATTCTCGCGAACTCATAGTTCAAATACTGGAAACGGACTGGATTAAACCCTACGTTTCTATATCCAAGACATGGACTGTTCTTTCTATTACATTATTCCGAGCGGACTTGAACGTTTAGTTCACTACGCTTTCACATTTCAACTTGACTCTTATTTATTCACTAGCAAATTAGAAAATCACATGTTTTCCATGCTAGGACCACATGTTTAAAATTTCCATGAAAAAATGAACTCTTACTAAATGAGGAAATACGTACCACCGACATTTTGAAATTCCCTTTAATTCCACGAGTTTCTTCAATTTGAACTTATCCCATCCTCGTCGCCAATGTAGAAAACACTTCCATGCTGATTCGTTATAGTGAAGACAATGAATCTTTATTTTCTCTACAAATCATAGCCTACTACAATTATGACTTTTGATAAATTGTCGGAATGGGGTCCTGATATGTAACTGATCTATTGGTCTTGATTTCATAGTTGTCTAATAGCATCAATATCAAATTCCTGCCTGAAAACTTTCCAATAGAAAATTCCAGAGTTCTGTAATCAATCATAATCCTCAGATTTCTTTTCTAATTGAGCTCGCTTTGTAGAGATGTAGGGTAAAAGGGTATAATACGCCCCACCGGGGCTAAATGCCCCTCTTCGATTCCCAGGATTCCTAAATTATCTAAAAAGTAAAAATGACTGAAAACAGTATCGTTTCATGAAATCAACGTACTAAATTAGTTTGGTATTTTTAATATGTTGCAAAACAACAATAAACACAAAAGTTTCAAAAGAGCTGCTTTTATGTAAGCTTCCACTTTTTCCAATAGCATTACAACCAATTAGAAACAGTCAGATTCGATAGAACTATTTCAAGTAGCTTACTAGAATATTATAGTTACGATCTTAGTTTTTAGCTTAGCTTAAAACTATGTGTATGTGTAGAATTATTCATGTATTCACAACAGCTCATCACCGGCCAAAACGCCCCACCCATTGTTGTGGGGCATACTCACCGATTGCTGTGGGGCATACCGTCCTCTTGTTGTGGGGCATATTACACTTTCACCGGGGGCATTTTGCCCTGGGTAAAAGAAAAAACTAAAATTTAGGCATCTTTGAAAAATGTTTAATAGTACTTGTATCAGGATGTTTCAGTATCACATAGTATCTCAAGATCGTGGCTGTCGATCCGTTGTATGTATGTGCAAATCGTACTGAACATGTAATATTCATTTCCACCATTGTATTGAACATAACCAGCCATGGAATCGTAGTCTGGACAAATGGTATGATCGATTTTCACCAAACCCCCACCAAACCGAATTTCTGGCTACGCCGCTGATTTCAAGTAAGTAGAAACAAAGTCGTTCTACACTCGTTCACAAGAAACTTTTTCGAATACTGAATATCTATTATAATACATTGAAACCCCGATTTTATCAGCCAAATATGAACATATGTTTGATGGGCTCTAGCAGACGAACAAGACTGAATTCGAGTAAATCCTTTCTTGAACATGTTTTCCTTATCATAAAGATGGAAATATGCAAAATTCAAAAATTCATCATAATCAGAAATAGTTATCAGACAACATCAAGGGACGGGAAGAATATTTTAACAGCTTCAGTTTATTTTAAAAAAAAATAATTTGCCCGATTTAGTCAATGTCTCCATTTTGTCAGCCTAAAATACGCCATGAGATTGATAAAAATGGGTCTTTATTGTATGTATTATTCACTGTGTTTCACATTAATAGGTACATTTCATTTTTGGAGATTTTTTTATTGCATCGAACTACAACAATTTTTAGGTAGTTTTCAAGGGGTTATTTTATAGACTTCTTCCAAAATTTGGCGAACCTATTCCAATTCGTATACCAATTAATTGGTATACTTAAGGGTTTATATGTTGCAGATGGAGAAAATATTGAAATTTTCAGCTTTTTTCCTACACAATATTATGAAAGCTAATTAATAAAAATAAAACTATTAAAAAATTTCAAATAGTTTATAATTTTCACAAATTTATTAGGACAAATGTCCTAATAAATTTGTGAAAATTATAAACTATTTGAAATTTTTTAATAGTTTTATTTTTTATTTAACCGTGATTTTTTAATAAATAGTGACCATCACTTCACAACGTAGTCTATTTTTCATGGCTTGCGGTGGGCACGATTTCTCGAATTGCTGAACTGAAAATTATGGAAAAGAAATTATTTTTTAGTATTCTTTGCAGATTTAACTCGCCGCGCAGATAGCTCTGAATTAGACAACAGTTTTTTCGGCATTTAATTAGCCGGTCGGTTCCGACAGCATGAAGTAACAAGTTACTTTGCGCTTGTCCGGACATGCCGTAGACTCAGGTGATTCGCATTTCTAATGCCAAAAGACCCTGACTCCTACGGTAGCAGACAAAAGGTTAAGTCGCCGGTGAGCTCTAAGCTTGCATATATGATCCTTCCACGCTTTTCTAAACTTTCTCCCTTCAACACCTTGCTCTCCCTTGAGTACTATGGCTCTAAATATTGAAAAATATACTTCACCTTCCAGTCCCTTGCTAATTAAATGCCGAAAAAACTGTTGACAAATTGACTCAATAGGTCGTTAACAAAAATGGTTAACAAAAAAATGGTAAAAATAGGACTCTGAATTAGACCCGCTGGTGCCCTAAGACGATTTCGCTAGATTTTCAGAGCACTGTGCACCCAGTGCATTAACGCAAGTGACGGAAGGTTATCGAAAAGTTTCGTGAAAATGAAAATTCTAGTAATGATGATGATTTTCCCAAACGGTTCGTTTTCGTGAGGTTTTTATTTGTTCTTTGGCAGTAGGATTAGCGATAATAATTCAAATCAAGGATACTACTGGGAAGTCACCTTTAGAAAAAGTCGATGTCGAAGTAAAATTTGAAACTATGCACGCATGCACTTCAGAGATAGCGTGATATCCGGAGCTGCGATTTCATTTCAACGCTTTTTTGTGAAAAGGGCGATACTTACAAATGTAAACATAGGGATTTTTTCATACATGCGAATGAGGGCTTTGAAACGCAACAAATTAACCTAAAAATTTGGTTTCTACGATATTGCTTTCTTAAACTACAGCAAAAAATACAACGGGCGAAACTGTATTTTTGTTTGTTTATTTAAAGTTTCGCCCTCCACGCTCCATGCAAACAAATAGGGCGATGCTTTTTTTTTGCTAGCAGTTTAGAGGCGAAACTGTCATTTTCGTTTTTTTAGGATTATCAAGCTGATACCAGCTGTAAATAGTAACAATGATCTCTAGTGAAAAAAACACGGACGAAATCGGTGGTGTAGAACGGTAGTTATTGTAAAAAAACGTAAGGGCGATACTTCAATGCTGATAGGTGGGATCGAAAAAGTAAAAAATCGCCAAAGGGGCGATACTATCATTTTGTCAATTTCAATAGCAAAAACAAATTTTAATTTAATAATTTCAAATACTTTATGAAGTTTTGGGTTTCGATCACTGAATCATGCAATCTAGGATGTAAAAAACACAATAGTTCTTAAATAGGAAATAAAACCAAGTCTGGAAATATTCACCGTTGATTTTCTTTGAATGGTATCACTGCTAGTATCGCCCTTTTCAAGAAAAAGCGTTGATTTCTTAGTTCTCAGTCGCGTTGGAAATTTGAGTAAAGTATAAACTTCAAATCGATTCAAAAAAAATTTCGACTTTTTTGGCTCAGTACAATATATAACCCCTTTAGGAAAATTCAGTTTTCCCACCACAATTTAGATATTTTATTAACACAGCATTAACAATAATTCGTTGGTATGTCTATTTTATGGGCCATTTTTTCGCTTTCCCATTGATTTGGTTTGAGATTTCTAGCACTGATGTTGTCCTATGCTGATTTGAGCGATTCTCTGAGTCCTGCCACTATCCCATGTAGTATGTGTTATCAAAAACATCGCGAAGCATCAAGTTCTAAATGTTCTCAAACGATATAATATCCGAAGAGAGTGATAAGAGTTATAAGAAATGTCTCATCACACTGTTAGGTGGATTAAAAGCGTTTTTATTTTCGTTTTTGCTTGAGGCAGAAACTAACTGAGTTTCGGACCTAACTGCTGTCAAACCATTTGTTTGAAGCCAGTTTCGAACCTAGGTTATGCGCCACTGAACTGAAAACCGAAATATATTCCGGTTTCGCTCACACCACCGCTTTTTTGCAAGAACCCAACTCAGTTTCATTAAAAACGTTTGTTTGCAGCAACTAACCTGAGTTAGTGTCTAAGTTCTCAATCGAAAACGACATGTAAATCTATTACGGGAACCTTCACATGAAATCGGCGAAAAATCAAGCACTATTTGAAAATTTTTTGAGGAAGGATTAAAAGACATACGAACTTCTGCTTTTGAACTCTTTAAATAAAAAGTGTGTAGTCTGCAGACTGTTCTGTAACGAGTCGTTCACATGGCAAGATGGCGGAAGGGTGAGTCGAATTGATTTAAGAATGTTAGTTTTGTTCGTGCGGTGTGATATGATGTGCTGGCCAAATTTTCTAGAAATATGTAGTGTTTGATATGGCGAAATGTTTATTAATGAAACGGACATTATGTATTATAGCAACTTATCTAAATATGAAAAAGAAATTGGCTGCACTGCCAACATCGCTAGTCGCATCCCACATTACCACGGCAGATGGATAGCTAACCGGAGGCGAGATGCCCCACCTGCCAACACCGATCGCCTCAATACATGCCGACAAGTGACGGGCGAACGAAATGCAGGCTCAGATGCAACAACCAGGCGGATGGCTGCGTTCTTTGCTATGAATATTAGCCCCGCCATTCGCATGCCTTTTGCCTGCCGTTCGCACCCCATCCGGTCGCCAGCATGCCTGCCGGCGGATGGTATCTTCGGGTGGGGCATCCCGCCTCCCATAGAGTAACAAATAATTCAAAGTTGTTCTAAATCGATGAAACGTATAAAAGCTGTCTGTAAACGTCAAAATTTGACGTTTAATGACAGCTCATACTCCTTTCATCGATTTAGAAATATTATTCAGGAAAAATTGAAAATGTTTTACAAAGTACATTTAATATTAGTTAATCTGAAAAAAAAGTTCTTAAAGTTTTGTATTTCTGGATTTGTGTGGATAATTTCTGCATAATTTGTTTCGGAATTTTGGACTGCAGTTTTTGAATTTTCTAGTTGTTTACTTGTTTGATTTTTCAGTTGTACTTATTAACATTAGTAACAATTATACAATGCTCTGCCAAGTGACGTTATGCAGCAAAGTTAGTGTGATGCAGCTTGGCCACACAGCTGAGTTTCCGCTGGAGAACGTGTTTGTAAATCATCCGTCGGAAGTGCAATCAAATCTGTGATCCACTCGTTCGTCTGGTTTACTCAAACATGGGTTATGGCTAGTTTAAAGCCGACTAAGCGGCAGTGAAGATGGATAACGCACATAAATGCAATGTAACGTAGCTACGGATGTAGTACTTTGATATTTTGTATAAATGATATGCTTAGGAACAATCACAGTGAGTTTTTGTGGATACCAAGTTACTGCAGATCAAATCGATACCGCTCAGTCGGCTTACCCGGTACCTGGTCCAACCATTTGCAATTTGATTCGGAATCCTGAATGAATTCAATATGGAATCCAGTTGAAAGGCAATAACCGATTCCGAAACCTACTGAGTCAGAATAGGTTATTGCATTTGAGCTAAGTCGAAATCCTTATTGAATTCATTCAAGATACCGAACCGGTTTCGGAATCGGTTTGACTGAGTATATTTGAGTAAACCGAAGGCATTAGTACCCTCTAAGAACGGTTGGTTTCAAAATCGTCCAATAAAGGACGTTCGTTGGACCAATTTGTACAACGTCCAAATAACCGTTCAACAAACGTCCATCGATGGACCCGTATTGAACGGTTTTGCAACAATTTTTTGGACGTCTTAGTGGGTATAAAGGGGCGCAAAAAGTGTGCAGAGAGTGAAGCCAAAAAAGTCTACTTATCGAGCAAAATTGCTACAAAGACGGATTCCAATTGTGCACGATAGGTAGACTTTTTTGACTTCACTCTTTGCGCAATTGTTCTCTATAAACTGTGGAGTGAACCGGACAAATAAGTGAATCACAGGTTGGTTTGCACATCCGCCGGCGGGTTTGATAACACCTCTTCAGGTGGACCGTCAGCGGCTTTGTGCAGCTTGGAATCCTTCGCTGCGACTATGTGGTCCAGCCACACAACGCTAGCTTTGCTGCATAACATCACTGGCAGAGCACTACGTCACTCTTACTAGTGTTATTAAGCACAACTGAGGAATGATAAATTCAATAATTTGTAAATTCAAAAACGGAACGAAATTCTAAAACAGGATAAATTATGTACATTATAAAAATCAGAAATACAAGACGTTGAGAGCGAAAAAATTATAGTTTTTTGAAAATAAATGACAGAAGTAACAAAAATATATAAATTGCTTGCTAAAAATATCTAAAATTCAAAATATCTGTAATCAAAAATTTAAAAATTTTGAGATTGGAGAATTCCAATAACAACAACAAACATCCACAAAAATTAAAAAAAATTGAATATTCCAAAATTAAACAATGTTTAAAATAATTAAAAAAGTCTAAAATTAAAAAATCAAATCTTCAAAAATTCAGGAAAGTTGAAGAATTCAAATGTTAAAAATTATAAACTTCAAAAATCGAAATGTTCAAAAAGTAAGACCCAAAAATTCTGGAACACACTGATACAAAAATTCATGTAATGCAATTCAAGTATTACAAATTCAATAGTTCAATAGTTCTAAAATACAAAGATGCAAAAATTTCGAATCAAATTAATACAACCACAATAAAAATACAAATACAAAAAAAATACTAAAAATACAAAAAAAAATGAAAAGCCCTTTTAGCACAAAAACTCAAATTCAAAAGATCAAAAATTAAAGACAACACAAATTCAGAAATTCGAATATTCGAAAATTCAAGAATTCGAAGATTTTTAAAATCCAAAAATTGAAAAAGAAATAAAAATTCAAAGATCCGGTAATTCAAAGGTTCAGAAATTCAAAAACTCGAAAAATCAATGATTAAAACATGCAAAAATTTAAAAATTCTGGTTTCAAAAAATCAATAACTCCAATATTCAATTATTAAAAATTCCAAAATTCGAAGAGCAAATTCAAATTCAAGCATTCAAATATTAAAAAATATCAAGAATTCAGCTATTAAAAAATTCTTGTATTCTAAAATTAAAAACTTCTGCAATTCAACGCAACAACAACACGAAAATTTACAAACGCAAAAACACAAAAATATAACAAAAACAAAATACAAAAATATATAAATGCAAAAATTCAAAGGATCAATAAATTAAAAATTCAAGATAACAAAATACTAAATATTCAGAAATCGAAAAAATCATAAATTCGAGTATTTAAAAGTTCAAAAAGTCAAGGATTCAAAAATTCAAGAATATGAAAATTTTAGAAATTTCGATAACCAAAAATTCAATATTTCGAAAATTCAACCATTCAAAAATTCTAATGTTTAAAATTAAAAACCTCGAAAATTTATAAAAATCCGATATTGAAAAATTCTTAAGTTCAAAAATTCCAATTTCAGAAAAAAAAACAAAATATATAAATCCAGAAATTCAAAGACACAATAATGCAAACATACTAAAATACAGAAATACTGAAATTCTAAAAACATAAAAATTTCAAAAATACAAGAATCCATAAACACATAAGATATAAAAATACAGGGGTACAAACATAAAAAAAGTGCAAAAATACAAAAAGTACAAAAATGCTAAAAATACAAAAATATTCAAATACAGAAATACAACAATCCAACAATACAAAATTACTAAAATTCAAAAATGAAACAATACAGAAATACAAAAACCCATACAAAAATATAAATAAAAAAATAGAAAAACTCAAAAATACCATAATACAAAAATACTGAAACACAAAAATACAAAAGCACAAAAATACGAAAATGTAGAAATACAACAGATAGATAAATACTACAATATAAAAAAAATCAAAAATTCGAAAGTACGAAAATATTGTGTATTTACTCGAAAGCTGAAAGCAAATATGTATTTGGCTGAAAGTAAGCGTTCGAATACAGGGGATGTGTGAATGGTGTCTGCTGTTTTGCGCTGTATGAGGTATTGAATCATTACAATTCACATATATGTCTGTAGAAAAAGCAATACTTTCAAAATGCTTACAATGAAATTTAATGTGAATATAATTTATTTCCTAGAATAATGCTTTTATTGATAATGCTTCTCATAATTGCCGGTATTGTCACCCCCGTGCGGTAGAAGTCAAACCAAAATAATCATCACTCACTCGCGGCTGTTTCATTCATTTCGTATAGTCTAATTCATGCGTGGTTGTGCTAGTGCGACAGTTGAGGTTAAATGTTGTTGGACCTTGGGGGTTGAGGTTAAATTAGCTGAAGGATAACATACTCATTCCACGCCTTTATGCATTATATCTGTGAGCAATTCACAGACAGTGAATGACTCGATTAATTTTTGACAAACTGGTTGACAATGAAGTGTCAGCGACTATTCTCGCGACTACTCGACCGAACGAATACTTTAACCGTCCGTATTCAGACAGAGATTAAACGCACAATACAAAGATTCGAAAATACAGGAATACTAGAATACAAAAAATGCAAAATACAAAAATACAAGAATACTATACCACAAAAATACAAAAATTCAAAAATACAAAAACACAACAATTCAAAAACACTATAATATAAAAATACGAGAACACAAATATACCAAATTCTATTTAATTCAAATCTGAGATGATTCAGAAATGCAGAAATACAAAAATGCAAAAATTAAAAATACAAAAATATGAAGAAACAATAATACAAAAACACAAAAATACAAAAATGCTATAATACAGACAAAAAATCCAAAATTACAAAAATATAATAACAAAAATGCAATAATTCGGAAAGGTAGAAATACAAAATTTAAAAATACAAAAGTACGAAAACACAAAAATATAATAATACAAAAATAGGAAAACACAAAAATGCAATAAAACCTGTTTTAATCCACCTAGTGTGTAATTGTGTCTTTCTCATTTATCAAAGCTGGTTACTTTCAGTATAACATTGAGGAAATGGCTATTACATTCTTATTACACTTGGTAAGTATATATGAGTGCACGACTGCTACGAACCTGATGAGCAACATGTCGATGCTGACACACTTGAGACAAACAAAAATATAATATTTAATTAACTTAACAGCGCGAGTTCAATGTTGTCTTCACTTTAACATATTTTGAAATGCGCAGTGGTGGGAAAGGGTAGGGGCATAATTAGTGGGAGGGGAGGATGCGTTAGGAAAAACCTAACATATTTGGGGTGAAGGGAATGCGGGTGTGAAGTTGGTCAAAGAGAGGGGGAGGGAGGTGAAGGTAAGAGAGTTGGAAAGGGGTGTGAGAGGAAGGAGGGGTAGATGGGGGGTGTAACTTCATACTATGCCTTCCATTTGAGACTAGGTTAGTGAAAATTGGTTCTGTCATCACTGAAGTGGCTTTAGTTCTAAAATATGTCCGGAACTTGGGACTTCCGGAATTATCGATAGTGGACAATATATTCCAAGAATCTAGGCCAGCGAATCGAAGTATTTTGATGTTCATTTCAATAGATTTTTAAACTATGAGGTGTTACGATTGTACCGGTTTATATGAGAAATTCCTTTGTAACCGCAATAACCAAACTGTAACTCCGGAACCAAAAATCAAGACTGAATGAAATTCAATGGCAGTCAATGGAAGTATTATGTCTTTAATTTGAAATCAAGTTTGTAAAAATCGGTTAAGAGTTCCCTGGAAAATAGGGGGATAATAGCTTAGGAACTTGGCGGGCTCCCCGGGGGCATCAATAACCGTCATAGGTGGCCAATGTGGTCAAACCTACTTTGATTGGTTATTGATATAGAACCGCAAATCCAAGTAATGTTGAACCTATTTGAATATGTATTATATCATTCGGGCATCATGGTGTTACCAGTTTATAAGGGAATTTGCTGTGTGACCGTACTCTTCAATTCGTAACTCCGGAACCGGAAGTCGGATCAACTCAAATTTATATAGCAGCTTATGGGAGTATTATACCGTTTATTTGAAACTAAGTTTATGTAAATCGGTTTAGCCATCTCTGAGAAAATTGAGTTAAATTATATGACACACACATATATACACATACGCAGACATTTTGCTATCTCGAACTGAATCGAATGGTATAAGAGACTCGGCCCTGCTGGCCTCGTTTAATAGGTCGAAATTCCGACCGATTGCATAACCTTTCTATATAAGAAAAGCAAAAAGGTGCGAAATCAGCAAAGTTCAAAAAGTCTATTTTTCTCAAAAACATTTTTTTCGGAGTAACATAAAATCTCGACGTTTCATGAATTTTAAGGACATTAAAGGAAATACGAATTAAATTTCTGAAATAAAAATGCAAAATACAAAAATGTAAAAATTCAAAAATACAACAACGCAGAAAACTAAAACACAAAGATGCAAAAATATAAAAATACATAAATACAGAAATCCAAAAATACTTGAACGCAAAAATACAAAAATTCTAAATACAAAAATATACAAATACAATAATACAGCAATACAAAAATTCAATAATGCAAAAATACAACAAAACGAAAATTTGAAAATACAAAAATGCAAATATAGAAAAATATAAAAATGCAAGAATACAAAAATACAAATATACTAATATACAAAAATATAAAAATACCAAAATACAAAAATGCAAAAATACGAAAACACAAAAATACAAAAATGTAGAAATACAAAATTACAAAAATGCGAGAATACCATAATACAAAATGGTAAAGTACACAAATATAAAAACACAATTATGTGTTATTAATTACAAAAATATAAAAGATACGAAAATGCAAAAGTCCAAGAAAACAAAAAAATTTGAAATACAAAAATACAAATTGATAAAAAGTACAAAATTCAAGAGATAAAAATTTAGAAAAAGCAAAATTTTCAAAAAAAAACCAAAAATTCAAAAATTTAAAATCAATGAGCTTAAAAATTCAAAATTTCTGAATACAAATATTCAAAAATACGCAAATAAATTGAAAATTTTTAAAATTCAGCAGCTTCAATATCAGAAATTGAAGCTTTTAAAAATTTTAATACTCAAAAAAATTTAAAATGATGGATTCAAAAATTCCATACATTATTATATTTTCAAATTCTTGAATTTTTAAACTTTTAAATATTTTTTCTTAAATTTCCTGATAAAATGTTCACAAATTTTTAAATTTTTAAATGCTTAAATTTTCAAGATTTGAAGCGTTTAAATTTTTAAATTATTAAACTATTAACTTTTTAAATTTTAGAAATTTTTTTTTAAATGTTCACATTTCAAATTTTTTTAATCTTTTAATTTAAAATTTTATAAATTATTAAATTTTTAAATATTGAAATTTATGAATTTTTAATATTTTAAACTTTTAATTCTTAAATTCTAATTTGAAATTTTTTTAATATTGAAATCTTTAAATTTCAAAATATTTTGATATTCAAATTTCTTAAATTTTTGTTTTTAAATCTCTACATTTTTGCATTCCTTAATATTGAAATCTTTCAATTATTAAATATTTAAATTTTTATATGTTTAAACTATTAAATTTTTAAAATTTTTAGGTTTCTCAATCTTTAAATCTTAAAATTTTTAAATTTTCGAATATATAAATTTTTAGATTTTTGAATTTTTAAATTTTTAGTATCCTTAAACTTTTTAAATTCATTTTTTTTGTATTTTTGGATTTTTTTACTTTTCAATTTTTTAATATTTAAACTTGAAAATTTTTAAATTCATAAATTTTTTATTTTTTGATCCTCAAATTCTTTTCAATTTTGATTTTTCCTACCTTTTAAATCTTTGTTTTTAAAATTACCTTTAAATTCAAAAATTTCAAAAAATTTAAGTTTCGAAATTTTAAACATTAAAATCTTTAAATTTCTAAACTTTTAAATTTAAAAAAAATTAATTTCAAAAATTTAAATAATTAAATTTTTACATTCCAAGATTTTAAAATTTTTGAATTCCTAAGTTTTTAAATTTCTAAACCTGTAAATTTTTCCAATCCTCAAATCTCTAAATTTTTAGGTTTTCAAATTAATAAATTTTCAAATCTCAAAATTTTTGAATCGGTAAATTTTTAGATTCACATATTTTTAAATTGATGAAACTTAATATTTCCAAATTTTTAAATTTATTGATTTTAAAATTTCCAAATTTTTAGATTCTTAAATTTTTTTGCCGAGTTTCTATGTACGCATTTGAGTAGAATACGTGAGGATGGAATTTAAGGATGTCGCTATAATTGGGATTAGTTCTGATAGTCATTTGCATAAGTACCTGGCAATGAGTATGTATTAGGTTTGGATTCTCCTTAATTATGTGATGCTACTTAACACTTACAAATACTTCATCACATGTGTGACAAATCTTCTTATCGTTTGATTTGCCTTGAAGCGGAGAGTACTATGCAATATTAGGAAGCTTTTCCTCCTGACAATTCTGATAAACTATTTCACAATTGTACATGAAACCCTTCACCTTGACTAGGACAAAGAAAATATTAGGTTTGTTGTAGTACACGAAAGTTGCTCCGGAGCAAAACATACTTACTCCTTTTTACTCCGGTTTGCTAGCAGAAGAAGAAAAAAGAGAAAAGTAATTGTCTAGTTTAGTGACTATAGTGATAGAGGTCCATTTTCAATGACGTTTTTTGCCAATAGGGTGTATTTTAGCCTGAATAAACCGAATCCGAGAGCGGAAATGTGAAATTTTTAACCAATGTTCAATAAACTGAAAAAATAAGTTGTGATTAATACACTTAATATTAAGCTTAAATAAGTGAGCTTATACAGTGGAGCTAGTGTGATGTGGCTTGGTCGCATACCCGAGGCGAAGAATCCGAAGAGGCGCAAAGCCACTGAGAATCCGCCGGACGAGGAATTGATTAACCCGTTGCTGGAATTGCAAGCAAACCTGTGATCCTCTCGTTTGACAGGTTTACTCAAACATGGGGGCTATAGTTAGTTGAAAGCTCGTACACCAGAAAGTGATGTGGCATAGCCACATTAGTCAGTATTCGGTTGACTAATGTGGCTACCCCACATCGTATTCTGATGTATTGTCAGACTTCGCTGCCGCTCAGTCGGCTTTAAACTACCTATAACCCTTATGTTTAAGTAAACCGGACAAACGAGATGATCACAGGTTTGCTTGCAAATTCCAGCAACGGGTTAATCAATTTCTCGTTCGGCGGATCCTTAGCGGCTTTGCGCCGCTTCGTATCCTTCGCCTCGGGTATGCGGCCAGGCCGCATCACACTAGCTCCGCTGTGTAAGCTCACTTGTTAAAGAACTGCTATTGTTAAGACTGTTATTAAGCACAACTTATTCCTTCAGTTTATTTAACTACGGTTGAAAATTTCACATTTACGCTCTCGGATTCGATTTATTTAGATTGAAATACATTCTTTTGGCAAAAAACATCATTAAAATTGGACATCTTTCACTTTCTAAACTAGATAATTATCAAGAGAAAGAAAAGACTACAGGAACGATTTTTTCATTGTTTCCTCCGGAGTACTTCAAGTTTCTCTTGGCATTGGAACAAACCTAACACTTTCTACGCAATATTACTCACCGGACAAAAAGGCGTGAAACGAGAAATTTCCACAATACATCGTGCAGCACCTCCAGCGAGGGTTGCTGATGTACGAAGCAGCGCGGTGGAACAGTCCACCCTCCCTCTAGATCACAAATCCTCAAGGTGAATATTTGAGAGCAAAGCATATGACAAACGAATGCAATAATCAGTGGATACAATTTAGTTTGCAACACTCCGTGAACTAGCAAGTGGTTACCGACTGCTTTTTTCCAACACGCAATCCACAATGAAATTTCTTCACCGAATCAACATCTGAATAATCTTGGCTCTACTGGCTACATTACTATCAATATAATACTTCGCTCACCTTTGGAAGAAACAAGTATTTTCATGCAGAAGAATTTGACAACGACATCAACATCTATGATCGAATATCACTATTTTGCACAACAGCAACTTTTCTTATTGAAAACACTTTTGATTGCGGAGATTCGGCTCGATCCGTAAATCACTTACACTAGCAGTATAATCCGCTCCCCCGAGAACGGGAGGAAACACCACCGAAATTCACTGCTGTACATCTCCAGAAAAATACCGTAAAGTCCCATAACAAAAAAATCGAAAAAAAACTATGTCCCGAAAAAATCGCGAAAACGAAGAAGTGTCAGCCGTCGATGAAAAAAATACAAGTCCCAAGAGCGGGCTGCGCTATTATGATGTTCGCCCGCCGTTTACTAGCCATGGCGGACGAAATCAAAATTTCATTAGCCATCATGCCTCAGTGGGATACGGTCAACTGTCATCAATTATTCTCAAAAAAGCAAGAAAACCAAAAATAAGAAGCCAGTTGTCTCGTCTTGTCTTAGGTTTACTGGGGAGGCCTGGTATTGGGCGATGCTGAATCGAGACACGAAACATCGATACATTGGAGCCAACATATTTAGATCTGAAGTCGATTTTCAGCAGACCCATATATCGTGGGGTCGATAGTTCTGCTGATATTTTTCGAAAAGGTAACAGGTAGCACCGCTATCCGAGGACTCAAATTGCAACTTTCAGTTCTTTCGATCCGATGAGGTAAAAAATAGTCAAAGTTCTTTTATCAGTATTGATTCTGAAATAGATACAGAAGGTATCGAGATTTTACTCTCGATATTTCTGGTGTTTCGGTACTTTAGTTATTGGTGCATCGCCCAATACTAGTATGGTCAAGAAGAAAACAGCTAAACAGCAATGTATTGGGCTCCATAGGTTTGAATAAATGCAACATTATTTAGCAGTGTTTTGAGTATGGCGTGGACTATATATCTAAAAAAAAATCACGAAAACATATCAGCACAGATAACTATACGATTTACCGTTGTAATAGAAACCACCAAACCAGCCAACATAGACGAGGTGGGGGGGGGGGGTTCATAGGAGTGAAAAACAATCTTCAGAGCTCTGCTATTCACATTTCTGGCTGCGATCAATTGGAGCAGATTATTGTTCGAGTCTCATCGCCGAAGTTTGATATGATAGTTTGCACTATATTTCTCCCGCCCAACAGTGAACCTTCTTTATACGGTCAACATGCAATATGTGTAAAAAAATTAATGGATCTGGCGGGTGATCGAGACGTGGTTTTGACTGTTGGGAATTATAATTACGTTGGATGTCGGATGAAAATTTAAACTATTTGCTGCCATTGAATGCTTCGTCGGAACTGGTAATATCACTGGTCGAGTCTGTTTTAGCCAACGGAGTGCTTCAAATTAACGATAAAGTGAATGTGAAGAATACTCGACATAGCGTTCATTAGCGAGAATAGTTGTGTGGAATTGTTGGAGCCACCGTTACCACTGCTTAAAATCGACCAGCACCACCGAACTTTTGTATTACTTTTTGAGACGAACGATTTGAAGCAAAATGCTACTGATTTTGAATACCCGGCTGGCTTTGATTTCACCCGTTGTGATTTCGATCTGGTTAATGGATTGATCGCCGACATTCGATGGGAAGAGATTTTGGTCGAGTGCAGTGTTAATGAAGCTGTGTCATGTTTATATGAAAAAACAGAAGCTATACTTCGTAACAATGTACTTGTGAAGCGACCCTAATTCGTTCTGGTCATTTGTGAAAAATCGCAAGCAGTCGCACAGAATCCCCCAACCTGTCGGTTGCAAGGATGTTACCGCCGAGTCCCCGTGTGAATCGGCAAACCTATTCTCATCCTTTTTTCAAAGTGTGCAAAGTAATAACCGACCACCTTTGTCTGAAGCGTATTTGAATAGTCTGCCGATGTTCGATTAGAACATGTCACTCTTCAATTTTTGTGGAGCTGAAACTAGTCACTAGATGGTGCCAAAGGAGCTGGTCTGAATTGTTTGCCGCCTATTTTCTTTAAAAAGTGTGCTGAAGCACTTGCTGTATAATTTTCAACAGGTCATGGTTCGAATGAATTTTCTGAGTGTCTGGAAGACAGCAGCTATTACACCGATCCACAAGGCAGGTAGCGTGAATGATGTTGAGAATTTGAGTTGCTTACCGAAAGTTTTTGAAAGCCTCGTTCACGATTTGCTGTACCCGAAGGTGCATCATATTATTTCCAAGTGTCAGCATGGATTTGCGAAAAAACGATCGACAAGTACAACTCCTTTGGCATACGATTTGTCACTAAGTAGCGCCCTTGGTGAACGTCAGCAAATAGACCTTTCTTGCAAAAAAAATTTATATTGTCAAAAGCTTGGTTTTTTATCCGTGATTCGATATTGCATATTGGGGCGATGATTTGGGGTCTCTAACTATTGAAAAAATCAAATATACTTCGAACTGCCCACTTAACCCCATATGCTAACGACCTATCTTGCTTCGATTCCCCATATTTTCTCACCATTAAAATGAATTCAGAGTGGGGAAATGTGGCAAGGATGCCAGCTCTGTTAATATATCAGTAAAATTTAAGATTTTTCATATAAGTTGCAGATTCTTGCAGATTACGGATATTTCACGGAAGAAAACCAGTTCAACTAGTCTTTAGCATTTTTTAATTATTTTAAATATCATCGCAACACTTTTCTGTGTCAAATGTATTGCAGACTTTTGGGACAATCTGCAGAATTTTTCGATTTCTACTACTTTTTATCGATCTGACTCCCTGATGCTAAAATAATTCATCCAAACCCTGTCAAATTGAAACAAGAATTAGAAAAAGAAAGGTGTGAACATAATATTTTGTCGTATTTGACTGCTTTTGAGAACAGAGTATAACCAAAGACAAATAATAACATGACACAGCTAGCTTTTCTTTCGTTATAGCAGTCTGTTTATCAATTTAGAATAATCAAAATTATCACTTTATTAATTTTTCTTTGCGGTGCGGTTGCGGTAAAACCGCGCGGTAAAAGCTCTTCCCCGCACCGCATCTACGGGAAAAAGTTTCTCATCACACCGCAGATTTTGCGGTGCGGGTGCGGTAAATACCTCGCGGTTGCGGTAATTACCGCAACCGCGACGAACCCTTCATTTGAAGGCTTTTCATAATGCAGATAACATAACATCAATAAAATAAACTCATGCGGTAAACATCACAGTCTATAGAGAACAAAAGAGTGAAATCAAAAAAGCCTACCTATCGAGCACAATTGGAATCCATCTCTGATATCTCTGCAGCAAAGTTGGATTCTAGCACAGATAACAGACGTTTAAGCTCGATTTGAATCGTGTGTAAATACCCGCTACTGAAATTCCGAATAAATTAGATGTCTGAAACACGTTTGGCAAACGTTTGCAGATGGCGCAGTGATCGATACAATGCAATTAGAGTGCAGCTGTCAAACACGTGTAGCAAACAGTTGCGCAGATGGCAATAGTGAAACACGGATTTCCAACGTTTATCAATTTGAAAGTTAACACAGGTTTTTGAAAAAATTTTGTTCTAGCCTAAACGTCTGTTATCTGTGATTCTAGTTTTGCTCGATAGGTAGACTTTTTTCGGCTTCACTTTCTGCACGCTCTTTGCGTACCTTTATACTAGGGCCTTTAGTAAACATTTGTTTACACGGATTTATTCGATGAATGTGAGTGAGATGAATTCTCTGATCTATTAAAAGGGCGAGATTAAACATTTTCATGCAATGTTTTATAACGAGACAGGGTACTACAAATCTGGACAAACATATGATTACTGCGTAAAAGCCCACTGTCAAAATTCTCTTTGAAATTGAATTCCGGACCAACTGTTCATAGCAGTTAATGAGAGAAAACTTTTGTCTTTTGTTTACTACCAACCTCTGTGATTGGCGAGTAATGGTTTGTCCAGAATTTCCGCTCAAAGTAAATTTTGACAGTTGGCTTTTACGTCGTAATCATAAGTTTTTCGAGAAATCATTATGCAGTCATATGATTCTAGTTGGACCAAAAAGCATCTGAACGTCAAAATCTCATGTCAAATTGACTTTGACAATCTATCTAACAATCTTTTACACTACTAATGTCTTCTTTGGAGAGTTTTTAACATTTGTCAGTCGTCCAACTAGCGAATTAAATTCGTTAGTTGGACATAGGCTGTGGCCCAACCAACGAATCACGACTGTATTTCCTTTCACTAATTTTCCTTATAATTCGAAAAATGACAACCGCACTCAGGCGTAGAGAAATGTTTCCACCTTCTGTATACTACGCCTTGTCTTGTCCTGATAAATTCTCTCGAAGTGTAAACAAATAAAGTAAGATTCTGCTGTGTAAATTGGCCGTTGTCGGATTTAGTGCAAAGAATTGTTTGAGTTTGCCGTGGATAACTTTAAATAGCGAATCAAAGTTTTGTCGTTTCTCGGTGACACCGATCAAACTTACATTGTTATCTACCAAGTCTCGGTGGCTACCGAAAGCGACGACGGAATGTGTGTTGCTCTATATCGGAGAGAGCATCCCGAAAAATGCCGCAAAAAAAGGTTTCGAGATATTCGATACTTAATAAAGGGAAGATTAAGAAACAACAACAAAAATGTGTGAGAAGTTTGCTAGTAGGTGTTTGATTTTCTATCTTGAGAATGAGAACGTTCAACCGAATCTAACTGAGAATGTACTGGCCGCGCATCGAAATGGAAACCGAAATTTGTTACTCCGCTTGCTGCTATTGCAAACCGACAGACCTGAAATGTCAGAAACTGAAAAATTCGCTATTTGGAAACGAAGAAAAAAGTAGAAAAGAACTTTCAAACGAAAGGGCTGGATTCTGTATTTTGAATATTATGGCAATGAACGTTATCAAATAAATGGGTGTATTCTGAATTTTAATGAGTTTTGTTGTTACACTGGATTAAGTAATATAAGAGATATAATCACCAAGCGGATTTGTTGTAGATTGGCTCGGAAAACTCCCTGACGAATGTTTCACCAAGGATGTGACGAACTAGCTTGGGATTATTGGTCACCGAAGATTCTGCTTCAGATTGGTTTTGTTGTACCTCCGAAAATCATCCTGATGTTTTATAATTGGTGCAATAATTTTGAATCTGATTGTTCAAAAAATCAAAATTATGAATCTTCACACTTATTCAAGAGGTCCTAAGTTCAAGTGCCTCTGTTTACTTTCTCGTCAGTTCTAGACCTATTTCATGTATCACTTAATTCCGCATGCTAGTCGAAATCAACGTCTTTCTACCAGACAACGTACCCAAAGGAACTGTACATAGAAATGAAAATTTTGTGGGTATAAAATATACTTCAACAATGTATACATATCGAGGTTCGATATAGTGTACAGCAGTGGTTCTCAACCTGAGGTCCGCGGACTCCTAGGGGGCCGTTATGTAGTTGTTGGGCGTCCGGATAGAAAAATATATTTTCCAAGTGCATATTGAAGTTTAAGTCTTGTTTCCCAACAAACTGAAAATAACATATTGATAGCATACGATGTTTATCCGTAGGGGTCCGCAGCAACCCGGGGTGATTTCTAAGGAGTCCGTGATACGAAAAAGGTTGAGAACCGCTGGTGTACAGTGTTTATTCAGGAACAGCGGTTCGGAATTCCGAATGGATTCCAGCTCAAATGCAACAACCAATTCCAACTCAATCGGATTCATAATCGGTTGTTGCATTTGAGCTGGAATCCATGCACTCAAAAAAAGGTAAACGTTATGCCTATTGATTTTACACATAGATTTTTGCAATTAGCGGAGGCAGATACACTATTTGCTGGCACATAAACCTAATGTGTGTATTTACAGGAAATATTAATCTTATATTCACATTTCATAAATAAACACATAAAACTCAATTCTATAACAATACGCACATATAACTTAGGTGTGTGCATACATAGTTTATACAGTTGACACATAGAAGGTATATGTGCACATGATAACATTAGCATTTCTTCTTCATATAGATTTTAAGTGGTTTGAAGCAAATAGCATTAGCGTTTGGATTTTTTCGGTGTGCTAACTCCATTCAGGATTCCGAATAATATTCTGAATGGTTTGATTGAAAAATGGTTACAGGGTGCGTCCGATCTGGAAAGGTAAAAAATTCTGGGCTTAGGCAATGCATTTGCCGGAATCACACCACTTGACATGTGAGCATTTGCGGAGGAGAGAAATAGTTCCCGTTCTACACGTCGCCGAATTATGGGAACTGATTAATCGCCCGCAAAATATTCAAAATAAAACTGAAAACCAGAAAAAAAAATCAATAATTGAATACTGCACCGCGACGATATAGAAGGAAAAATTACAGTTTACATGGTATTAACATTTAAAAGCGATTCGAACCAAGTTTCTCGCATTATGGTCAAATGAAAAATCCAAGTCCGTGTAAACAAGCTCTCTAAACTGTCAAAAAAGTGAGGTTAAGCATTTTCATGCATTGCTCTATACAATTTGACAGTTGAAATTCACTCAGTTTCATTGAATTCATTAATGAACGTTATACCGCAATTCACCACTGCACTCATTTGCAGTGTTGCCGATAACTTAATCTGAAATATGTTAAACAGTGCTGCCGAAACGAATATTTCGTGTCCCACCATTCTTGCATTGGTGAAAAAAATATTCAACATTCTTGCATTCTTTAATTTTTAAAAAATCATAACAAAATCAGGAAAAGTTTTAAAAATATCTTTTCAACGGATTTGTTCTTAAAAATGTGAACTCTTTTGATAAAAATTAAGTAAAATAGGGGTTAGGTCTGACAAGAAAGGTCTATTGATGCAGTTTATGTGGATTTTGCTAAAGGGTTTGATTGAGTTCCTCATTTGCTAATGGTGGCCAAACTTGAACGAATGGGACTTCTTGAATAGTTGACACGGTGGATATTGTCGTACCTCGCCGAACGCTGTGCGTACGTTCATATCGATGAAGTGAGATCTCCGTTTGTGATCGAGTGGGGTGTTCCCCAAGGAAGTCACCTAGGACCGCTACTGTTTATATTATTCGTAAACGAATTGTGCTCTAGTATACAATCCCCTAAGTACATGTTCGTGGATGATCTGAAATTCTTTCGTGTAATTGCTTCGGCAGTCGATTGCTGTGCAATCCAAGCCGATATCGATTCGCTGGTAAATTGGTGCACACTAAACGGGATGGAAGTAAACGTACCAAAGTGTAATGTGATCTCGTTCTGTCGTAACAGGCACTTAACATCGTTTGATTATAGAATGTCAACAAGCATTATTAACCGTGTAAACACAGTTAAGAGTTTCGCGCAGCATATTGCAATGTCTACAGCCAAAGCTTATGCCGTATTGAAGTTCATCAAAAGAAACACGCAACAATTCAACGATGTATGCTGCACTTCTGTGCACTTGTACGTAGCATTCTCGAGTACGGTATACTTGTGTGGGCACCCTATCATGCTGTACACATCAACCGCGTCGAACGAATTCAGGGTCACTTTGTTTGTTACGCTCTGCGGTTACTACCTTGGACTGATCCTATTTGTTAACCGCTCTATGAACATCGATGCAATCTTCTACGTTTGTCGACTTTTGCAAGTTGGAGGATAATGCTGCAACGGCTCTTTGTGTTTGATCTTCTAGGAAACAATATAGATATCCCGGAGTTGCTGAACCAGATCCGATTCAACGTACCGCCTAGACCCACCAGACGAACTATTTTCTCAAAACAATCCGATCAATGTATGTTGTCGTAATTTTAATGATGTAGCTGACAAATATAGTTTTAACATTATTAAGACTACCTTTAAGCATAGAATTAATATTAAATAAGGAACTGTCTGTACGAGTAACTCGAAGACCAGTATAAATAAATAAATAAAAAAATTAAAGAGTGGGTCAAGAATACGCGCAGCAATTGGAAGTGGCACTACCAACGGAAGAGCAGCTAGGCGCAGTTGCCCTTGAAGATGGCTGGAGAGATATCCGATCCGCCATAGGTAGCACCGCAGCCACTGCACTAGGTACGGTGGGCCCGGACCGAAGAAGCGACTGGTACGACGGCGTATGCGAGCAGTTAGTCGAAGAGAAGAATGCAGCATGGGCGAGAATGCTGCAACACCGCACGAGGGCGAACGAGGCGCGATATAAACAGGCACGGAACAGGCAGAACTCGGTTTTCCGGACCAAAAAGCGCCAGCAGGAAGACCGAGATTGCGAAGCGATGGAGCTGCTGTATCGCGCTAAAGACACACGGAAATTCTACGAGAAGTTGAACCGCTCGCGTAGGGTCCACGTACCACAGGCCGACATGTGCAGAGATACAAACGGGAATCTTCTCACGGACCAGTGTGAGGTGATCCAGAGGTGGCGGCAGCACTACGAAGAACACCTGAACGGCGATGCAGCAGACGACGAGGATGGCACGGTAACGCACCTGGGAGCACGCGCGGAAGGCATTACACTACCGGCTCCGGATCTCCAAGAAATCCAGGAGGAGATTAGCCGGCTCAAAAATAATAAAGCCGCTGGGGTTGACCAAATACCAAGCGAGCTACTAAAACACGGTGGCGAGCCACTGGCTAAAGCGTTACACTGGGTGATTACCAAGATTTGGGAGGAGGAGATTTTACCGGAGGAGTGGATGGAAGGTGTCGTGTGTCCTATCTACAAAAAGGGCGACAAGCTGGATTGCTGTAATTACCGAGCAATCACCCTGCTGAACGCCGCCTACAAGGTACTCTCCCAAATACTATGCCGTCGACTATCACCAATTGCAAGAGAGTTCGTGGGGCAGTACCAGGCGGGTTTCATGAGCGAACGATCTACCAAATATCATTTGTTCATCGACTTCAAAGCCGCATACGACACTATCGATCGAAATCAGCTATGGCAGATTATGCACGAGTACGGATTTTCGGACAAACTGACGCGATTGGTGAAGGCGACGATGGATCGGGTGATGTGCCTAGTACGTGTCTCAGGGACGCTCTCGAGTCCCTTCGAATCACACAGAGGGTTACGGCAAGGTGATGGTCTCTCGTGTCTGTTATTCAACATTGCGCTGGAAGGTGTAATAAGAAGAGCAGGGATCGACACGAGTGGTACGATTTTCACAAAGTCCGTTCAGCTGCTTGGCTTCGCCGATGACGTTGATATTATTGCACGAAACTTGCCATCAACACGTCGAATACAAAGTACATGATAGGAAGAGGTTCACGAGAAGAAAATGAGAACCGCCCGCTTCGAGTTTGCATCGGTGGCGACGAAGTCGAGGTGGTTGAAGAGTTCGTGTACTTGGGCTCACTGGTGACCGCCGACAATGATACCAGCAGAGAGATTCGTAGACGCATCGTGGCAGGAAATCGTGCTTACTTTGGCCTCCGCAAGACACTTCGGTCGAACAGAGTTCGCCGTCGTACGAAGTTGACCATCTACAAGACGCTGATTAGACCGGTAGTTCTCTACGGGCACGAGACCTGGACCATGCTCGTGGAGGACCAACGCGCACTTGGTGTCTTCGAACGGAAAGTGCTGCGTACCATCTACTGTGGAGTGCAGATGGAAGACGGCACATGGAGACGGCGAATGAACCATGAGTTGCATCAGCTGTTGGGGGACTGTTGGATCGACCAGGTGGAAGACGATTTGCGGACCCTTCGCAGACTGCGTGGCTGGCGACGCGCGGCCATGGACCGAGTGGAATGCAGGAATCTTTTGTATATGGCACAGGCCACTTCGGCCTTAATCTGTTAATGAATAAATAAATAAATAAATTAAAGGGTTGTGTACAAGACACGACCACGTTGACATTAAAAATGCGACCATTTGTGAGCCAGCCATATTATTCGTGGATACATCCTGTAATTCCGACTTATTTAGGACTACACATAAAAGGTAACAAATCGTATCCTCTATGGAATCTACTACATAATTGTTTTGATTATTTCCCAACAAATCGCGCAAATATCTGTTATGTACAGCACCGCGCGAATAATTGATGTTGGAAAACAAATCGGCAACTTTAGTTGCCAAACACTTATGTGGTTTTTGTTTGAAGCGAAACTAAGTCAGTTCTTAACCCCAACTGCTGTCAAAATGTATGAACTGACAGCGGTTGGGGTTAGAACCTGACTCAGTTTCAGGATCAATCGAAATCGCCATTAGAAACGATCGAAGCATTTTTCCGTCAATGTCACTTTTCTGACTCAAATTTTTGTAGGTGCTTGCTTCCGTCCAATTGGTCAGTTTATTTGTTTTATCGTACATTTTTCGGATATTATTATAGAAAATAACTAACCCGATAAGAGAGAAGTTATTTTACAAAGCACGAAATGGAAATTTCAATTATAATTCTTCTGAGAGCGATTTTGTGGTCCTAATAAGAATCGTTTGTTGTGAATATTATATCGCCGTTTCCTTGCAAAAACAATGCGACTTCTGTACACGTCTAGTGATGGAGGCGATTTTGAGAGCGCCTTTGTTTGCTGCTGCTAGGGTTCGTCGCGGTGCGGATGTGGGCGGTAAATGGATTGTCCGCACCGCAACCGCAGAAAAATAATAAAACCGCACCGCTTACCGCAACCGCACTTTATTTACCGCACCGTACCGCGCGGTAATGCGGTAAATGCGGTAAAATTTGTGAATTTTTATAAAAAGTGTTGAAATTTGTATAACCATATATATTAAATTTGTTATTCTTATTCACACGAAATTTAACTTTAAGAGACTCCTCAGAATGTAATGTTTATGAAAAAATAACTTTTCATTTTCTATTCATAAAATTCTGTACATTTTAAGGCAATGAAATGGATGTTTTCCGCATTTACGTAGTAAAAA
This sequence comes from Topomyia yanbarensis, assembly GCF_030247195.1. Classification (NCBI taxonomy): domain Eukaryota; kingdom Metazoa; phylum Arthropoda; class Insecta; order Diptera; family Culicidae; genus Topomyia; species Topomyia yanbarensis. The sequence goes on along the minus strand of NC_080671.1, from coordinate 260,964,349 downwards.
TCACCTTTCATGCTTAATGGAATTTTACAAAAAAAATTGAAGTCGAAATACCAGTTCTTCTATATAGTATCGCATATATTCCAATACAGCGAAATAAAAACATATTGTGTTTCATCAATAATAATGACGCCATACTTGACCAAAAATTTGCTCTATACATTACATCTAATCAGGAATCCAGTCTTAACCGGTACAAAATCATTGAACATTAGAAAAACTGCAAAAATGTATGATTTGTAGATTACAGCAGAAACGTTATTAAAAATAGTGGGCTTTACATACAAAATATCCCAAAACTCTTACTTCCCTATTTTTCAAGAAACAGATGTGTTCTCTTTCAAATACTAGAATTGCTCACTTTAAAAATGTATGAACTGTAATTTTCTAAAGGCCTTTTCGAAAATTCTAGCATTTAATGTATTTTCCTCTAATTTCCTAAAGAGCCAATTCCGAAGATTCACTTTTTTGGATTTTGCACATTTTTGCCTTTCTCATATAGAAAGGTTATGCAATCACTCCGAAAAACGCCAACCTAATCCCGGCCCGGAGGGCCGAGTGTCATATCCCATTCGACTCAGTTCGTCGAGATCGGAAAAAGTCTGTATGTGTGTGTATGTGTGTATGTATGTGTGTGTATGTGTGTGTATGTGTGTGTGTATGTGTGTGTATGTATGTGCGTATGTGTCAAATAATGTCACTCATTTTTCTCAGATATGGCTGGACCGATTTGCCCAAACTTATTCTCAAATGAAAGGTGCAACCTTCCCATCGGCTGCTATTGAATTTTGGATCCATCGGAATTCTGGTTCCGGAATTACGGGTTTCAGAGTGCGGCCACACAGAAATTTCTCATAAAAACTATAGGAAAAATTAAAAATAGAATTTTATTTTTGATGCTAAATGTATTCAAGGTGCATAAAACGTCGAGATTTGATGCAAACACGAAAAAAATTTGACGAAGATTCACTTTTTTGGATTTTGCACATTTTTGCTTTTCTCATATAGAAAGGTTATGCAATCACTCTGAGAAACGTCAACCAATTTTTTTTTCGACTCGCATAAGGTTTCTGGATTTTAACAGGGGCGTAGTTGATGGTTTACGGAGAGGGGTTACACCCCCCCCCCCCTCTACTGTTCACTCCCCTCCTTTAAAAATCTCCTTAAATCACCCCTCAGACCACTACCTCATACCCCTCCCTTTCTACCCCATCATCTTTAAACCACCACTATATTACAAAGCATACCAATTTAAGCTGGGGAGTCGTTCGTTCATGGGACTTTCGCCCTCCTCACATACCCATCCCCGCATGACAAAATGAGTTAGCAAGCAGATAACATTGATCTAATGCTGATTAGGCTAATGGAGTATGATATATTTTTGTTTCAAGTGTTTCACCGTCGACACGTAGCTCATCAAGTTCGTGGCTGGTATGCCATTGTGTATAAGTGCAAAGTGTACTAAGAATGTAATGGACATTTCCACAATTATGTTGAACATAAAAAGCCTCCGTGCCATAGTTTAGAGAAATGAGAAAGGTACAATTGCACCGCTAGGTGGATTAAAACAGGTTTTTTTTGTTGTGGTTAACCCTGCCCAGGGTTGAGCCACTTCTTTGAAAGCTTTTGAAAGTATCTCCAAAAGGCGACATTCATATGTCAATTTACCAAAATAGTTTATTGTGGTCATAAATGAACCATTTTGCGACATTTACTTTATCGCGAATCTCTTTAATTGATCTTGTCTTCTCCCCATAAAGGGCCATGCATAAATGACGTAGCATTTTGGGGGGTAGGGAGGATATACCAAATTTGTGACGAAGTGTGACGAGGGGGAGGGTAGGGTTAGAAGTTGTGCGACGTAGCATTAAGTTTAAAACCCATTGTTTAGAGAAAACAATTTAATGATCTTCCATTCTCAAGAGGAATTAATTTAAATTCAAACAAGTTACTTTTGATGCGGTTTTTCATAAGGTAAATTTTACGATTCGCGGAATTACAAGTTCGCAAAAATACGAAAAGATTTTGCATGCAGATTTAACTTGCTACATTAGTTAGCTAATGTTGCTAACTGTCGTTTGGAAGCTGAATTAAATTTTCACTTCGGATTCAACCAAACAAAATTTAGTAATTTAGATGAACGTATGCTTCTTAGAACTATTGGCAGCTGCAGGATTGTGAACTGAGAGAACTTCTCTTCATGCTCCCCTTGACATATAAAATTGAAAACAAAACTATCAACACTATATTTGTGATGAAATGGGCTTATTTTGCATGCAATTTGCTGTTATAATGAAAATGTTGATAAAAGTCGTCAAACATTTTGAAAGGACATGTATATAAAATAATTGAAAAACATGTAATTTTTTTTCATCACCCGGGCGCTTTGCATGGGACGAGGGGGAGGGGGTAGGTAAATGCTACGTTATTTACGAGGGGGAGGTTAGAATTTTGTGACCAAATGCTACGAGGGAGGAGGGAGGGGTAAAAAATCACCGAAAAAAGCTACGTCATTTGTGTACGGCCCCTAATCTAAACTACTTCTGTTCAGAGAAAGAGACTCGATCTCTCTTCGATCCACTGGCATGAGATGTACTAAATGAAGCTGCTACTCAAACGTGAACTGTAATGGCTGATGTACGGTGGCTTGGGATCTATTGTCCTGAGATAGAGTGAATTTAGTTGCGAAGATTGGCAATTTAAATTGTGGAAAAAACAACCATAGTGAATATAAGTGGTTGTAGCTATAAACATTAAAAAGGCTAATCGGTTTCCGAGAGAGTAACGCAGGCATAACCGGTTTAAGGAAAAGTCTGCTTCGTGAAGATTATAATTTTGCATTGTTTGTTTAGTTTGCATTGATCGGTGTGATTTTAATCTCGCTATTACTTTTTGGAAAAGATTGCTTTAAAGTTTACGGAAAATAGGATTAAGACATTGGAACTTAAAATTGACGGACCACAACAGTACATTTGAACTTCATTTGTTTCATCGACTTTGACCTGACTTTGACCTGACTTTGACCTGACTTTGACCTTGAGACTAATAAAATTTACAAAAAAAAACATTGCTTGACAAATAACATTGAATATTAATCAGAAAACCATAATGAACATATTTAGTAATGAGAGTGATGCTTTTTATTATTCCTATTCCGGGATTCCCGGTTTAAGATCCACTGCAGAAAAATGCCTATATTCTTCCCAGTTGCATCTTCAAGCTCGTAGGAATTCGTTCCTCGCTTAGAGATGATTTTGCATAAAATATACGACGGCCCTAACTTAGCGTTAAAGTTATCCCCTGCCGAAGACTGTGAAAAGCTTTTTCTATATACCTTCTGCCCAACCGAGTAAACTGGCGCTGGCTTTCGAAAGCGAAGATTGTAAGTTTTCGTACTCTTCTCGTGGGCTTTCTTTAAATTCTTGATCACGGTGCCGTAGACATCTTGATCGATTTTTAATTTTTTTTTCAGCCTGTCTTGCTCAGAGATCTCAGTGGTGATCACATCTAGCCGATGTTCGTCCCCACTAGCAACGATCTCGTGACCAAAGAGTATTCGATATGGTGAGAACCCTGTGGATGAATGCAGGGTATTGTTTAGTGTGCACTCAACTTCGGAGATTTTGAGTCCCATGTTCGTTGGTCCGACTTAACGTAAGTCCGGATGCAAGCATTTATGGTTCTGTTCAACCGCTCTACTGGGTTTGCTTGGCTGTGGTGGCGAGCATTAGCTCAGTGCACCACGTTATATTCTTTCAAGAAATTTTTGAAATTTTTACTCAAAAACTGGTACAGAATACCGCCGAAACCACTGTTTCACCGGGAACAGTAAAGTCCACTTCGAAAATATGTCCATCAGGACGAGCAAATGCATATTGCCTGATTTGGAACGAGGAAGCGATTGGATAAAATCAATGGCTAAGATTTGAAAAGGTTTCGTGGAAATTTCTTGCTTTCCCATCACGGGATGCTGTGACGTAGTTGCAGGCTTGCACTCCCTACAAACCGTACATTTGTCAACAAACTCTCGAACTGTGGTGGCCATTCTCGGCCAAAAATATTTTTTTCTGATTTTGTCTAACATCTTCTCGTATCCGATATGAAGAGACCGTTCATGTTCGGTTTTCAAAACTCGCTCCTGTGATTCCTTTGGCAGATAGACTTTCCATTCAAACTGATAATCGAGCGATTCCGTTTTGGAAGGAACAAATTTATATAGACTCCCATTCTCTACTTTAAAATCTAGGTTTTCATCAGGCGAATCTTGCACCTTCTGTAAAAGAGTGGAGTACCAACTATCCTGCGTCTCCACTGCGTCCAGTGTGTCAACCGCACGCGAGAGAGCATCAGGGATAATGTTATCCCTCCCGCGCCGATGTCGTATTTCTAAATCATAAGCTTGCAGCTCGATACTCCAGCGACTAAGCCTTGAAGAAGTTCTCCACTTTCCTCTCATAATGTGTGTGAGAGCCGAAGCATCGGCCACGACAACAAAATGGGATCATTCGATGTAAACACGAAACTTGTTGATGGCTGAAATCACCGCAAGGCCTTCCTTCTCCGACGCAGCATAGGCTTGCTGAGCAGGAGAGAGCTTTTGGGAAAAGTATGCCACCACCCTCTCACCATCACTATGTTCTTGAACTAAAATCGCAGCTATGGCGGTATCGCTCGCGTCACTTTGAATTTGAAACGGTAAGTCAAAGTTAAGATTGCATAGAACAGGAGCGCTTATTAAACATTCTTTAATACGAATGAAAGCTTGCTCCGCTAAATCATTCCATTTAATCGTTTTAGGTTTTTTCTTAAGGAGATCTGTTAATGGACAGGTGTACTCACTAAAGTGAAGTATAAATCTCCTGTAGTAAATGGCCATGCCCAAAAACCTACGAAGAGAGCGTATCGACGACGGACGTTCATAGTTGACAATCGCCTCAACTCTCTCCGGGTTTGGTCGGAGATCGTCGGGTGAGAGAATATAGCCTTAATATGGAAGCTCATTTAAACAAAACTTTGATTTTTCAATGTTAATCGAAAGGTTTGCACTTTTAGCCGCTTCGCGACTTCACGAAGACTTTCAAGGTATGCCTCAAATGTATTGCTCACCACAACAATATCATCGAGGTAAACAAATACATTTGGTTCCAGTTCACCATATCCCAAGAAATCGTCCTTCAGCCTGGCCAGGGTAGCCGGACTATTGACGAGTCCAAAGGGTAGCCTGGTGAACTGTAACAATCCTCTCCCAAGCACCGAGAATGCCGTATACCTGCTCGAGTCAGGATCAAGTGGAATTTGTAAAAACGCCTTAGTAAGGTCAATAGTCGACAAATATTTACTTGATCCTAACCTGCCCAGAATACGATCCTGGCGTGAAAGGGGATAGGCATCCCTTTTCGTCCGTTCGTTCAAACGCCTTGCGTCCAAACATAAGCGTACCTCCCCAGTGGGCTTCAAAATGGGAACTGTACTCAAAGCCCAGTCACTTTTACTCTTCTCTATTACTTTCAGTTCTAGCATCTTATCTAATTCTAGATTAATTTTTCGTTGCATATCTGGGGAAGTCGGGTATGGGTTAATTCTCACCGGCGCGGCTTTCATGAACTCTTCTTCGATATCAATTTTGTGAGATATCACAGGAGTGATATCGAGCATTCCCCCTTTCACCTGAACTTTTAACATCCTCTTTACCTCCTCTAACTTCCTTCTCTGTTCTTCGGTGAGAACCGTCTCTCCATTCTCTTCTAGGCTATTCTATTCCATTATCTCACTCAGCTCCAACTCCTCTACGGACAACGAAGGATGGAGATTAAAAGCTCGCCAAAAATCTTCGTATCCTACGATTAGTCGTCTGCTCATTGAATGAGACAGGTAAATTGACATATCCCTTTACCTCAATGGGCGTTCGGAGGCTGTCTTTACGGAAATTTCAGATGGGTATATTTTTAATTTAAGATCTTTGATCAATTTTTCTGAGCAAATACCGAGTACGGTTCTCTGAGCACCACTGTCCAAAAGACCGATAATATCTTTACCTAGTATGCTGACTTTTACAAAAGGCCTAACGTCTCCATCAAACTTAATAAAAAGTTCTTCTACGTCATGATCGATTAAGTAATCATCATCTGCTAATAGTTCAAAACCATTTTGCAGTAAATTGTTTGACATGTCGTTTAAATTGAGAGGATTTGAAGATTCATTGCCAGCTCCCTCCCTTAAGCTGAGCTCTCCTCGTTTTTTGACAAAGAGGGCATGTTTTTGTGAGTACACCCACAAAGAGGCAAAATTTTTTGCCGTTTTTAAGAGCATTCCCCATAGTGATGGCCCTTATCTCTGGAGTTGTAACAGACGCCAATTGGTGGACGTTTGTACAGCTCTGCAAGTCTATCGAGTGTACTTTGGCTCGATCCTTCCATAGGATGGATACTGCCTTCTTGTTTCCCCTTCCCTTCGTCTTGACATTTATTTGATTTTGGAGGTGGATTCTGCTCGTTTTTGAACTTGTCTTTCCTTGCAAAAATTTTGAAATTTTTCCCAGTACTACCCGTAGGTGCGTTTGTGTTAATTTCATTAACTTGACTAAATCTAGGTTTGTTAATATTATCTGAGGGTCGTTGGAAGCTGTTCCAATTATTTTCATCAACAATTCTACCAAATCGCTTCAATTTGGACAACGACAACGATCCCGTCATGGCGTTCTTATAATCGAAACGCATGTTTCTCCATATAATTTCAAATTTACGCCTTTCAGAAATCGGACGTGTCATTGATTGGAACAATTTGATCATGTCGTGAAAATAATCGACAAGCCTTTCTCCCCTCGTTTGTCTTCGATTGGTGGCCTGGATCTCTAACTGAAAATCTAGATCTGGAGGGAGAAACTCTCACTTTCGTTCTCTTTTCAATTTAGACCAGTTATGAAACTCTCGGTTTTCCATCCCTTCAATAAACCAATCCTTTGCTCTTCCAGCAAATAAGTGGACTGCTCCCCGAAAAAGTTCTCACTCTGAAATTTTCTCAGCCCTACATCTCATTCTGACTTCTTTGAGAAACTCTGCTAGTTTACGTTCATTGTCTTTGCCATCGTATTTCAGTCGCCAGTCTGAAATTGGCACTCGCTTTAACGATTTCAGATGCGTATTCCTATACTTTCTCCGATTCCTTCTCTCTTTTTCTAATGACCGTCCTGAAGAACTATATGACTCTGAGCTTTCGGTCGATGAGTGTTCATCGAACGTATCCGAAGAAGAGCTTTTCGTAAGGCATTTATTTTTCGTATGAAAAGATGATTTTGCTCTATCTCTGTCTACTTTTCTATGCACTTTTTTTGGTTTAATGTTTGTATAGTGTTCATTTTCGTTAAAGCTTTCCTCCGAATTACTACTAGTCTCTTCCGAAACTGAAGGAAACGAAACCTTATGTTTCTCCTTCTTAGTCGGTTTATGCCTGTCGCTAACTTTGTTCACGCCTGTGTTTCCAGTAACCTTTGTATCCTTTCTATCCTCGACCGGCTTAAGGGGATCGGGAAAGTCCAGTGATTTTGGTTCTGGTGTAATTTTCAATTTTTCGTTTAATTCCAAAAGTAATTTTTCAAGCTTTTCGAAGTTCTCTTTTGCCTCCCTTATAATTCTCTCTTCTATGGCTATTTCCCTTTCCCTTTACTGTTTTTTTTGCTCTGTAGTTTGAACTACAAAGGCTTTGATGTGTGTAATCAGATCTGTTGCTATTTCCTTATTTCCCTGTTCATATTTAGATAAATCTTTCATTATTAGTTTGGATCTGTGAACAGATGATTCCATTTCCGATTTTCTATCTTCCATCGATTTCTTTTGTACTCCCCCTCCCCCTCCCCCTTGCTTCCTCTTCTACTTTAGATTCCTTTCCACAAACGGTTTCATTCAAAATTTCAATCTCTGTCCTAACCTCTTCTAAGGCTTGGCTTATGTCGTGTTCTAGCTGCTCTGGTTTCTCATTTTCATCCTTATGACGAACCGCGCTGTCTGGGAAATGATTTTCAAAAGTCTGTGTAATGTGCTTGCTAATAGTCATAATTTCAAGCGTATGTCTACGAGCTTCGGGAGCACGAGAGAGTACAAAAATTCTTACCCTGTAGTGTATTAATCTCGTTTTGAGCTTTTCTCTCTGACGAGCATCAGTCTTCGGATTATCTAGTAATCCGTTGATTATAATTGATTTTGAATATATAATGGAAACTTCCCCCGCAACTTCTCTCCAAGTCGGCGAGTAAGTTACCGTAAAGGCATCTAAATTCTCTCTCTTCCCTCATTCGATCTTTAAGCTTTCTTCTCTTTATACTCTCGTGTTCATTTGGTGCGCAAACTATGTTCCTGATCAACTTCATCAAGCGATAGATGAGCGACATTTAAGTTCTTGTACTTGTTGAATGAGCTTTCGTTCATTGAGTGCTTTGAAAAACAGTTCACGCCAATGGTAAGTATTATTTTAATAATTAATAAATAAAGCTTCGTTTAACTGAAATCTTTCGCTGTGTTTCGATTATTATGCAGAATTAAAACCCACTAAAGAAATTTTGTTTTCATCGGTAAGTATATTGAAAACCCGCTAAATGGTAAATTCACAATTACGAATGGTACCTTTTGTGAGTGTACGCGCACTAGTAAACACGGAAAACCAAAAGCTATTCCCCCAAAAATTAGTGTGCACGTGTTCCCCCTCGAGCACTTTGCCTTCCACCGATTTGAGCAATTTGAGTGTTCCCTAACACAAGAATCTAATTTTCTCTGACTAAAGCACTTGGTTTTGACCTCTTGATTGGTATGTCTTTTAGTTGGGCGCCATTCGTTACTTGGCGGATCAGAAGGACCCGCTATTACGTTGCCCCTAGACCCTGGTCAGAGTCACGGGGACCGTCTGGGGTGGACTCCAAAGGTCTCTTTTGCTGGCTAGCACGAGCTTGAGGTTCGGAGGCTCAAAATCGGCTAACGGACATGGACACTAATAAAAGGATCAAAATGCACGGTCTTATCTTTTACACTTTTTTATTTTAATCTACTTACAATCGTGTGTATGTGTGGGTGTGAAGAACGGTAAGCAGCTGGCTGGCCGGCGGATGCGCGATCGCGGTTGGAAACGGTGGACTCGTGGGTGGGAAACTCGTGAACGGTTGACTCGTGGACGATCGACTCGTAACGGACTCATCGTTGCTGCACCCTAAGGTGGGTTACTCGGGCCTGGCTGGCCTCGCGTGCTGGACGACCTCTCGCTTTCTGGGGTTTCTCCTCTCATTGCTACCTCGCGTTCGTGGGGTTTTCGCAAACCGTCGAGGTATCTCTCGGTTTCTCGATGAGATGATCGCCACGTATAATGGCTTTTCGCGGATTGAGGATACGCCGTGGACCCTGTGAGGACGCTGATCCCGGACAATAAACCAATCCAATGGCTGCTGGGCAACACTTGCTGGGTCTTGATCCTGGGAACGAACGAGAGAACTTGCTACGGACTACTGAGCTTACTTAGATTGTCTTCCTTTACCTTTCCTAGGGTGTAGTAGGTTCTACCAATGCTACTTCTTCCTTTCAAAACCTTAACTTTTTATCTATAACTTTTTTCGTAATTTCTAACTCTTGTAGTTTAACTATCCGAACTCGTCGGTGGGATAATCGAAAGTGATTTTGCTAGTTGCGGTAGAGGCCCAGTAGTCTCTCTCTCTCTCTCTCTCTCTCTCTCTCTCTCTCTCTCTCTTTCATTTTCCCAACCCTTTCACCTTGCAGTGCTCTTTTCTCGCGGCTTTCCCATCCGTTTTCTGTTTCCGCGATTTGTCGAATTTGTGTGTTTTGTGTATGTGTTGATACTATATTTATTTATTTTATAATATCAGACCGTTTAGTTTTATTTTTAGTGCTTCCTATTTTAATATATTTTAAATACAAACAATATAATATATACAATTTAACATTTAATCATGGAAGAGAAAATTAACGGGATTTTAGACGATAACTACACATACATATATTTATTGCTTTTAGCTAGCCATAATATTGGTAACCACGATAGAGAGTAAATAAGTTCTCTCTATCTCCCACACAATTGCTTGCTCGTGATCGGTTTATAGGTCAAAAGTACCAGAACGGTAACATACCTTCAACACAATAATTGTTAATGACAATCACAACAAATTTGCTAATGATGTGAAGTCTGCTACTATTTGTTTTTGATTAATTAATTCTCTGTAGTTACTTCTAGAAAATTAAACACTTAAATTATTATATCAGAAGATGCGCTGTTCTATGTTGGGAAACTTCTTCGAAGTTTTAAAACTTCAATGGTGCCAATTTCGTCATTTTGACAAAAAGTTCGTTTTTCACCCAAACTCCCACCTAACCGAACTTCTGGCAAAGCGGCTGACTTCAAGTAAGTAGAATCAAAGGCGTTCTACACTCGTCCTCGACAAATTTGTTCGAATACTGCCTATCTATTATAATACAGTGAAAACCCGATTTAAGCAGCCCCCCATGTGGTCGACCTCATATGAAAATATGTTTAATGGGCTCTAGCAGACGAAAATGACTGAATTAGAGTAAATGCATTCTTGAAAATATTTTCCTTATGTTAATGATGCAAAAATAGAAATTTCAATCTTTGTTGAATTTTACGCTGGAAGACCACTTCAAGGGAAATTTATATCAAATAATCAATAATGGTTAGGAGTCTACGTCAAGATGCTAAAAGAGAAGATTTTAACAGCTTCGGTTTATTGTAAAGAAAGAAAAAAATATGTCCCGATTTAGTCAATGTCTCCATTTCCTCAGCCTAAAGGACACCATGAGGATGATAAAAACGGGTATTCCCTATATTTATTATTCACTGTGTCCCACATTGAAATTTGGCGAACCTACTCCCAAGGGTGTCCTAAATTAATCGGTGCATTTAAGTATTTGTATATGATGCGGTTCGAGAAAGTACAGGAAATTTCGTTATATATTCAATATTATAAAAACTTATTAAACAAAGTTTCACTGATAATGTTGTGAATATTATAAAGCATTTTAAAATTTGTTTTCTTTTTAATGAACGGAGTAGTTACCTTCGCTCCACAATACAATTTATTTTTCATGGCTTGCGGTATACGCAGCTTCAGTCCAATGGTACGCCATTTGGAAAGTGAAATTTCGATTATTGAGAATGCTTTTTTTTGACTAGCGTGGAGAGCCATGAATAATTTGTCAAATAGTACAATCCTCGAAATGTTGAAAAATATGCCAACGCTGTTTCTACTGGAACATTTTCTGGTTGAATAGGGGGCACGTGTCTCCCCCTGGAGCCGCCAGCGGCCTTGTGGTGAACGTATATCGCTGAACGGAAAGCTATAAAATAGACTGTTGGGGGGTTGCGTCGGTTGAAGGTCACCTGACTGGTTGCCAGCGGCCAGCTGACATGGGATGGGATGAAATGGTGATACCGGTTCTCTTTTTTCCGAAATGCCACACCGACGGCAAGTAAAACACGCACTTGTTCACCGTCGATTATCACACGCGACTTTATTGCAACTGAACAGGTATATTCGCGCTTAAAACTAAGTTTATTAAAATTACTTAGACATTTAACACATAACACATTAAAATAGTATCAGCGGTGATCCGCTCTGCGTGCGCGTGCTATGCCGATAGATGGTAGAAGACGACTGCCGATCGATCTCGGCGAGAAAGATCATCAGCACTATCATTCGCTGTCCCTTTCGGTGATCAAACTTGGTGAATATCTTAATCTGATAACATGCGTCGGGTAGTAGCTGCTACACCGCAATATTGGTAGCGTTGGTTGTACAGGGATGACATAGCAACTAAACATCCCGAACCACCCTGAAATTGCACGATTTCAGTTGATTATTACGGCTGATTACTAGCTTTCTCCTCATCTGCTGATGGTAGTGGTAGCAGACATATTTTGGTCACCGATCGCGTCAGGTAATCGGTCGAAGTTTGTAGAGTGATGACTCGAACTACACCGCTGTCGTCTGGATGTATTTGGTGAATCCGTGCCAATTTCCATTTCATCGGTGGTTGGTTTTCATCGACAATGATGACAAGTCTACCGGGCTCGATATTGACTGCTGGCTGCCAATTCTGCACTCGTGCCTAAAGCTGAGACAGATATTCGGTATGCCATCTGCGCCAAAAGTGTTGAAGCTGCGGCTGGATTAGCTGCCAGTGTGAGGGCCGGTTGACTGGAACACTGTTATAGTTCTTGTCGGGAAGTGCTTGTAGCGATGATCCAACAAGAAAGTGAGCTGGTGTGAGCGGTTGGAGATCTGTGGGGTCGTCCGAAAGATGCGTGAGGGGCCTAGAATTAAGACAACCTTCTACTTGGGCTAGGAGGGTTGTAAAATCTTCATAAGAGACGGAAGAATTGCCTAAGACACGGAGCAAGTGTTTCTTGGCGGAGCGTACTGCGGCTTCCCATAGTCCGCCAAAGTGAGGAGCGGCAGGGGGGTTAAAGTGCCATGTGATGCTATTGTTGCTGCACTCTTTGTGAATTGCTTCGTGGTGGTTGCGGTCTCGTAAGTTACGAAGGAGTTCTGCTATACTGTTGCGTGCACCGACAAAGTTGGTTCCATTGTCGGAATAAATATCCGAACAATTTCCTCTCCGTGCTGTAAACCTTCATAAAGCTTGGATGAACCTTGCAGTAGACAAGTCGGAAACCAGCTCTAAATGTACTGCCTTCGTACAGAAGCAGATAAATACCGCTACGTAAGCCTTCGTTGCTCCCTTCCGGTGGCCATGGCGAATATATACAGGACCAAAATAATCGACGCCTGTAGTAGTGAATGGACGAGCTGCGGTGATTCTTGGTGCAGGTAATTGAGCCATGAATTGTTGTTAAAGTTTCGGTTTAGCTCGGTAACACATTAGACAACGATGAGTTGTTGAACGGCATAAATTTCGCCCTCCAAGTGGCCAAAAACGTAATCGAATTGAGTTCAACAGGAGTTGAGGACACGCATGCAAGAGTGTTTTGTGATAGCTGCTGGTGAGAAGCTTTGAGAATTTATGGTTTCCTGGAATGACCATAGGATGTTTAGTTTCTTCGGGAATGTTAGAATTCGCCAATCGACCTCCAATTCGAATGATTCCCTCCTTGGTAAGCACTGGGTTGAACCAGCGAAGTTTTGATCCTCGGTGAACCGGTTCGTTGGTGAAAAGTGCCTTGAGCTCCTTGGGAAAGGCCTCCTGCTTGACCAGCTGAACGAGACACATTTCTGCTTCGCTTAGTTCCTGGGTGGTAAGTGGTAAAGACCGTAATCTTTTCTCTGCTCTCGTGCGAAGGTTTCTTAAATTTCTCCGGCAATATGCTGTAACACGGATGATTTTTGTATATTCAGAAAACTGTTAAAAATACCATTCGTTGAACGTTTTCACAGGAACCAACACAGCTACGACAGTTTTCCTTCTCTCCATTTCATGTGTATCTGATTCTGGTAGAGTTCCTAATTGCGTTGGCCATGAATCCCAATTTGCGACCAGCCATAATGGACCATCCCACCATGTTGAATCTACAATCATTTGGCCAGGATCTAACCCACGGGAGAGTTGATCCGCTGGATTCTGAATCCCTGGTACATGCCTCCAATGACAGTTCTGGGTAGAGTGTTGAATGAATGAGACGCGATGTGCTACAAACGTCGTCCAGGTATTCGGTGGCTATACGAGCCATTGTAGAACCGTTTTGGAATCCGTCCAAAAACAACGATTCACATGTCAGGTTGAGAGACTTCGTCACCTTCTGATGCAGTTCTACCGCCAGCTGTGCTCCACATAGCTCTAACCGGGGAATCGTCTGACGCTTGAGTGGTGCAACTCGAGATTTGGACGAGATGAGCGACGCCATGACTTGTCCTTTGCTGTCTTCAGAACGCAAATAAATGCAGGCACCGTACGCCCTTTCCGATTCATCCGAGAATGAGTGTAGTTGAAACGAAATCGCATTCGGACAGGCAACAAATTGAGGAATACGAATTTCATCCAAATTGGGGAATTGAGCGTAGAAATCCGTCCAAGAGTCTAACGATGACGGCAGATTATCGTCCCAGCCTAATGCCTTCTGTGCTGTATCCTTAAGCTCCCAAATTTGCTGCATAAACATCTTCGCCTTCATTACGACGGGTCCGACTAGCCCCAATGGATCAAACACCTTCGCGATACAGGAAAGCACCTTCCGTTTAGTTAGCGCAACCGCCTCAACCTCCTTGAATTGGATCTTAAACCTGAATGTATCCGTACGAGGCTCCCAAACCAAACCCAAAGTTTTCACCGTTCGTTTGGCATCAAAACCGACATCGTTCTCGAAAGGAAGAGAGATAATTTAGATTATCTTCAGCGACACCTACAAGAGCGTCTTCATTGTTCGAAACCCATTTGCGTAACCGAAATCTTTCCGTTTGCAGCAATCCATCAAGTTCACTTCGGATGATCTTTGCTTCCTTCACGTCGTTTGCTCCAGTGATAATATCATCCATGTAGACGTCCTTAGCAATCCGTTCAGCTGTCAGAAGAAAGGTGGCCGCTTCGTCGATAGACAACTGCTTCAAGATTCTGGTGGCCAAGAAGGGAGCTGGTTTCGTACCGTAAGTAACGGTCAGCAATTCGTATCTTTCCACCGGTTGGTCTGGTGAAAAGCGCCAAAGAATCCTTTGTAACGACAAATCTTCGGGATCCATCATAATTTGCCGAAATATCTTCTCAATATCTGCGATTAGATTGGATACTGTCGGCTTCGCATGATAATTGTGCGCAAAGCATCCTGGATAACTGGCCCATTCAGAAGAACGTCATTCAGAGCCACTCCTGTGGACGATTTGCTGGATGCGTCAAAAACCACTCTGACGCGGGTTGTTGAACTTGAAACCTCTATTACCGGGTGATGCGGAAGATAATAGCTAGTAATAGCCCCGGGATGTTCTTCAGCAACCTTCCTTAAATAACCACGATCCTTGTAATCGGAGATAAACGTATGGTACTCTTTCTTTAACGCCTCATCTCGCGCCAGTCGCCATTCGAGCAGCATCAGACGTCGGAAAGCAGTAGATCTTGACTGGAGAATGGCCCATTCAGAAGTACGTCATTCAGAGCCACTCCTGTGGACGATTTGCTGGATGCGTCAAAAACCACTCTGACGCGGGTTGTTGTACTTAAATCCTTTATCACCGGGTGATGCGGAAGATAATAGCTAGTAATAGCCCCGGGATGTTCTTCAGCAATCTTCCTTAAATAAACACGATCCTTGTAATCGGAGATAAACGTATGGTACTCTTTCTTTAACGCCTCATCTCGCGCCAGTCGCCGTTCGAGCAGCATCAGACGTCGGAAAGCAGTAAACTCACCCAGTTTAGCCAAGCCATCTTGAGATTTTGGATTGATTTTCAGTCCCATTTGTGTGCTGAGTATTGGGTTTCTCCTCCTTCTAACAAACCAAGGTATGGTGCCGTTCCTTACATCGTCGACACGAAAACTTGGATGAACATTCCTTCGCCTGATGCCCTTTCCGGAAACAGTTCCTACACAACGAACGTTGCCGCAGCAGTTTTTCCCTTTCGATGACGGCCAATTTACCCAAAACTGGACACGTGGAAAGTGGATGCGTGTCGGAACAAGAGAAACGTTTGGATAGAGTCGATTGGACCGCTCCATGGCTAGCGATCTTAGATGGATAAACCTTTTTAACCATTGGGGGTTGGGTATCCAATTGCCTACTTGGTAAAGAATCCAACACCCTGATGCGTCGAAGCAAAAACTCCATCAAATCCTTGAAGTCTTCCTCCTCCAAAGTCGACGCAT
Organism: Topomyia yanbarensis; assembly: GCF_030247195.1. Taxonomy (NCBI): domain Eukaryota; kingdom Metazoa; phylum Arthropoda; class Insecta; order Diptera; family Culicidae; genus Topomyia; species Topomyia yanbarensis. The sequence goes on along the minus strand of NC_080671.1, from coordinate 260,948,537 downwards.
GTTCTTCCCAACTTCGACGCGTTTATCATCCAGCCTTGAACACATCAGATGAATCAGCAGTAGATCCTTGTAATCGCCTGGCTGCATCACCTGATCTAGGACCTTGGTAGCTTTCTCGAAACCTTCAACCAATTTGTACAGTTCCACTGCTGACTCTTTCCGCATGACTGCACAATCGAACAGATTTTGTACCTGCTTCTTCTTAAGACACTTACTGTTCGAGTACCGTTTGACCAGTAATTCCCAAGCCACAGTGTAGTTAGCCTGCGTAAGTGGCAATGACGCTATTACTGCTAACGCCTCCTCTTCCAACTGACTTCTAAGATAGTGGAATTTTTCGATGTCCAGCAAGTCCGTCGAGAAATGTATCAATGAGATGAACAAATCGCGAAAGGACAAGCACTCCTCCACGTTGCAAGAAAACTTGGGAAGACTAATTAAAGGCAGCTTAACATGCGGGTGCGGGGGTGCAAAAGTGGACTCCAAAACCTGAGATGTTTGCAGGGCACAGCTATGCTCGGGGCTATCCCGAATCTGGAAGTCCACTCGTTCCTTAACGTACCTCTCTCCTGCCGCTCCTTCTTCATGTCGGCTAATTCCGTCTCCGTCATAGCTTCGTCTATCTTCTCCCACAGTGGCTCTAACTTCTCCAACCGCGAAGCCAGCTCACTGCAATGCCTGGTGTCTTCATAATGCTCCACGGTGTCTTTGTCGAACAACTTTATTCAAAAAAATTCGGCATCTGTAAAACTTCGGAATATGAAAGAATGGACTTTTCCCTTTCATTTGAAAGTAAAATTTAAATATTCTGTCGGGGGGTCTAGAACAACTTTTTATTTTAAAGTTTTTTGATTGAAAACTTAAGCTTTTTAATGAAATTAATTCGCATTTTTGCTACTAATTGGTACTATAGACATTCAAAAAATACTAAAAGTGAGAATCTGATGAACAATCCCATTGTATACAACTTCGTAGAATGCTATAAATCGATATAAAATCACCCGAGAAAGTTATTAAAATTTAATCAGTTTTTAGGTGTGCGCGGGGCATATGGATTAAGAAGTCGATTAACAAGGACTTACAAAAAAATGTTGGGTTTAAATGAACAGTAAATTCAGATAAATTTCAATGTATACAAAGTCCCATTTTCAGCAGAAAAAATATATTTTCAGATTTCTCCGGGTCTTGGGCGAAAATGACACTTTATGAGGTGTGGTAAGGTGTTGACCAAATTTATTCGATAATCTTATACTTTTTCAAGATGTTGATTAATGTAGTAACGGATTTTATCATGCCTTTATCATTACTTTTCTCGCTCTAGGGGATAGCTTAATGTAAACTAGGATGACTCTTCTTCCTGATCCTATCCTGTCTGGTAAAATACAATTGGCTTAAATTCAAAGCTTTATATTTGAATGAATTAAAGTAGACAGTTCGAGTCATTGTAATAAACGACGGATTTTATTGCAATTTTGGGTTGAGAATCCTGTTTGTCTTTATCAACATTAAAAGAAAGATGATTGAAAAAGAAAAAAAGCTCTTCGAGTTTTGAATCCATGTTTGTTATCTTTTGGGGTAGATTCATTTCATCAGAATTTATAGATGCAGATTTTTGCTTGTCCTCAAATTTTATTTCCAAATCGATCACATAATCTTAGAAAAAAGAATAAAACCATGTTTCATAATTTCCTTTAAGAAGAAATTCCGGAGTCGTTACTCGTTGTACACGGATCACAACAGAAAACGAACAAGAAAATATCAGGCTGTACCATACATTCAAGTAATAAAAGTCTGTTTATTGAAGATTTCCCTCATAATATGGGATAAGAGCAAAGACAACATATCAAGAAGACAGAGTTGCCACTTCAGTTCAGTGTCAATCAGGATTCTCAATCGAAATCAAATCAAATGACTGAATATATAATTGAGTTTGATCAAATATAAAGTTAAAATTTAGGCCAAATATAGATATCCCATAAGATACTAACGAGCAAAAAGGTGGATTCAAGGTTACATCAAGCATACTCCAGAATGAGTGAAGAACAAAAAAAGAAACAAATACAGTGGAGACCCGATTTTATCTGCCCCCGATTTTATCAGCTTCATTTGAAAATTGATAGTTGGTAGTTTAATGGGCTCTAGCAAACAAACCAAGTTGAATTCGAATAAATCCTTTCTTGGGCATATATTTCTTATCTTAGATATCCGAAAAATGCAAAAATAAAATTTTTTTTTTTTATTTTGCACTGTCAGACCCCCTTAAGGGGAACTTAAAGTAAATAATCAAAAAAGGTTGCAAGGTTATTTCTAAGGAACAAGGAGGAATATTTTAAGAGGTTCGGTTTATTAAAAAAAAACAGAAAAATATATGTCCCGATTTGATCAATGTCCCTCTTTTATCAGTTTAAAATTCGCCAAAGGGCTGATAAAAACGGGTTTTTACTGTATATCTGTGACAGAAAAAAATTATTTCATTTTGCTGTATTGCCCAGCATCTTTCAAAAGAGTACTAATTTCGTTCAAATTTTATCTACTCTTCTCTATATCTCCATGCTTCTAAAATATCATTGGTGCGCATAAAACGGTGGAATCTGGAATTATGTTTTTTTTACCCTTCAAGGTGGGACTTTGCTAGCATTCAAGTTCTTCTGAGCACACTGTTAAAATTAGGCAATCCATTTTTTACAAATAAAAATGTTATTGGAACAAAGCTGCTTAACCAATAAGCCCCGTGCGAATCTAGAAACTTTGATAAAAATTTAATATCTTTCTCCAGCGATTTTAGATCGCGATGTAGTTTTCTACAAAGTTGTACACAATGAAATTGTCCATCAGATTCTCACTTTTGGTAATATTTGAATGTCTAAAGCACTACCTAGGGGCAAAAATGTGAACCAGTTTCATTGAAAAACTTAAGTTTTCAAGCAAAAAAACTTTAAAATAAAAAGTTGTTCTGGAGCCCCCGATAGAATATTTTAATTTTACTTTCAAATGAAATGGAAAAGCGCATTCTATCACGTGCTGAAGTTTTAGCGATGCCGATTTTTTTTGAATAAAATTGTTCTACCAAACACACCGTGGCTCCATGAATGCGTAGATTACGTTGAATGACGTCATTAAATTTCGCAGCCGTGTTTTCTTGGCGAGGAGTTTGGACATCTTAGAAGCGCTAACCGCAACAGACGCAATACCGAGAAATAAACAAAATCCACAAGAAGCACCCTTCGGATGTGATTACCGTTTTTGGAGATGTACTAACCTGCTCCCAATAAATTCGTGCCTTGAAAGTATTGGGTTATCTCCCACAGCATTTGGTTTCCTCAAGGGTTTAGAATTTGCATGCAGACAGCAGCATGTTGAAATGGTTGTGTAAAATTGGGAAGTTCCGCCTCTCCTCCGTGATAATAAACGCCGACCTCCGTATAGCCGACTTGTGGTAACCGACCCTTGCTGGCTGTCGATCGATCCCGGTGGTTGTATGAGCAACTGAGCTGCTCCCGAATAAATCGGGCTTTGTACTTTAATTTGATCGGGAACGCAGGTTGCCGATTACCAAGAACTATCGCTTCTTTGCCGCCTTGTCCAGAGCCTTTCAGTAGCAACCGTAAACTCTTCACCGGGACCATAAAAGAGAGACAAAACCAAGGGAAGCACCTATGCATCTAACGTGAACGTGTTGGAATACTACTCACGTGATTCCAAATAATATTGGACCTTGAACCGCTTGGTATCTGGAACCTTCGTCGTCTCCAAAGGGTTCTCCTGCAATTTTACAGAACCACGCGGACCACATGCATACGTTCGTAATGGCGGCCAATTGCAATGTCGATTTCTTAGATGCCTATTGTACAACCTTGTAGCAATGCCGGTAACCAATTGTGCGTTTGTTGTTGTCTTTCCATACAGCCAGACAACCACTCCTCTCGAGAGGGAATCTTCACATGGAATGTCCTGTAAGGAAAACTACAAGTGAGTGTAATATCGCTGGGAGCAAGAATATCTTCACCCCATGTAACCATTTATGACCACAATCGTGTAGGACTGGTAGCAAGATCAACATGATTACTGTTCCAAAGCCCAGTAACCTGCAGTCTGTATGCACATGATAGTGCTTCTTGTTTTAAGTGTATGTGTAATGGTTTGATATTTAGAAGTGCCTCAAGAGCAGCAGTCGGAGTCGTTGTGAAAGCACCAGTTAACGCCATGAGCGCCATTCTTTGCAGATGGTTTAGCTTTGACTGGACTGTCACCACCTCTCCCCTCTGCCACCACACAAGGCATCCGTATGACAGTATTGGACGTACAAATGTCATGTAAATCCAATAGATGTATTTAGGTTTGAGATCCCAGGTCTTTCCAAAAGTTCGTCTGCACTGCCCGAAGGCCATGCACGCTTCCTTGACTCTGAACTCAATGTGAGCAGACCAATTCAGTTTGGAATCCAATATGACTCCAACGTATTTGACTTGATCTGCACACAGTAGCTCAGAATCAAAGAACTGCAAGGGACGAACCCCGGTTGTTATTCGCTTCTTCATGAAATGAACCATTGAAGTTTTGCTTGGGTTAACTGATAGTTTAACTTGTCGACACCACTGTTCGACAGCTCTTAATGCCTGTTGCATTAAGTCAAAGATTGTTCCGATGCAAAATCCAGTAATTAGTATTTGGTAATCGTCAGCAAACCCGTAGGTTGGAAATCCAAGCTCATTGAGTTTCTTCAACAAGCCGTCAGCTACTAAGTTCCATAACAAAGGTGACAGAACGCCGCCCTGAGAACAACCGCAAATACTCAACTTCCGTATCTCAGCCTGTCGCAGTGACAAGCAAAGTATGCGGTTACTAAGCATTGCGTTTATCCAACCTGAGATACATGCAGGTATCCCATGACCGCGCGTCGCTTCCAGAATAGACTGGAAGGACACATTGTCAAAAGCACCCTCAATATCTAGGAATACACCTAAGCTAGATTGCTTGAGCGAGAAGGCTTTCTCAATGTTGTAAACAACATCGTGAAGCAGAGGATATTCAACTAAACTAACGTTCCTGATGTGATGATCGATTATCCGTTCCAAAACTTTCAGAAGAAAAGAACTTGAGCTGATAGGCCTAAAACTCTTGGCTTCTTCATAGCTTGAGCGCCCCCCTTTGAGAATAAATCTAACAGTTATTTCTCGCCATGCTTTCGGGATATACCCGGTAGCAAGACTGGAAAGCAAAATCTTTTTCAAGACATGTTTAAGAATATCAAATCCATTTTGCAGTAGCACGGGAAGTATTCCATCTTTTCCGGGTGATTTGTATGGAGCAAAGCTGTCAACTGCCCACTTGACCGATTCAGTGGAAACCAATGTGCGTGCTAACGCCCACGAGTCCGAATCACCAGAATGAGATCTGTGAACATTGTTCAACTCCGGATCGATACAACCTGGAAAGTGTGTGTCGAAGAGACAATTAAGAACATCTTTTTCGTACGTCACATAAACACCATCTCTGATTTTTAAGGAGTTCATCTGAAAATCATTCGATTTGGAGAGAATTTTATTTAATCTACTAGCCTCGTTCAGACTAGAGACATTAGTGTATAGGCTTTGCCAGCCAGTCCGTTCTGTAGATCTAAGACATTTCTTATATGCACTACGAGCTGACCTGAAAGCCCTGGAGTCATCACGCTGACGCCGGTTCCAAGCTCTTCTCATAACTTTCTTCATTCTTTCAAGCTCAGCACTCCACCAAGGGGTTCCCCTAGTCGATTCAACAGTACGAAGTGGACAAGCTTTTTCGTAGGATGCTAATATGAATGAGTTTGTCGTATCCACGACGTCATCTAAGTCGTCTAGTTGACTAATTGTTGGAAAATATCCATGAAATTTAGTCGCCAAGTTTTCCAAAAAGAGGTCCCAGTTTGTAGATTTAGGATTACGATATGTCACCACATTGAAGGTGACATCAAAATGATCGAAAAATATATATTTATGATCGGATAAAGACGGATCAGTTTCATTTGGAACCTGCCAATTTCCCAGATCATGCAAAATTCTATCAGAGCAAAGTGTTATGTCCAACACCTCCTCCCTCCCAGACCTCGCAAAAGTTGGTCGGTTTCCCACATTCAGAATATGGAGATTTGTACTACTTATGTACTCCATCAGTTCAGAGCCTCTCAGATTGATGTCTGAGCTGCCCCAAATGATGTGATGAGCATTCGCATCACTGCCGATAATGAGCGGAAACCCATTTCTGCTACAATATGATACAACGCTTTTGAAATCATCAGAAGGAGATGATTCGTTATGCGGTAGGTATGCTGAACAATATATATATATTTTTTGTCTATGTTTCCGACAGTCAGTGTAACTGTGACAACACAGATATCGCGAGTTATGAGCTCCGATATGAGGCACGCGTCAATAGCCTTATTTGCAAGAATACAAGCACGAGGCATTTCACGTGGGTTAGTCATGCCTGTCTTGTTGTAAGCAATGAAGGCAGTGTTAAGTAACTTTCCAAAATAGAAGTTTTCTTTATAGAAATACGGTTCTTGAACCAATGCTATGGAAGCTTTACCTTCCTGCATGAGTCGAGATAAATTCATTATTGCTGTACGTTTATGTTGGAAATTGATTTGTGCTATTCTAACCATTGTTGATTAGAGAACTGTACATTTCATCTCCAACACAAATTGCACAACAACTAGAGGACACCAAACGAGTTGGGATGTTAATGCATATAGCGAGCCATATCAGGTTTAAATGGGACATGATCTTTTGATTCCCACGATTTGCGAAGAAAATAATGGTCCACTGTGTCAGAGATTCGCATAACACAGTAAGGGCAAAACCCAAAATGCTCCGTGCGAGACTGGCATATTTTAGACCCTCCAGTCATTAAGTCCTCGGCACGGAACTACACCTTGACTTAAGGTCTCCTACTTTCTGTCGCCTCCTACGACATGGGAGCAGGACTCAGTGGCTCAATTCTAGGACAGATACCACACGGCCTCTTTTTTTTTTTTTTTTACAATGGAGAAGACCTTTATGTTCTAGCCCAGTACACGTGCTAACGGTAGGGTCCAATCTACCACACGGGGTGCACTGGGGGCGTGTCGGACTCGAATGGTGACCAGCCATTAATACCGACTAAACTCCATTGGGCTCCGCCATCATTCCTCCCAGGAACTACCTCTCGGTATTACTTCTGGGGGGATGGCTGTACTAAATGTACTCATTCACTCTCACTCACGCGATCATACATCCTGTATGAGGCTTACTTGGGTGCTCTCTCAATCACACTTTGATTCACTCTCAAACACTCCCACATGAGGCTGACTTTTGTGCTCACCTTTTACGTTCCATGCGAGGCTGACTTGTGTGCTCACCTTACTCATTCCTTGCTAGGCTTACTTTTGTGCTCGCCCTACCCATCCATGTGAGACTGACTTGGGTGCTCATCCTATCACCTGATTCACTCTCAATCGTGCCACTCTATTGTACCTTTGTCACTCCCTCTGGCATCCCATGTGGGACATTTTTCTTAGGCCCCACTTCTGACATACCATGCGAGGCTGACTTTTGTGCCCACCTTTTTCATTCCTTGCTAGGCTGACTTTTGTGCTAGCCTCTACCAACCTGTGAGGCTGACTTTTATGCTCACCCTTAACATGCAATGTGAGACTGACTTGGATGCTCACCCTTTCACTCCTCTGCCACGCCATGAGGCATCGATAGCTTAGTTCCAACATACTACGCTACGACCCTCCCGTCTTGGCATGAGGCAGTCCACTTATACGCCTATACACTCACTCTTCTGTCTTGCTTCGGGGTGGCTGGGTTTACCCCTTACGCGGTTGCCATTCGCTGCGCCAACCTACCTCGGCATGAACAGACCATTCACTCTCTTATTTTGCGCTTGGCCTTTTTCGCTCCAGCTAACCAATCACTAGTTAGCCGTGCCCGCCGTCTGTTGCTCGGTTCGCCAGATTACCTGTAGCCTACTGGCAATCTGGATGGTAGCAGCCGAGACTGCGTTCCACTTCTCCACCGTTTGACACATCCGCTGAATAAGGGTATCCGGGATTGTGTCCCAGCCACAGACGTCAAGCATTGCTCTTCTTTCGACGTCGAACCGATGACATACGAACAGTATGTGTTCGGCAGTTTCATCTACACCTGGGCAGTCCGGGCAGACTGGGACCTCCGCGTGCCCGAACCTGTGGAGGTACTGACGGAAACAGCCATGGCCTGACAGGAATTGTGTCAGGTGGAAGTGAACTTCCCCATGGGGTCTTCCCACCCAGCTCGATATGCTAGGTATCAGCCGGTGGGTCCACCTACCTTTCGAGGAGTTGTCCCACTCACGCTGCCATCTGGCGACCGAGGTCACCCTGGTGCGCTCGCGGGCTCCCCTATTTCCACGTAGCTCAAAGCACTCCTCATCTTCCCGAATGACCAGCCCGACTGGCATCATGCTCGCTATCACGTAGGATGCATCGTGTGATACCGTGCGGTAGGCAGATATCACTCTGAGGCACATCACGCGGTAGGTGCTCTCCAGTTTCTGTAGGTAACTGGTTACCCTCAGTGCTCTTGACCATGACGGGCCGCCGTACCTGAGGATAGATACGGCAACGCCTGCCAGTAACCTACGTCTACTGGCGCACACCTTTGAGCTGTTGGACATCATTCTCGATAGTGCCGCAACAGCAGTCGACGCTCTCTTGCACGTATAGTATATACTGCACTTGATTGTGCGCCTCGCTTCAGCACCAGGAGCATCTCTCCCGTGTTGGTGCGTCTTACGCTACGCACATCCTGCCCAAGGGCCGAGAGACTTTCGGCCGCCTTCATCGATTTAAGGACATCGGCGTATTTGTCCTTGTCGGTTTTTAACCACAAGGCTTCGCCTCTGTCCTTGGCCTTCCTCGCAGGCCGCGGTACCTCCGGTTTCGGTGCCGGCTTTTTCTTGGTAACCAGCGTCCAGGGGTTTGAGCCCCCCTGCCCCGGTCGTGCCGGGTTGCTGGTACCATCGCTCTCCACAGCGAGGTCACTCTCGCCCTCGCTTACCTCACCCAGGCGGCGTTTGACCTTGACGGTTGCACGCCGAGTGGTGTCGGTTTTGGCACCCTCGCCTGGCGACTTCCTAGGGCGCTTCACATTCGATGCCGTCTTGCGATTGCCCTTTCCCTTTCCCTTCGAGGGGAACTCGGTCGCCGCTCCGATCGACGTGGCTGCTCCGTAGAAGATAAAGGCCACTGTCTGTGAACCTCTATCGACCTTCTCTCTTTCCTCCCTATTGGAGGCCACTGTCTGGGTTTCTCTGTCGGGCCTCTCCCGGCATTCCACCCTCTCAACATAGGCCTGCTGTTCCTGTCCTGCGACACGAACAGCTTTCCGGAGCTCCAAGAGGCTCAACTTCAACTCCTTGGCTATGTTCTGCTTTGCGCTAGCGAAGTCGATTATAGAATCGAGTTGCTTCGCTACTTTGCGCATCGCAGCTATTGGCCCCTCCGATGCATTGGTAGGAATATTGCCTACCGCTGCTGGGGGGTCACTGGTGCTTTCGGATGCAGCACTCATCGCTCCACTACTCTCCCCACGGGGGGGATACCTCGCCAAACCACCTCTTGCGAAGGGGTTTGGCACCTCCGTCTATTTGTTTTTATTTTTATTTACCTCCATGTATAGTCCCACGAGTAGCGCGAGAAATATATGTCCGCCACGCCAGAGCTCCGCATTAGCGTGGTAAGGGACGCTTACTGTGGGGGTTGCCCAGGTACCCCACAGGCTCCGTTAACGATCGAGCATCTTTTTCACCCCCTCGATCACTCATCCCTCGGCACGGGTCGCTTCACGCCTTGGAATTGGGGTTATGCCCTACCTTGCTTTACGTGGTGATCTCGGCCCGGATCATCACAACCATCCTCCTTTACCAGGGCTTTGGACCTGTAGCTCTGGTTCTCAATAGTTCCATGTACGTATGTTATCCGTCATTCGCTAGCGGAGGACCACACGGCCTCTGGGCAGGTTCATCTGTACACATCGAAATTTGATAATCGAAACTCAACAAAACTTCACCGAACTACCATCATCCGAGAGTCTCAGCAAACCCCCAGCCAACAAAAATTCGGCAAAATTAAGTAGATCATCGGTGAAAAAAAAAATCGGTGTGTAGAGTGAACGTTCCGCTGCGTAATGCAGCATACTGGGGAGTTCGCCCAACTATTCCCAGGCTCCGTTCGCCATTGAGAATGTTTTAAACCCCTCAACAATTTTATCCATAGCACGGGTCGCATGACATTATGGAATTGGGGTTCCCTGTTTGGTAGATTTTTACCACTGAAACAGGTAGTCCGTAGTGTAATTCTTAGCCGGTTGAAACAACCACTACCGACACTACCGACACTACACGGCTTATCAAGGCTGTTCGGTGAAAGAAGAACAGCTTCCATATTTAGATGGGCGAACAGCCGCAAAAGGAAGGAAGAATAACGGGAGGAGAGGGATTTGGGCTAAATTTTCCGACGATGTTATCTCGATGCTGGTCGGTTAGGTGCCGAGGTCAGTCTTGCGATTCCGGGGGGAGGATCACTTGTGGTTCCCAGGTGCCCCGACGACCTACCGTCGACTAGACGTGCGCTCAGTCTTGTCCCCGGCAGTGGATGTAGCCTACTCCGATCGTGCCCGGTGGACACTTTAACTCTCTTCCTCAGACGGACTTATCAAGTGCCATGGTCGATTCTAGTTGGAGTGTATTTTCCGGCTCAGCGATGTCTCAACGACCAGATGTCGTGAACTGCTACGTTGCTGGTCGTTGCTCCTCTCGCCAGCTTCGTTGCTACGCTGTCATGATCTAAACGACTGTCCTGTTCACCGCATCCCATTTTTCTTCACGTGCTCTGGCGTTTCCTCTGCATCTCCGCGCGCGATGCAGAACGGCGAACTCGCGTGGTCGAACCTGTAGATACTTTTTGAAGCAGCATGACAAGCATGGAATTAGTCGATGGGTCCATTTACCGTTTGCAACTCGGTTATGGACTCCTCTCGTACTTCGATCCCTATAACACTCGCTATCTTCTTCGAGTAGAAGGTTTATGGGAATCGCTCCAGCTATCATGTAGGCTGCCTCTATCGAGTTCGATACGCACTAGACACTCGCATCAGCCTGAACGTGCTGTTCAGCCGTCACCCAAGCAAGTCCTGCGTATCGGAGCACCTGTGGAGATACTCGCCAGTAGTTGCTTTTGCTGCTGCTGATCGCCGAGATAGTGCCGAGATTACTTTACTGGCCCTCCCGCAGTTGTCTAACTTCCCGCTTTGAGTCGATGATACACTTTCCGAGTGAAATGCTTGCCTGCTGCACGCAACATCTATCGCCTCTGTTGCGAGTACTTCTACTTCCTCTAGTGATTCGCCGATCACTAGGAGCACCACGTCGCCCGCAAAACCGACAATCTTCACGCCTCTGGGAAGGCTCAGCTTCAGCACTCCGTCATACATACCATTCCAAAGAGTTGGAGTGTGGAACCCTGTAGCGGGTAACGCAATAATGCCACTTTTAATGATCATATAAGTGAATAATGACGGAGTTCCCAGACAATTCCAGTAATGTCATTACGTAGTAATGACACTTTTATTATAAGGGGCCCTTGTGAACGCCCGCTGTTACGGTTACATTTCTTTTTCCAATGTCAGTTTCGTGGATCAGTTGCCGGGTCTGGAAGAAGCTCCTCAGAATCCATACAGAGGTACTCGGGAACTCTCAGTCTGCAGCGATTGCCGTTGAAGGCGTTTTTACGTCCAGTGTAGCCACTCCGCAGTTTCGTCTCTTCTCTTTTGCTTCTGCGCAGCTTCCTAGTTTCCACGACCGTTCGTATGGCATCCACATCCACCTCTCCGGAAACCTCGGCCTGTATGCTGAAGGATCTTCAGGAGGCTTGCCTGGCTTCGTCAACGGCACCAGCTTTTGTCGCTTCCAGTTGTCGGGGAATTTAACATCGTCGATACACTTTTGCAACGCGGTCCTGAGCATATCCGGGTTCGATAGGGTTGCTGTTTTCAGGACCACGTTGGAGATACCGTCGCCTTCTTGGCTGTCAAGGCTTTTGCCACCACCATAAGCTCCTCGTTGGTTACCCGAGCTTCTTCGTAGGCATATTGAGTCCAGTATGGCAAGGGTGGCCAGGCCGTCGGTTCATGCTGTGGAAATAGCGCTTCTACGATGACTCTCATCCTTTCCGGGCACCTATCCGGTGGTATTGCCGGACCTCTTATCTTCGCCATGGCAACTCTGTAGCAGCTCTAGACGCTGGTCTTAAATCATCTCTTTCAGCGACTTTGTGGGCTCTGCATTTTCCTCCGGGCTCGGTGGCAACATGCACGACCCACGTGCAATTGCCGAGCTCCACCGAGTTAGGCGGCGACTGTACCTTGGTTTACTTTCTCTTGGCATGGTTACAATGCCGTTGTCACTTCAAAGGCACTGACGTCAAGGTGATTTCATCACGCCTCAACCCTTCGATGAAGACTCCCTTGTCAAACTTCGTTGTTTTCCGCCTTCGCTCATTTGATTGGGTGACCTCCGCTTCCGACTGTGTTGCTTCCGATAGTGTACCGGATCGCTTGGTGGTCGCTATGGGTGTACCCCTCGCACACTCTCCAATTTGTAGAAGGTAACATCAATAACTGAATGTTGACCTTCGTGGCGGTTCCCGGATATACCGACTGCTGTTCGATCGATAAGTGACTCGGTCGTTCGGCCACCGCAGCAACTGCAGATGAAGACTCCATTGATTTTGGCGATTACGAAGCCTTCTTCTCTGCGATAAACCACTTCCTGAAATGGATATTTTCCCTTCGTACAAATCGCCGCTAATTTTGCGTTATCTGCTGTCTAGTTTCCATCGCTGGCGGGATACGGCAATGCTCCGAAATGGTAGCTAAATGGCATTTAGAATCCGCTAGATTGCCGCAGCAAGTGCTGTGCTGTGTCACAGTGGTTGAGGTTGTTTTGCGTTACCTCCAATGTGACTTCGTTGTAGTCGCTTGTTTGAAGACCGGACATCGTAGGCCTCCTTTAACGTGGTTGTTACCTTCTTCGGTTACGCAGATCCGACATCTTGGAACCTATCGGCAGTCTTTTGCCATGTGACCTTCTTTCCCGCATAATTTGCTCCTCTCATGTACACTGCAGTTTCTCGCCAGGTGGCCGAACTCTTGACACTTGAAGCACACTTCCGGTCGCTGAGAGACTCTGAATGGACAAACCAACCAGCCAACATTGATCTTCCCAAGTTCAAGTGCCTTGTTTGCTGCTTCGACTGGAAGTCTAACCGAAGCCGTTTGCCTGCCGAAAGCTCCCTTCCTCATTCGGATCGATATCTGCACTTCTACAACTTCGCACTGTTTTTCCAGAGCTTCTCTTGGCTCTCCTTCCGAGAATATCTCATCCAGGTCCTTACATTGGATGGTTGCCTCCGGGCACAATCCTCTCACTTTCACCGCTTCGCCCATAGCTTTCTCGGTGAGCTCTTCGTAAGTAAAACTGTTTAACTTTGGATCCTTTTTGAGTTCCAGGATTATCTTTCCGGTGCGGGTGTTGGTGATGCTCATCGGTGTGAAGAGTGATGTTCTCCGGGGTTTGTCTTTCGCTTCATAAGTTTCCCTCACTTTCGGTGGTGCCACTGTTTGCCTTATTTCTAAAGACTTCTTGACCTTTCCAGCTACATTCACTTTCTGCTCCAACGTTCCTAGGAACCCAATTATGTGCGAAATAAAGAAATCAAATCAGTTCAGTGCAGCCAACAACAGCAGTACTCGGTTGCCCACTGTACTAGCAATTGTTTAATTTGCGTCTGATTACTTGTCTATATTGTTGTCGGGTACTACATATTCTCACAGCATATCAAAATTGACCCCTACGCTGGACATATCAAATTGTTTATTAACAACACCTGCATAAAATCTACAATTAGAAACGTTTTTTTGGATTTTTTTGATTCAATATGAGATAACCTTCTGTAAATTGAAAATCTTTTTGATTTAATAATTTTAAACGAGAATTTCGAGCTGCATCTGCTACTTCTCATTTTGCTTACAACAAAAGTTAAGAATTGCTCCACCGCTACCATTAAATAAATCAATCTGTGTATCGCTTTGTCTGTACAGTTACAGTAGAAGCGAAATATGGTGTCCCAACATAATATGTTCAAATAAATGAGTGGCGATTACAAGCTGAAAGTGGCCTTTTTTACAATGGAGAATGCAATTTACGCACTGACCCTGTACTGGGTGCTTAGTAGATGCCAAGCTACCACACGAAGTGTACTGAAGTGTCGGGCTCCATTATGACAAGGTAATACCGACTAAACTCCATTGGGCTCCGCCATTGTTCTCCTCAGGGACTACCTCTCGGTATTACTTCTGGGGGGATGGCTGTACTTGATGTACTCATTCACTCTCGCTCACACTTCATACATCCTGTATGAGGCTTACTTGGGTGCTCGCTCTATCTCACCCTGATTCACTCTCTAACACTCCATGTAAGGCTTACTGTTGTACTCACATCTATCACGCCACGCGAGGCTGACTTGTGTGCTCACCTTTTTCGTACCTTGCTCGGCTTACTTTTGTGCTCACCTCTAACATACCATGTGAGGCTGACTTGGATGCTTACCCTATCAACTGATACACTCTCGATCATACCACTCTATTACGCCCCTGTCGCTCCTCCTGACATCCCATGTGGGACATTTTCCTTAGGCCCCACTTCTGACCTACCATGTGAGGCTTAATTGGGTTCTCACCGTTTTTGTACTTTTGTGCTCACCTCTACCATACCATGTGAAGCATACTTTTGTGCTCACCCCTAACATACCATGTGAGGTTAACTTGGATGCTTAACCTTCACTCCTCTGCCACACCACGAGGTATCAATAGCGAAGTCCCAACATACAACGCTACGACCCTCCCATCTTGGCATGTGGCAGTTCATATATACGCCTATTCACTCACTCTTCTGCCTTGCTTTGGGGCGGCTGGGTTTACCCCTTACGCGATTGCCAATCGCTACGCCAAACCTGCCTCAGCATGAATAGACTATTCACTCTCTTTTTCGCGCTCAGTCCATTCCGCTCCAACTAACCAATCATTAGTTAGTCGTGCCTGTCGTCTGTTGCTCGATTCGCCAGATTCTTTGTAGCCTGCTGGAAATCTGGGTGGTTGCAGTCGAGACTGCGTTCCACTTCTCCACCGCTTGACACATCTGCTGAATAAGGGTATCAGGGGTTGTGTCCTAGCCACAGACGTCAAGCATTGCTCTCCTTTCGACGTCGAAGCGAGGACATACGAACAGTATATGGTCGGCAGTTTCGTCGAAACCTGGGCAGCCAGAGCAGACGGGGACCTCCGCGTGTCCGAACCTGTGGAGGTACTGTCGGAAACAGGCATGGCCTCTAGTGTCACGCAAATCAAAGCACTTCTCATCTTCTCGGATGACCAGCCCGACTAGCATCATGCTCACTATCACGCAGGATGCATCGTGTGATATCGTGCGGTAAGCAGATATCATTCCGAGGCACATCACGTTGTAGGTGCTCTCCAGTTTCTACAGGTAACTGGTTACCCTCAGTGCTATTGACCAGGACGGGCCGCCATACCTGAGGATAGATACGGCAACACCTGCCAGTAGCCTACGTCTGCTGGCGCACACCTTTGAGCTGTTACATATCATCCTCGATAGTGCCGCAACAGCAGTCGAAGCTCTCTTGCACGTATAGTCGATATGGCTGCCGAAGGTCAGCTTGTAGTCTATGATGACTCCGAGAGACTTCAGACTACGATGTGAAGTGATCGCGACTTCTCCTACATGGATAACTGCATGTTGTGCCGACTTGCGGTTGTTGACGATAACCACCTCCGTCTTTTGCTGAGTGAGCTCCAGGCCTCTCGCGCTCATCCATTCCGCCACCGTGCTGATTGCGTGTTCTGCAGTTAGTTCTACCTCAGGAATTGATTCCCCGTAGACCTCCAAGGTTACGTCGTCGGCAAAGCCGACGATCTTGATTCAAGGAGGGAACTTTAGTCTCAGAACCCCGTCATACATGAGGTTTCATAATACCGGGCCTAGGATCGAGCCCTGCGGGACTCCGGCGGTAATCGGAATCCTTTTCTGACCGGCATCGGTCGCATATAGCAGTACACGGTTCTGGAAGTAACTTTTCAGGATCCGGTACAGACCCACCGGTAGGCTAAGCCAGTATAACGAAAGCGCGATGGCATCCCAGCTTGCGCTGTTGAATGCGTTCTTCACGTCAAGCGTCACTAACACACAGTATCGAATGCCTCGCCTTTTCCGTTGGATCGCTATCTCGGCAATCTTTATCACAGAGTTGATAGCGTCCACCGTGCACTTACCCTTTCGAAAACCTGGGCTGGGGTATGCTAACTGAACATACTGACCAGCCGATCTTCAGTTTCCCTTTCTCGGTAACCTTTTTAGCTTCAGCAGTCAGTAGCCTGAAGTAGGCTACTTGCCTGCCAGAGAATCCCGCTCTCACCCGCTCGATTACTGCGCCACATTCTTCTCTGACGGCAGCGACGACATCGTCTGCGGTCGTAAACACGGCCAGTTGCTTGCACTGGAGAGTCACTTCCGAACCTAATGATCTCACTTGGGCGCCTTTACCCAGGACCTCTTGGGCCAAGGTCTTGTACGCCTCACTATATTGTTCGCCTCGCTTCAACACCAAGAGCATTTCGCCGGTTTTGGTGCGTCTCACGCTGCGCACGTCCTGTCCGAGGGCCGAGAGGCTTTCGGCCGCCCGCATTGACTTAAGGACGTCGGCATATTTGTCCTCGTCTGTCTTCACCCACAAGGCATCGCCTCCGTTGTTGGCCTTCTTTGCGGGTCGAGGTCCGACGTCCGCTCCCCCTACTAACCAACTTCCAGGGGTTTTAGCTCCCTGTCCCCCCTCCCCTGTTTACATCACCAAGAAAGCGACCTTTTTACATTTCTTATAAAAGAAATGTATAGAATTCGCTCAAACTTTCAAGATATTTTCCGAGGCCCGGAGGGCCGAGTCTTATATGCCACTCGACTCAGTTCGACGATTTGGGACAATGTCTGTCTGTGTGTGTCTGTGTGTGCATGTAACGGACAAATTCTCATTCGTGTTTCTCAGCAATGGCTGAACCGATCTTATCCAAATGTTTAGTTTCCAAGATATGAATGTTTGAATGCGTAAAAATGGCGTTCTTTGCATTTTTGTTTTGAATTATTTGCCGAAATTGGCAATATAGATTAACAATTTATATGTTTTTAGACAGCTTTAACGAATACCTTTCGAACAAGCTATAGACTGTTGAAATCGGACTATTATCAAAAGAGATATTTAACATTAAATGCGGACGAAAGATTTTTATCATTTCCCATTGCCAGAAATATGACCAAAAACATGTAATCTATTATTAACGCCAAAACGGCTTATTTTAGGTCAAAAGTATCTTCGGAGAATTTAATGGAGGCAATATGCCCTTTCTTTCGGTATTGTGCTTTTGCTGAATAATCCCCCTGTGAGTGAGATATTTTCACAAATTTTCTTGGAAGTGATTATATCGAAATGATGCCTTCAGCAAGTTTGTAGCTCTTACTTTTGCGAATAACTTTACTAAAGACTGCAAATATCTATTTTGAATACTTTAAAAGTTATGGCTTGTTGTTTGTGGATTACTCTTTGTCGCCTATTTATTGTTCAATATAGTAATAATCCATTGAAATAAGCCAAACATTATGTCGATAAATCGAATTTTGTATTTCATTTTTCTATCTACAATCGCTAGAAATAATCACCGAACACTTCCAAGTTGTCTGGAAGGAACTTGATAACTTATCAGTGCAAAAATGTTCATTTGTGCGAACCTTCTGATTGCAATTTTTCCAACTTATGACTATCGGATCGATCTGAAACATATCGAAAAATGAAAGGGAAATAAATAACTCAAAGCAACGGCGTAGCCAAGAGAAGGTTTTGGGGTTTAACACCACACCAGGACCTGAACCTCCCGGATCTTTCTCCATGATCCGCCGCTGGTTTCAAGCGATGTTTCAGTATCACATAGTATCTCAAGATCGTGGCTGTCGATTCGTTGTATGTATGTGCAAATCGTACTGAACATGTAATATTCTTTTCCACCATTGTATTGAACATAACCAGCCATGGAATCGTAGTCTGGACAAATGAGAAAATCACAATTGCACCACTAGGTGGATTAAAACAGGTTTCTATTTTGGGAATGCGTCGAGTTGAGACGAAAACGTAATATGATTAATAACGAGGATAACACTTTCCGAATATAAAGAGAAATTTATGAAAAATGACGATTTCCATTCGACTCTAGCAGATTCTAATCGATTTTGATGAGCATTTGATTTTTGTTGTATAAGTCAAATGTTTAAAAAACAGTAATTTAAGGTCAAGATAGCATCATTTTGAAACCGTCAATTTCGGAGGTTTAGTATCTTCAATGAGTTTTACAAACGTTAAACAGCGCATCATTTGATAAAATAATTTTGACGGTATATCGTCCAAGAAGTATTTATGGTGAATTTTTTCAGGTTAATATTCATGACTACAATAAAGTCTCAACAAATTCGCTAAAGACACGAACTCTGTTACTATTTTCTGAAAAATTAATTCTGCATAATTTTAAAAACTTCAAAAATTACGGTTTCGGAATTATGCCGTTTGGACAGTATGATCGATTTTCACCAAACCCCCACCAAACCGAATTTCTGGCTACGCCGCTGACTTCAAGTAAGTAGAAACAAAGTCGTTCTACACTCGTTCACAAGAAACTTCTTCGAATGCTGAATATCTATTACATCTATTACATTGAAACCCCGATTTTATCAGCCAAATATGAACATATGTTTGATGGGCTCTAGCAGACGAACAAGACTGAATTCGAGTAAATCCTTTCTTGGCTATGTTTTCCTTATCATGAAGATGGAAAAATGCTAAAATAAAAAGTTCATCAGAATCAGAAATAGTTATCAGACAACATCAAGGGACGGGAAGAATATTTTAACAACTTCAGTTTATTATAAAGAAAAAAAAATTGCCCGATTTAGTCAATGTCCCCATTTTGTCAGCCTAAAATACACCATGAGACTGATAAAAATGGGTCTTTATTATATGTATTTATAGTGAAAATACTGAAATTTTCAGCTTTTTTCCTACACAATATTACGAAAGCTTATTAAACAATTTTTCCTAATAAGTTTGTGAAAATTATAAACTATATGAAATTTTTTTATAGTTTAATTTTTTATTTAACCGTGATTTTTTAATAAATAGTGACCATCGCTTCACAACGTAGTCTATTTTTCATGGCTTGCGGTGAGCACGATCTCTCGAATTGCTGAACTGAAAATTATGGAATAGAAATTAATTTTTAGTATTCTTTACAGATTTAACTCGCCGCGCAGATAGCTCCAAATTAGACCCGCTGGTCGATCTAGCGATAGCGATTTCGTTAGATTTTCAGTTTAGTTTAGTGAAAGTTTAGTGAAAATGAAAATTCCAGTAATGATCATGATTTTCCCAAACGGTTCGTTTTCGAGAGGTTTTTATTTGTTCTTTGGCATTAGGATTAGCGATAATAATTCAAATCAAAGATACTACTGGGAAGTCACCTTTAGAAAAAGTCGATGTCGTAGTAAAATTTAGAACTATGCACGCATGCACTTCAGAGATAGCGTGATATCAGGAGCTGCGATTCAACGCAACAAATTTACCTAAAAAATTTGATTCTACGATATTGATTCCTTAAACTACAGCAAAAAATACAACGGGCGAAACTGTATTTTTGTTTGTTTATTTAAAGTTTCACCCTCCATGCAAACAAACAGGGCGATACTTTTTTTGCTAGCAGTTTAGAGGCGAAACTGTTTTTTCGTATTTTTTAGGATTATCAAGCTGATACCAGCTGTAAATAGCAACAATGATCGCTATTGAAAAAACCCGGACGAAATCGGTGGTGTAAAACGGTAGTTATTGTAAAAAAAACGTAAGGGCGATATTTCAATGCTGATAGGTGGGACCGAAAAAGTAAACAATCGCCAAAGGGGCGATACTATCATTTTGTCAATATCAATAACAAAACCAAATTTTAATTTAATAATTTCAAATACTTTATGAAGTTTTGGGTTTCGATCACTGAATCATGCAATCTATGATGTAAAAAACACAATAGTTCTTAAATAGGAAATAAAACCAAGTCTGGAAATATTCACTGTTGATTTTCTTTGAATGGTATCACTGCTAGTATCGCCCTTTTCAAGAAAAAGCGTTGATTTCTTAGTTCTCAGTCGCGTTGGAAATTTGAGTAAAGTATAAACTTCAAATCGATTCAAAAAAAAATATTCGATTTTTTTGGCTCAGTACAATATATAACCCCTTTAGGAAAATTCAGTTTTCCCACCACAATTTAGATATTTTATTAACAGAGCATTAACAATAATTCGTTGGTATGTCTATTTTATGGGCCATTTTTTCGCTTTCCCATTGATTTGGTTTGAGATTTCTAGCACTGATGTTGTCCTATGCTGATTTGAGCGATTCTCTGAGTCCTGCCATTATCCCATATAGTATGTGTTATCAAAAACATCGCGAAGCATCATGTTCTAAATGTTCTCAAACGATATATTATCCGAAGAGAGTGATAAGAGTTATGAGAAATGTCTCGTCACACTGTTATGTGGCTTAAAAGCGTTTTTGCTATGGAGAATACATTTACGTACTAGCCCAGTACACGTGCTATTAGTAGATGCCAAGCTACCAGACGGGGTGTACTGGGGGCATGTCGGGCTCGAATGATGACGCTGCCATACCGACTAAACTCCATTGGGCTCCGCCATCGTTCCCCCCAGGGACTACCTCTCCGTATTACTTCTGGGGGGATGGCTATACTTGAT
Organism: Topomyia yanbarensis; assembly: GCF_030247195.1. Lineage (NCBI taxonomy): Eukaryota > Metazoa > Arthropoda > Insecta > Diptera > Culicidae > Topomyia > Topomyia yanbarensis. The sequence continues at coordinate 260,927,567 of NC_080671.1, read as the reverse complement.
GTACTCATTCACTCTCGCTCACGCGTTCATTCGTCCTGCGTGAGGCTTACTTGGGTGCTCTCTCTGTCACACCTTGATTCACTCTCTAACACTCCACATGAGGCTGACTTTTGTGCTCAACTTTTTCGTTCCTTCCGAGGCTGACTTGTGTGCTCACCTTTTTCATTCCTTGCTATGCTTACTTTTGTGCTAGCCTCTAACATACCATGTGAGGCTGACTTGGATGCTCACCATATCACCTGGTTCACTCTCGATCGTACCACTCTATTATACCCCTGTCGCTCCCCCTGGCATCCCATGTGGGACATTTTTCTTAGGCCCCACTTCTGACATACCATGCGAGGCTTACTTGTTTCATTCCTTGTGAGGCTGACTTTTGTGCTCACCTCTAACATACCATGTGAGGCTTTTGTGCTCACCCTTAACATACCGTGTGAGACTGACTTGGATGCTTACCCTTTCACTCCTCTGCCACGCTACGAGGCATCGATTGCTAAGTCCCAACATACTACGCTACGACCCTCCCATCATGGTATGAGGCAGTCCACATATACGTCTATACACTCGCTCTTTTGCCTTGCTTCGAAGTGGCTGGGTTTACCGCTTACGTGGTTGCCAGTCGCTGCGCCAAACCCGCCTCAGCATGAACAGACCATTCACTCCCTTTTCTGCGCTCGGCCTTTTTCTCTCCAACTAACCAATCACTGGTTAGTCGTGCCCGTCGTCTGTTGCTCGGTTCGTCAAATTACCTGTAGGCTTCAGGCAATCTGGGTGGTTGCAGTCGAGACTGCGTTCCACTTCTTCACCGCTCGACACATCCGCTGAATAAGGGTATCAGGGGTTGTGCCCCAGCCACAGACGTCAAGCTCTTCTTTCGACGTCGAAACGAGGACATACGAACAGTATGTGTTCAGCAGTTTCGTCTATAGCTGGGCAGTCAGGGCAGGCTGGGACCTCCGCGTGCCCGAACCGGTGGAGGTACTGTCGGAAACAGCCATGGCCTGACAGGAATTGTGTCAGATGGAAGTATACTTCCCCATGGGGTCTGCCCACCCAGCTCGATATGCTAGGTATCAACCGGTGGGTCCACCTACCTTTCAAGGAGTTATCCCACTCACGCTGCCATCTGGCGACCGAGGTCACCCTGGTGCGCTCGCCGGCTCCTCTATTTCCACGTAGCTCGAAGCACTCCTCATCTCATTTTTACACATTGAAAAGGTGCGTCAGTGGGATCGCAAAGATTTCGGACCATTTTTCAGAACAGCAGACGGCATAGCACTTTGTCCTGGAGCATAAGATGATTTTGTTTTTCGTATTGGAGAGAGAACCGATTGTACTGAAATAGTGAATACATCCATATCAACTGCACCAATGGGAACATCAAGGATCGCGTTTTCGAGCTCGATGGCAGATGGTACATCAGTCGTGAAAACACTTGAAAAGTAGCTGGCAAATAGGGAGCATTTTTCCGCCGTTGTAGTCGCTACTTCGCCATTGTAGACCATCCTAGACGGAAGACCCGTTTCCTTTCTCTTCGTTTTAACAAAAGCCCAGAATCCCTTCGGATTTCGTCGTAAGTTTTGTTGGATGCGGTTCACATATCCTTTGTACAGCAATTTATTGTAACTCATTACTTTATTGCGGTACTCATTACTGGCGAGTGCAAAAAAGAGCTTGAGAATAGGGCATTGACGATTTGTGTACGCACGTAGGGCTTTGGCACGGGTGCGTTTCAGATTCCGAAGCATGGCGTTAGACCATGGAGGCTTCTTGGGAGGTTGATATTCTGGCACGGATTTTTCAACACAGTCAATGAGTAATCGGTTATAGAGATCGACTGCAGCATTTACATCAACTTGATCAAGTAGTACACTCCAGTCAATCAGCGATAGGGTGCGACGTAGTGCTGCTAAATCAGTTTTACGAAAATTACGACAGTTCACAGCTAAAGCTTCATATTGTGGTGAACTAATGATGGAAATGTATATTTCTAATGCGGGATGATAGTTATCCAAAGGAACGATAACACTGGAAGCTTCACTCACAGAACACTCAGGCAAAGCATTCTCACTGACGAACACAAGGTCAAGAAAACGGGATTGATGGTTGGAAATCGTGCTTACTTGATTTAGTCCGTGAAAAGCCATCCCGTCCAGAAGTAAGCGGCTGGCAGGATTTGTTGTCGAGGATAACGGGTTAGGGTAAGCGTATCCACGTCCAGAAGAAACCCACATCAGTCCTGGTTGGTTGAAATCACCAAGAACTATTATCACATCGTTTGCATCTGCCTGAAAAGAAGCGTGTTCTATAGAATCGAGATGGAGCTGCGTAATTATGCAGTCAAGTCGCTTTTCAGGAGGAATGTAAACAGCTCCAATAAAGTAGCTCTTCGTCTGCGTAGTAATCTTCGTCCAAACAACTTCAATGCTTGATGAACTATCCACACCAAATTCACAGGAGGCTAGTGCGGAAGAAACAGCTATCAAAACTCCCCCGCCGCGACCATGAACACTGTTATGTGCGCTTCGATCCGCACGATAAACCGCATAAGAATCTCCGAAGAGCTGCATCGATGTAATACGATCAAGCCAAGTTTCTGTCAGAACATAAATATCGTAGTCGCCATCAAGAGCAGCCAAGTACAAGTCGTCGATTTTCGTCCTTAGCCCTCTGACGTTTTGGTAGTATAGCCGTAAATCGCCAGCGCCACGTGGCAATCGTGCCGACATGCTGAAGGGCCGTGATATACCCGATGGCATGCTAGAAACCAAAAGGTTTTCAGGGAGCGGATCATCATTTAAAGCAAAATACTCGCCTGAGAAGGGAGTTCGGAAGACCCCCTCACGACCTCCGAACGCAGGTCCGGGACTACTGAGCTGGTCGCTGGCTGGTAGCATGACTGCGTTGCAGCGCGCGGGGGCTTCCGTAGTACGGTATAACAGGCGTCCCGGTGATTGCAGCGCAGCGTGAATTTGTTTGTGCAACAACGGCAAATTGTCGGAACGAGTTGTACCCAGTGTCATGCGTCCCGATGGTGGTTGAATTATTCCGTCATAGCTGATTGAACTGATTATGGTGAAGCAGACTTATGAGTATCGGCCTGAACTGGCGACTGATCTGGCTGCGGATAGAGGGGTTTCCAAAAATTTCCAGCTGATACGGTGCAATTGCTCTTGAATTCGCGGAAAAGAATTTCTTCGGGCCATGTTGAAGCAGATAGGACTCGCGCCTTGAGCTCAGGTTTGATTCCAACTTTAAACGAGATGAAATTCATTGTGCTTACATCACGGTCCTTTTCAACAAGTCTAACGACTTCCACGTCATCGGTGATAAGACGTTGTTTCGCCAGAATGGAAATTTGGTCAACAGAAACATCGCGTGCAATACGTGAAAGGTAAAGCCAAAACTTTGGTGTACGATCAGCTACTGTTATTGTGCCAAGAGATGGTGAAACAGGCATACCAGTACCACGTAATAGAGATGAGATATCAGATTTAGCCCCATATTTATTCGGGAAAAGACGGCGAGCTTTGTTACGACTGGCTTCGGTAAATGGACGTTGAGTAGTTTTCGGTGTCAACGAATTAGAATTTATAAGGGCCGTAAAATTCGAACGAATCTCCAACTTCAACTCAGTTAGTATTTCACCCTTAAGTTGTTTGACAATTTGGTTGTGTGTACCTAACACCTCTTCCTGTCCAACCTCATAGGCAGCTCTTAAAGCTTGTCGATGACGCTTATCGGACATCAGATTAGTGCAGGATTTGCATAGCCAAAATATCTGCTTATTATTTAATACATCGTCAAAGTAGTTTTCGGCAATCCCGCTGCATTTGGGATGAAAAGTAGCATTGCAAAATCACGGTAAATTAAATTGCTTCTTAACGGATAACACTATCTTCGATTGGCCTTCGTCACCTCACGGGATCGTAACACAAATGACAAAGGTAAACTAAACACGTAACACGTTAAAAATCAAAAAGAATATGGGAGCGTTGTTTACTCAACTGATGCAAACGAACTTTCAACATGTTGAACTTGAAGATGATGTAGTTTGTTATACTGATGGTTCTTTGTTGGAGGGCCGAGCCGGTGCTGCTACCTATTGTCGTGAAATGAGATTAAACCAGTCTCGTTCGCTTGGTAGATACGATACCGTATTCCAAGCAGAAACCTTCGTGATTCTGTATGGCGTTCAATCGGAACTTCAACGGGGGATATGCGGTAAAAGAATCTATTTTTGCTCTGACAGTCAATAATAATCGCATGCCGAACTCAAGTCGAAGAATTTAGCGCTTCAAATGCTATCTACCTTCTATGGGTCCTACCTGGTCATTCCGGTATTACTGGAAATTAATGGGCGGACGAATTGATTAGAGCTGGCGCTGCGACTGACTTAGTTGTTTAAGAACCAGTTTTTTCACTTAAGATAAGTTGCATAAAGCTCAAGATTCGCTCCTGGGCTGCATCCGAACGAGCAACCATTGGTGTAGCTTGCAAACTTGCGTTCAAACAAAGACTTTTTTACCTGATGTTAGTCCGAAAATGTCAATGAATTCGCTGCATTTTACCAAACACAATTGCAGTATTCTAGTCGTGGCTCTGACTGAACATTGCAAACTCAATTATCGCATGGCTACTATTTAGCGCGCTGAGTATTATTCCTGCGAACTTTATGCATCCGATTACGGAACTTCATATAATTTTGTATGTAACAGTCCAGCAGTAATGCAATTGCATATCCGGATTTTTGGTTTTCCATATATAGATGAACCTATATACAGATAACTGAAACTCGAGGATGTGCTATTGTCCATAACCCAGTGTGGTAGAGAGCTATAGTTTGAGCCATATTTGAATGATAATACCTCTTCGGGGGTTTTGTCATTCTGTTATATCAATATCCCTTAAGGCATGTTGATATATCCGCTAAATGTTTCAATAAAAATTCTAAATCCCTCCAGGGGTGGGAAGTTTTATTTCTGCTATTGTATCACCTGCAGATCGTTCAACATCCTGCCAGGGGTGCAGAATTCTCTGATTTAATTGTTCTGTGTCGTTTTTTATTTGGATTATGGAGGTTTTAACCTTAGGGGCATTCGCCTCTTTTCGGGTTAGAGAAAGCTCTTATGGAAAAATGCCTCCAAAATCTACAACGGAAAAACAATGTAAATCGATGTTTTTGATTTCAGAAGGTGTGGGAAACGATCAATTTTTTATTGTTACATCCCTTTTTCCATGTTAAAATCGGGTTTACAATGAAATTGGATGTAGAAACAACAAATGTGATTATATTTCCAATGTAATTTTCCAGAATAACATTGTTTTTCGTTGTAATGTAACAATAAAAAATGCTGTGATCAGGAATCAGGAATCAGAATATATTGGCTCAAATGGCACGTTCCCCGTACATAGTCGGGGATTTGTGCCTTGCCGTGTGTTTTCATCATTTCCTGAGCGGAAGGAAAGGACAAGGACGTGTGAGGAAGTAGAATTGGAAGGGTGGGAAAAATAACAGCACAAAACAAAAATAAACAACAGGTAAGTTAAACTCACAAGTAGTTCAACTTGCCTGCGAATAAGCCTAAAGCTCTTTACCACATTGGATAAGAAACTTTAGTATGTCTCTGAGTTTCAGTCGACCAAACATGGTTTCGTCTATATAAGGACGGCTGAAGACTCGAAATCGCAATTGCGCTACTGCTGGACAGTTGCATATCAGATGATATGAGGTTCCGTAGTCGGATTCACAAAGATCACATGAAAAAGACTCAGCGCGGTGAATAGTTGCCATGTGATAATTGAGTTTGCAGTGGCCGGTTAAAGCCCTGGTCAGCATGCCGCAGTGGAGCTTCGAAAAATGTAAGAGATTTTTCGAAACCCTTTTTTTGGGTATACACTCCGTAGAGTGTATTGTTTACGTAAAATTATGCTCACCGCTGTTCGGTACCGTTCACATTTAGTTGTAAATTTTTGTTCATTTTCGCGTTTGTGAACGGTTTTATTCGTACAGATAGGTTAGATAATTTTTGTTTTATGTTTGTGAATTAGTAACATAGGGCTTAGGTAGGCTAGCGCTCTCCTCTTGCAAAAATTCGTGTGTACTGGTTATGCTGCTCATCGTTGACAGCTGTGCGACAAGGCGGTTGGCGGTTTGTGATAGTCGAGTGCGGAAGGCGGCGATCGTGTTAGAGTGAACAGATAGTGACGGACCACAGCCACGAACAGACGTTCGAAAAACCGTATTTCTTTTTTCGGGACAGTTTCCCGCCACCGTGATAAAAGTGCAGTGCGCGCGTGCGACGGCAAATTAAAGCCGTCAGTGGTCCGGGCATTCGGAAAAGTCCTGGTGTGCGGTCGCCGAAACAGGAAGCTAAATACCAAGGAGCCACTCGCTTCCTCGGCTAACCAAAAAGGACCCAGGTAACACCAGTGCCGTTCTCACTGTGGAGGATTAGCCGAACGAGCCTAGCTCTCCTCCACAGTTAATCGTAAAGGAGAACGAAGCAGGGCGGACAAAGGTTCCCCCTGAGGTAGGTTACTGCGGAACCTACCTGGGCCATTCACGGGGAGTGAGTGGACCCGGCGATTATTCGCCCCGTCGCTAGGGAGGTTCCAACAAAAGAGCCTTGCTCACCTCCCTGGCTAATTGCAAAGGACCGCTGCCGGAGCAGCCAACGATACCAGCAGGAGAACTCGGCCGTTGGAGTCCCGGCCGGTCGGGAAAAACCGTCGCCTTCCCGCCGTCATCAGCAGCAGACCGTAAGGAACGACCAGCAGAGGAGAGTTTCGGGAGAATAAACGGTAAAGTTAGAATTTATTTGTTTTTTCCTCTTTTGTTTGTTTTTGTACGAAAGTCCGAAATTCCGGTAGGAGCACCTAGGCCGCCCTGAAAAGAAGGGTACGCCGGGCAAACAAGAACCCGAGTAGTGGGCAAACCCCTACTTACATTTGGCGCACAGCGCAAAACACACTGAAAAAAATATTTTCCTATTTTGGAAAATATTTTTTTCTTCCGGAGTGTGGGGTGCTTCTACTAAATAGAGGATTTTCGTAGAACAGTGGTGAGGTTTCTTCCGCAATATTGTTCCGCGGCCGTATTATTTATTTATTTACATTTTTTGGTATATTTATTTGATTTTTTGCATTTTCCTTTTTTGTCCGAATTTGTGGATTGCGTTGTTTGTGTTTGGTCTGCCGGACGAGTAGTTTGAAGGTTGTTTGTTATTATTCGGTTGCGGTGGCCAATTGTCTTGAATTCTCAATCCGATTTGAGACATTTTTGGAGCAGCTTGATTTCCTGAAATTTTAAGGGAATCGTTAGTGGGCGAAAAATTGAAATTAATACTGTGTCAGTACTTACATGCTTTGTGTCTTGGTGATTTCTTCCAATATAGCGCAAGTTATGATGGCGTTGGAGAAATTCAACCAAGCGTGTGTGTTCATGCGCGTCGATCATTTACATTTCGACGAGCTGGATTTTGAGTTGCTATCTCGAAGCATTTTTATCTCTCCTGATTCGGATCTTTCGGGTGTACAGCGGCAGCGGCGTCTTCGGAGAATTTTGTCGCATGAGCGGTCGTCTCGGAGGGAATTAGTTCGCAATTTCCGGGGTGACGTGGGTGAAGAAAAGGAGATCTGCCTTGGTAAATTACTAACAATCAAGGAAGATCTCCAGTACCGGTGCCCAAACAAGGAGATTTACCGAATACGGTTGCTTCATTTGGGGTCTAGGCTCCAGGTTATCCGAAATTATGCGGCAGGGGAGGTCAACCAGGAAATTTCGGGGTTGCTGGAAGAAGTTCTAGCAGTTTATGCCAGTCATTTCAATGACGAACAGGCAGCACTTCCTCCCGATAACCAAGAAGGGGAGGATGGAGAAGTTTTAGGAGATTTGCTGAGTACAGACGTACCCGCAATTCCACAGGGATCCAATCCTTCCGATAACGATGGATCTCTTTCCAAACAGCTCGTAGGAGACGATCTGTTGCGTGTCTTGTGCGAGATGAGGGACGAGATTCGACAATTGCGACAGCAATCCGACGATAATAAAGCCCTAGCGTCTCAGGGGTCTGATGCTTTTTCAAAAGCTACTGAAACGCTAATGGGTGGGATTGCTTCACTGACAACAATTTCGTCCGTTTTAAGAAAGACGGTTCAAGAAGTTGTCTCACTTCGTGAATCCGTCAGTGAACTTCGGGCACTAGTACATCAGAAGGAAAGTGCTTCCGAGAAGGATCTGCAGACCGATCTGGAAGATTTGCGTTTGATGGACGTACCCGATTCATTTGATACACCAGAGATTCCTCGCCCAACACTGGCGCCCAGTCCCGATCAATTTGTGTTGAAGCGAGGATTCTCGGGTCAACAAAATCTATGCCCATCACTTCCTATCGAGAAACCGAAACAGAATACTGGATTCACAGCCCCGTACCAAACTCAGAACCAGCCTTACGTTCCTGAATTGACCGAACAGCTGGCGGGACCATCATATCCGAACTTTTCGATATCCACCAATGCGGGAAACGGATCGATGGTGGCCCCCAGGAATTACTCGCGAAACCCGCAACGCGTCGCTGATTGGAAGATTCGGAAGTATGCTGGAACTGATGAAGGAACTGGACTTAATGAGTTTTTGGACACCGTAGCAAATTACGCTGCGTGTGAACAAATGTGCGAAGAAGAACTTTTCAATTCTGCGATGCATCTGTTCACTGGCAATGCTTTGACCTGGTATCAGGCTATGCGAGCGCAAAACCGGTTGTTTAACTGGAACCATCTTGTTTGCGAGCTCAAGGTAAATTTCGTACATCCTGAACTTGATGCTACGCTCAAAATGCAGGCTCTCCAGCGCCGGCAGATGCGTAACGAATCTTTCCAGGAATACTTCCTGGAAATGGAAAAAATATTTCGTGCTATGACGGTTCCAATGGCACCGAGCGAAAAACTCGACGTGCTCAAGCGGAACCTGAAAGCCGATTATAAACAAATGCTGATTCTCAGGCCAGTGAACACGCTTTCAGAATTGATGAGTCTTGGTAAATCGATCGACGCCTCCAAGACGCCGATTTATCAGAAAGTTTTCGGTTCTTCTCGGGAAGTTGCTGCTTATTCTGATAATCCACCACATGACAAACAAAAACAAAATAATCAAAACCAAAAGGGAGGTGGACAGAATAACGGCAACGCAAAATCCAAAACGTTTTGGAACAAGAATGCCAAACCGGCAGGTCTTGATTCAAGCAAGCCTCCTGACAACCAGAAAAAGAAACAGCAAGGGAATCAGGACGGCAAGAATCTCGAAGGAAACAATCAAAAACCGATCGAACCACCGCAGAAACCTATAATGTGTCTGGAGTATTTGGTGGAAAAGCATCGTCCTCCCGTGCTCGGCGTCTGCTACAATTGTGGAGACAAAGGACATGAATTTGAGGAATGCCGGAAACCAAATCGGGTCTTCTGCATCGTGTGTGGTTTTAAAGTTGTTTCTCGTTGGGTCTTCTGCATCGTGTGTGGTTTTAAAGTTGTTTCTCGTTGCCCTTACTGCCTAAAAAACGGGATCAGAACCAACTGAAGTCGCAGTTGGCAGTAAAGCAGCGCTCCAAAGAACAACTAACAATCCATCCCCAGATTTACGACAGTTTTCGACCGGCTCGTGATGAGGACTATGATAATTCGTTGTCTGTCGAAACCATCGTCCTTGACGACCCGTTCGATAACCGTCCATTTGCAATAGTCGCTGTGTACGGCAAATCCTTCAAAGCCTTGCTCGACAGTGGTAGTAACGCCACAATTATAACTAAAAAGCTATACCGAAAGTTTTCGAAAAGTCCCTTGAAAAGGTTGGAACGACCATTCGAACTACGTTCTGCAAATGGTCAATCCTTACCAATCATTGGACAAGCGTATCTCCCGTATACTTTTCAAAATTTGACAAAGGTCCTATGCACTCTTGTAGTAGAGCATCTGACCGTCAACTCCATTCTAGGTATGGACTTTTGGCGCGCCTTTGGGATTTCTCCTGAGATACAAAACTGTGCTCTGTTGAACTCAGGTCAGGAATCAGAAGACGATGAAGAAGATGAAGTACCGCGTGAGTCGATACTCACTTAGGAACAGTTAGCGCGCGTAGAAGAAGTAAAGAAGTGTTTCCAGGCAGTAGAGCCCGGAAAGCTAAGCCCAACCTCATTCACAGAGCACAGGATTGTCATCAAAGATGAATTCCAAGGTGCGGCACCCGTTTGCCGATATCCTTATCACATGAGCCCAAAGAAACTGTCAAAGGTCTGGGAAGAGGTTGACCGATGGCGGTCTATGGGAATTATCGAGGAGTCTGATTCGGATTGGTCGCTTAATATTGTGGCGGTCACGAAACCAGACGACTCAATCCGCCTTTGTCTAGACGCTAGGCCTCTCAATGAGCGTACTGTACGGGATGCATACCCTCTGCCCCACCCTGGGCGAATATTGGGCGGCTTACCCAAGGCGAAGTACCTGTCTACCATAGACTTGAAGGAGGCCTTTCTCCAGGTACCCCTGGCTAAGGATAGTCGCAAATATACCGCTTTCAGTGTTCCCGGCAGGGGTATGTTCCAATTTACCCGTCTACCATTTGGTCTCGTCAACAGCCCCGCTACTCTGGCGCGACTGATGGACCAGGTTCTAGGACGAGGTAAATGGGAACCTTACGTTTTCGTCTACCTAGATGACATCATCGTGGTAAGCGAAACGTTCGAGCATCACATACAGTTGCTCAAAGCAGTGGCCGATTGTCTAGCAAGAGCCAATCTAACCATCAATTTGGAAAAATCCCGTTTTGGAGTCTCCGAACTAAAGTTTCGCACCTAAATATAAAAATTATATAAAATATCTCCTTATTTGGGTCACTAATCACTATATAAAAAAACACCTTTCCCCTCTTCGCCGGGGACACTTCGTTCGCGTGAGTGGTTCCACTACTCCGGGACCGACCGTCAACGGAATAATAAAAACAGTTTGCGAACCGATTTCGCGAACTGTTTTATTTTTATTTATATTTTGAGGATGATTCATTCATCCATTCAGATGGATGAAAATATCATGATCAATTTTGACAGTTTCCCCGATGTTCGCATCAATGCTCTGCATCATGCAGATGTAGCCCGATTTGGATCAGAGTAGTGTGAGTGGAAGAGCGAATGGGGTAAAACGATACCGCGTCTTCGATTTCGAATCAAATAATAAAATTTTATTTCGCATAATTTTGGGTTTGTGGTTTAACCTGGGGTGGTTCGTTTGATTCCAGCGGGAATCATTTTGATCTGTTTAAATTATGCGACATTCTTTGGTCCCTCTCAAACGTTTCTTTTGCCATGTACGAAGCGTTTTGAGGCGAAAAGGGACGAATATACAAACATTTTGTCCGGAATGTCTGCGAGTGGGAGAAATGATGACGTGTTAAGCGGTCTTGTATGTGTGAATGTATGAGTGTGGAATCGAACACAGTGAATGAATGCATGTGTGAATGATAAGATAAAATTGTTTTGGGGTTAATTCGAAGTGCTTATCGGAATGTGAATGATCGAGCAGGCCAGTGATTGAGGATGAATGAATGGGATTATATGAATGAATTTGGATTGAATCCCCAACACAAGTGTGTAGTACTGGTATCGTAAGGACACGTAAGACATTTCTGGACAGTCGATGAAAAAGAACAATATAATGCCGACAACCGTTCCCCTGCAAGTTGAAACATTGAAAATTGTTAATGCCACTTGCAGAATTTCGGGATTTTCGAGTTGTTACCGATCTTGTATTCGGATTGGATTTAGGGTTCAACCCATAACCGAGTAATGACGATGGCTGATAGCCTCTCGCTTCGCGTATGCTGTCAGTATTATCAGACCAAACTTGAGCAAACATTTCACCGATGAGGACACCCGGTCGATTAATTTTTTTGGATGAATTATTTATAAATTGCGGAAGAAATAATTAGGTGCAGTTAGTTTTTCTTTGTTTATTTATTTATTTATTCATTTCGTTCATTATTATTGTATCGGTGTTAGGCGTTAGGTTAGAAAAAAATTGTTTCCAATTTTTTTTTCCACCCGGTGTGGGCGAGATTGTAACCCGCCAGGGTAACAATTTTGCACTGGGTGGAAATATACCCTTTTTTTGCGTATACACTCCGTAGAGTGTATTGTTTACGTAAAATTATGCTCACCGCTGTTCGGTACCGTTCACATTTAGTTGTAAATTTTTGTTCATTTTCGCGTTTGTGAACGGTTTTATTCGTACAGATAGGTTAGATAATTTTTGTTTTATGTTTGTGAATTAGTAACATAGGGCTTAGGTAGGCTACCGCTCTCCTCTTGCAAAAATTCGTGTGTACTGGTTATGCTGCTCATCGTTGACAGCTGTGCGACAAGGCGGTTGGCGGTTTGTGATAGTCGAGTGCGGAAGGCGGCGATCGTGTTAGAGCGAACAGATAGTGACGGACCACAGCCAGAAACAGACGTTCGAAAAACCGTATTTCTTTTTTCGGGACAGTTTCCCGCCACCGTGATAAAAGTGCAGTGCGTGCGTGCGACGGCAAATTAAAGCCGTCAGTGTATCGGTTTGTGGTCCGGGCATTCGGAAAAGTCCTGGTGTGCGGTCGCCGAAACAGGAAGCTAAATACCAAGGAGCCACTCGCTTCCTCGGCTAACCAAAAAGGACCCAGGTAACACCAGTGCCGTTCTCACTGTGGAGGATTAGCCGAACGAGCCTAGCTCTCCTCCACAGTTAATCGTAAAGGAGAACGAAGCAGGGCGGACAAAGGTTCCCCCTGAGGTAGGTTACTGCGGAACCTACCTGGGCCATTCACGGGGAGTGAGTGGACCCGGCGATTATTCGCCCCGTCGCTAGGGAGGTTCCAACAAAAGAGCCTTGCTCACCTCCCTGGCTAATTGCAAAGGACCGCTGCCGGAGCAGCCAACGATACCAGCAGGAGAACTCGGCCGTTGGAGTCCCGGCCGGTCGGGAAAAACCGTCGCCTTCCCGCCGTCATCAGCAGCAGACCGTAAGGAACGACCAGCAGAGGAGAGTTTCGGGAGAATAAACGGTAAAGTTAGAATTTATTTGTTTTTTCCTCTTTTGTTTGTTATTGTACGAAAATCCGAAATTCCGGTAGGAGCACCTAGGCCGCCCTGAAAAGAAGGGTACGCCGGGCAAACAAGAACCCGAGTAGTGGGCAAACCCTTACTTACACTAGTGAGTGAGATTGTTCCAATCTCATTTCACGACAGTAGACACCAGCACCGGCACGTCCCTCCATCAGAGAACCGTCAGTGTAACAGACTACTTGCGTTTGTTGTTGTCTTTCCATAAAGCCAGACAACCACTCCTCTCGAGAGGGAATCTTCACATGGAATGTCCTGTAAGGAAAACTACAAGTGAGTGTAATATCGCTGGGAGCAAGATATCTTCACCCCATGTAACCATTTGTGACCACAATCGTGTATGAGTGGTAGCAAGATCAACATGATTACTGTTCCAAAGCCCAGTAACCTGCAGTCTGTATGCACAGGATAGTGCTTCTTGTTTTAAGTGTATGTGTAATGGTTTGATATTTAAAAGTGCCTCAAGAGCAGCAGTCGGAGTCGTGGTGAAAGCACCAGTCAACGCCATGAGCGCCATTCTTTGCAGATGGTTTAGCTTTGACTGGACTGTCACCACCTCTCCCCTCTGTCACCACACAAGGCAACCGTATGACAGTATTGGACGTACAATTGTCGTGTAAATCCAATAGATGTATTTAGGTTTGAGACCCCAGGTCTTTCCAAAAGTTCGTCTGCACTGCCCGAAAGCCATGCACGCTTTCTTGACTCTGAACTCAATGTGAGCAGACCAATTCAGTTTGGAATCCAATATGACTCCAACGTATTTGACTTGATCTGCACACAGTAGCTTAGAATCAAAGAACTGCAAGGGACGAACTCCGGTTGTTATTCGCTTCTTCGTGAAAAGAACCATTGAAGTTTTGCTTGGGTTAACTGATAGTTTAACCTGTCGACACCACTGTTCGACGGCTCTTAATGCCTGTTGCATTAAGTCAAAGATTGTTCCGATGCAAAATCCAGTAATTAGTATTTGGTAATCGTCAGCTAACCCGTACGTTGGAAATCCAAGCTCATTGAGTTTCTTCAACAAGCCGTCAGCTACTAAGTTCCATAACAAAGGTGACAGAACGCCGCCCTGAGGACAACCGCAAATACTCAACTTCCGTATCTCAGCCTGTCGCAGTAACGAGCAAAGTATGCGGTTACTAAGCATTGCGTTTATCCAACCTGAGATACATGCAGGTATCCCATGACCGCGCGTCGCTTCCAGAATAGACTCGAAGGACACATTGTCAAAAGCACCCTCAATATCTAGGAATACACCCAAGCTAGATTGCTTGAGCGAGAAGGCTTTCTCAATGTTGTAAGCAACATCGTGAAGCAGAGTGATCGAGGATTTCCCACACTGATATACATGTTGCATTTTGTGCAGTGGATATTCAACTAAACTAACGTTCCTGATGTGATGATCGATTATCCGTTCCAAAGCTTTCAGAAGAAAAGAACTTAAGCTGATAGGCCTAAAACTCTTGGCTTCTTCATAGCTTGAGCGCCCCCCTTTGGGAATAAATCTAACAGTTATTTCTCGCCATGCTTTCGGGATATACCCGGTAGCAAGACTGGAAAGCAAAATCTTTTTCAAGACATGTTTAAGAATATCAAATCCCTTTTGCAGTAGCACGGGAAGTATTCCATCTTTTCCGGGTGATTTGTATGGAGCAAAGCTGTCAACTGCCCACTTGACCGATTCAGTGGAGACCAATGTGCGTGCTAACGCCCACGAGTCCGAATCACCAGAATGAGATCTGTGAACATTGTCCAACTCCGGATCGATACAACCTGGAAAGTGTGTGTCGAAGAGACAATTAAGAACATCTTTTTCGTACGTCACATAAACACCATCTTTGGTTTTTAAGGAGTTCATCTGAAAATCATTCGATTTGGAGAGAATTTTATTTGATCTGCTAGCCTCGTTCAGACTAGAGACATTAGTGCATAGGCTTTGCCTATGACATTTCTTATATGCACAACGAGCTGACCTGAAAGCCCTGGAGTCATCACGCTGACACCGGTTCCAAGCTCTTCTCATAACTTTCTTCATTCTTTCAAGCTCAGCCCTCCACCAAGGGGTTCCCCTAGTCGATTTAACAGTACGAAGTGGACAAGCTTTTTCGTAGGATGCTAATATGAATGAGTTTGTCGTATCCACGACGTCATCTAAGTCGTCTAGTTGACTAATTGTTGGAAAATATCCATGAAATTTAGTCGCCAAGTTTTCCAAAAAGAGGTCCCAGTTTGTAGATTTAGGATTACGATATGTCACCACATTGAAGGTGACATCAAAATGATCGAAAAATATATATTTATGATCGGATAGAGACGGTTCAGTTTCATTTGGAACCTGCCAATTTCCCAGTTCATGCAAAATTCTATCAGAGCAAAGTATTATGTCTAACACCTCCTCCCTCCCAGACCTCGCAAAAGTTGGTCGGTTTCCCACATTCAGAATATGGAGATTTGTACTACTTATGTACTCCATCAGTTCAGAGCCTCTCAGACTGATGTCTGAGCTGCCCCAAATGATGTGATGAGCATTCGCATCACTGCCGATAATGAGCGGAAGCCCATTTCTGCTACAATATGATACAACGCTTTTGAAATCATCAGAAGGAGATGATTCGTTATGCGGTAGGTATGCTGAACAATATATATATATATATATATATATATATATATATATATATATATATATATATATATATATATATATATATATATATATATATATATATATATATATATATATATATATATATATATATATATATATATATATATATATATATATATATATATATATATATATATATATATATATATATATATATATATATATATATATTGTCTACGTTTCCGACAGTCAGTGTAACTGTGACAACACAGATATCGCGAGTTATGAGCTCCGATATGAGACACGCGTCAATAGCCTTATTTGCAAGAATGCAAGCACGAGGCATTTCACGTGGGTTAGTCATGCCTGTCTTGTTGTAAGCAATGAAGGCAGTGTTAAGTAACTTTCCAAAATAGAAGTTTCCTTTATGGAAATACGGTTCTTGAACCAATGCTATGGAAGCTTTACCTTCCTGCATGAGTCGAGATAAATTCATAGTTGCAGTACGTTTATGTTGGAGATTGACTTGTGCTATTCTAACCATTGTTGATTAGAGAACTGTACATTTCATCTCCAACACAAATTGCACAACAACTAGAGGACACCAAGCGAGTTGGGATGTTAACGCATTTAGCGAGCCATATCAGGTTTAAATGGGACATGATCATTTGATTCCCACGATTTGCGAAGAAAATAATGGTCCACTGTGTCAGAGATTCGCATAACACAGTAAGGGCAAAACCCAAAATGCTCCGTGCGCGACTGGCATATTTTAGACCCTCCAGTCATTAAGTCCTCGGCACGGAACTACACCTTGACTTAGGGTCTCCTACTTTCAGGAATTTTTTTGTAAATTTTCCAGAATAACATTGTTTTTCGTTGTAATGTAACAATAAAAAATGCTGTGATACTATTGTGCCTTTCTATTCGGGCAGTTTTCTGCACTTCTGCCAGAAATGCAAAAATGGTGCAAGCCAGTGCACTCCACTACACCGATATCAATCAATCTAAAATCTCAAATGTGACCGGAACTTTGCCCCTAGGACTTTTGCTTATGATTATACGCAAAAAAAATAACCAACAAAACCGACCAAGCAAGAAAAAGTAATTTTTTTTCCTTTTTTTCTATTCTTTTCAGAATTCGGATTCATGTTCCTGTTAAGCACCATACGCACCTACATACAAAAACTGTGATAAAGACTGTACATGTCGGAATCCCAGTTAAACCTGTCAAAACTCATCACGAAAGTATAGAAGATGATGGATGGGAGTATGAAAAAAAAAAGAAGTCGAACCATTATCTAAAATTAATTAATAATTAGTTTCTACTAAGTCGCGTACAACTACATCAAACCATTCAATGTATTCTTTACAAATTCACGGTGAAATAAAATTAATACAAATTGGAGAAAGCTCCAGTATGAATCAGCGTCCATCTATTTTCGTATGTATGTAGCTAGCCACCACCCTAGTTTGAGTCTAGCTCCACTTCAGTAAGCTTCAATTTCGATACCATTCTACATTCAACATACCGCTGAATAAAGTAAAATATCGCCAAAGGGGCGATACTATCATTTTGTCAATATCAATAACAAAAATAAATTTTAATTTAATAATTTCAAATATTTTATGAAGTTTTGGGTTTCGATCACTGAATCATGCAATCTAGGATGTAAAAAACACAATAGTTCTTAAATAGGAAATAAAACCAAGTCTGGAAATATTCACTGTTGATTTTCTTTGAATGGTATCACTGCTAGTATCGCCCTTTTCAAGAAAAAGCGTTGATTTCTTAGTTCTCAGTCGCGTTGGAAATTTGAGTAAAGTATAAACTTCAAATCGATTCAAAAAAAAAATTCGATTTTTTTGGCTCAGTACAATATATAACTCCTTTAGGAAAATTCAGTTTTCCCACCACAATTTAGATATTTTATTAACAGAGCATTAACAATAATTCGTTGGTATGTCTATTTTATGGGCCATTTTTTCGCTTTCCCATTGATTTAGTTTGAGATTTCTAGCACTGATGTTGTCCTATGCTGATTTGAGCGATTCTCTGAGTCCTGCCACTATCCCATGTAGTATGTGTTATCAAAAACATCGCGAAGCATCAAGTTCTAAATGTTCTCAAACGATATAATATCTGAAGAGAGTGATAAGAGTTATAAGAAATGTCTCGTCACACTGTTAGGTGGATTAAAAGCGTTTTTGCTATGGAGAATACATTTACGTACTAGCCCAGTACACGTGCTATTAGTAGATGCCAAGCTACCAGACGGGGTGTACTGGGGGCATGTCGGGCTCGAATGATGACGCTGCCATTAATACCGACTAAACTCCATTGGGCTTCGCCATCGTTCCCCCCAGGGACTACCTCTCCGTATTACTTCTGGGGGGATGGCTATACTTGATGTACTCATTCACTCTCGCTCACGCGTTCATTCGTCCTGCATGAGGCTTACTTGGGTGCTCTCTCTGTCACACCTTGATTCACTCTCTAACACTCCACATGAGGCTGACTTTTGTGCTCAACTTTTTCGTTCCTTCCGAGGCTGACTTGTGTGCTCACCTTTTTCATTCCTTGCTATGCTTACTTTTGTGCTAGCCTCTAATATACCATGTGAGGCTGACTTGGATGCTCACCATATCACCTGGTTCACTCTCGATCGTACCACTCTATTATACCCCTGTCGCTCCCCCTGGCATCATATGTGGGACATTTTTCTTATGCCCCACTTCTGACATACCATGCGAGGCTTACTTGTTTCATTCCTTGTGAGGCTGACTTTTGTGCTCACCTCTAACATACCATGTGAGGCTTTTGTGCTCACCCTTAACATACCGTGTGAGACTGACTTGGATGCTTACCCTTTCACTCCTCTGCCACGCCACGAGGCATCGATTGCTAAGTCCCAACATACTACGCTACGACCCTCCCATCATGGTATGAGGCAGTCCACATATACGTCTATACACTCGCTCTTTTGCCTTGCTTCGAAGTGGCTGGGTTTACCGCTTACGTGGTTGCCAGTCGCTGCGCCAAACCCGCCTCAGCATGAACAGACCATTCACTCCCTTTTCTGCGCTCGGCCTTTTTCTCTCCAACTAACCAATCACTGGTTAGTCGTGCCCGTCGTCTGTTGCTCGGTTCGTCAAATTACCTGTAGCCTACAGGCAATCTGGGTGGTTGCAGTCGAGACTGCCTTCCACTTCTTCACCGCTCGACACATCCGCTGAATAAGGGTATCAGGGGTTGTGTCCCAGCCACAGACGTCAAGCTCTTCTTTCGACGTCGAAACGAGGACATACGAACAGTATGTGTTCAGCAGTTTCGTCTATAGCTGGGCAGTCAGGGCAGGCTGGGACCTCCGCGTGCCCGAACCGGTGGAGGTACTGTCGGAAACAGCCATGGCCTGACAGGAATTGTGTCAGATGGAAGTATACTTCTCCATGGGGTCTGCCCACCCAGCTCGATATGCTAGGTATCAACCGGTGGGTCCACCTACCTTTCAAGGAGTTATCCCACTCACGCTGCCATCTGGCGACCGAGGTCACCCTGGTGCGCTCGCCGGCTCCTCTATTTCCACGTAGCTCGAAGCACTCCTCATCTCATTTTTACACATTGAAAAGGTGCGTCAGTGGGATCGCAAAGATTTCGGACCATTTTTCAGAACAGCAGACGGCATAGCACTTTGTCCTGGAGCATAAGATGATTTTGTTTTTCGTATTGGAGAGAGAACCGATTGTACTGAAATAGTGAATACATCCATATCAACTGCACCAATGGGAACATCAAGGGTCGCGTTTTCGAGCTCGATGGCAGATGGTACATCAGTCGTGAAGACACTTGAAAAGTAGCTGGCAAATAGGGAGCATTTTTCCGCCGTTGTAGTCGCTACTTCGCCATTGTAGACCATCCTAGACGGAAGACCCGTTTCCTTTCTCTTCGTTTTAACAAAAGCCCAGAATCCCTTCGGATTTCGTCGTAAGTTTTGTTGGATGCGGTTCACATATCCTTTGTACAGCAATTTATTGTAACTCATTACTTTATTGCGGTACTCATTACTGGCGAGTGCAAAAAAGAGCTTGAGAATAGGGCATTGACGATTTGTGTACGCACGTAGGGCTTTGGCACGGGTGCGTTTCAGATTCCGAAGCATGGCGTTAGACCATGGAGGCTTCTTGGGAGGTTGATATTCTGGCACGGAATTTTCAACACAGTCAATGAGTAATCGGTTATAGAGATCGACTGCAGCATTTACATCAACTTGATCAAGTAGTACACTCCAGTCAATCAGCGATAGGGTGCGACGTAGTGCTGCTAAATCAGTTTTACGAAAATTACGACAGTTCACAGCTAAAGCTTCATATTGTGGTGAACTAATGATGGAAATGTATATTTCTAATGCGGGATGATAGTTATCCAAAGGAACGATAACACTGGAAGCTTCACTCACAGAACACTCAGGCAAAGCATTCTCACTGACGAACACAAGGTCAAGAAAACGGGATTGATGGTTGGAAATCGTGCTTACTTGATTTAGTCCGTGAAAAGCCATCCCGTCCAGAAGTAAGCGGCTGGCAGGATTTGTTGTCGAGGATAACGGGTTAGGGTAAGCGTATCCACGTCCAGAAGAAACCCACATCAGTCCTGGTTGGTTGAAATCACCAAGAACTATTATCACATCGTTTGCATCTGCCTGAAAAGAAGCGTGTTCTATAGAATCTAGATGGAGCTGCGTAATTATGCAGTCAAGTCGCTTTTCAGGAGGAATGTAAACAGCTCCAATAAAGTAGCTCTTCGTCTGCGTAGTAATCTTCGTCCAAACAACTTCAATGCTTGATGAACTATCCACACCAAATTCACAGGAGGCTATTGCGGAAGAAACAGCTATCAAAACTCCCCCGCCGCGACCATGAACACTGTGCGCTTCGATCCGCACGATAAACCGCATAAGAATCTCCGAAGAGCTGCATCGATGTAATACGATCATCAAGCCAAGTTTCCGTCAGAACATAAATATCGTAGTCGCCATCAAGAGCAGCCAAGTACAAGTCCTCGATTTTCGTCCTTAGCCCTCTGACGTTTTGGTAGTATAGCCGTAAATCGCCAGCGCCACGTGGCAATCGTGCCGACATGCTGAAGGGCCGTGATATACCCGATGGCATGCTAGAAACCAAAAGGTTTTCAGGGAGCGGATCATCATTTAAAGCAAAATACTCGCCTGAGAAGGGAGTTCGGAAGACCCCCTCACGACCTCCGAACGCAGGTCCGGGACTACTGAGCTGATCGCTGGCTGGTAGCATGACTGCGTTGGAGCGCGCGGGGGCTTCCGTAGTACGGTATAACAGGCGTCCCGGTGATTGCAGCGCAGCGTGAATTTGTTTGTGCAGTCTCGGCGATCGCGGCGAAATTATTCTTCGTTCAAACAACGGCAAATTGTCGGAACGAGTTGTACCCAGTGTCATGCGTCCCGATGGTGGTTGAATTATTCCGTCATAGCTGATTGAACTGATGATGGTGAAGCAGACTTATGAGTATCGGCCTGAACTGGCGACTGATCTGGCTGCGGATAGAGGGGTTTCCAAAAATTTCCAGCTGATACGGTGCGATTGCTCTTGAATTCGCGGAAAAGAATTCCTTCGGGCCATGTTGAAGCAGATAGGACTCGCGCCTTGAGCTCAGGTTTGATTCCAACTTTAAACGAGATGAAATTCATTGTGCTTACATCACGGTCCTTTGCAACAAGTCTAACGACTTCCACGTCATCGGTGATAAGATGTTGTTTCGCCAGAATGAAAATTTGGTCAACAGAAACATCGCGTGCAATACGTGAAAGGTAAAGCCAAATCTTTGGTGTACGATCAGCTACTGTTATTGTGCCAAGAGATGGTGAAACAGGCATACCAGTACCACGTAATAGAGATGAGACATCAGATTTAGCCCCATATTTATTCGGGAAAAGACGGCGAGCTTTGTTACGACTGGCTTCGGTAAATGGACGTTGAGTAGTTTTCGGTGTCAACGAATTAGAATTTATAAGGGCCGTAAAATTCGAACGAATCTCCAACTTCAACTCAGTTAGGATTTCACCCTTAAGTTGTTTGACAATTTGGTTGTGTGTACCTAACACCTCCTCCTGTCCAACCTCATAGGCAGCTCTTAAAGCTTGTCGATGACGCTTATCGGACATCAGATTAGTGCAGGATTTGCATAGCCAAAATATCTGCTTATTATTTAATACATCGTCAAAGTAGTTTTCGGCAATCCCGCTGCATTTGGGATGAAAAGTAGCATTGCAAAATCACGGTAAATTAAATTGCTTCTTAACGGATAACACTATCTTCGATTGGCCTTCGTCACCTCACGGGATCGTAACACAAATGACAAAGGTAAACTAAACACGTAACACGTTAAAAATCAAAAAGAATATGGGAGCGTTGTTTACTCAACTGATGCAAACGAACTTTCAACATGTTGAACTTGAAGATGATGTAGTTTGTTATACTGATGGTTCTTTGTTGGAGGGCCGAGCCGGTGCTGCTACCTATTGTCGTGAAATGAGATTAAACCAGTCTCATTCGCTTGGTAGATACGATACCGTATTCCAAGCAGAAACCTTCGTGATTCTGTATGGCGTTCAATCGGAACTTCAACGGGGGATATGCGGTAAAAGAATCTATTTTTGCTCTGACAGTCAATAATAATCGCATGCCGAACTCAAGTCGAAGAATTTAGCGCTTCAAATGCTATCTACCTTCTATGGGTCCTACCTGGTCATTCCGGTATTACTGGAAATTAATGGGCGGACGAATTGATTAGAGCTGGCGCTGCGACTGACTTAGTTGTTTAAGAACCAGTTTTTTTCACTTTAGATAAGTTGTATAAAGCTCAAGATTCGCTCCTGGGCTGCATCCGAATGAGGAACCATTGGTGTAGCTTGCAAACTTGCGTTCAAACAAAGACTTTTTTACCTGATGTTAGTCCAAAAATGTCAATGAATTCGCTGCATTTTACCAAACACAATTGCAGTATTCTAGTCGTGGTTCTGACTGGACATTGCAAACTCAATTATCTCATGGCTACTATTTAGCGCGCTGAGTATTATTCCTGCGAACTTTATGAATCCGATTACGGAACTTCATATAATTTTATATGTAACAGCCCAGCAGTAATGCAATTGCATATCCGGATTTTTGGTTTTCCATATATAGATGAACCTATATACAGAGAACTGAAACTCGAGGATGTGCTATTGTCCATAACCCAGTGTGGTAGAGAGCTATAGTTTGAGCCATATTTGAATGATAATACCTCTTCGGGGGTTTTGTCATTCTGTTATATCAATATCCCTTAAGGCATGTTGATATATCCGCTAAATGTTTGAATAAAAATTCTAAATCCCTCCAGGGGTGGGAAGTTTTATTTCTGCTATTGTATCACCTGCAGATCGTTCAACATCCTGCCGGGGGTGCAGAATTCTCTGATTTAATTGTTCTGTGTCGTTTTTTATTTGGATTATGGAGGTTTTAATCTTTGGGGCATTCGCCTCTTTTCGGGTTAGAGAAAGCTCTTATGGAAAAATCTCTAACCTATGTACGGGTTTGGGAATCGAACCCAGGTGACCTGCGTACAAGGCAATCGACTTACCAACCACGCTATGCCCGTCCCCGTTTCTGTGTAGTTATTTTTCTTACCCCTAACCTTACCACTTCCCCAATCCAACGTGGTATTTGAGCCAGTTGCTACTGATTCCTGATTTAGCTTATGTCTGCAATATTTGGTATCTTGAATGCAATATATTGATGAAGGGTGCCGTTTTCTATGTCATGGGTGTCTAGAATGGTTTGATGAAGCCATTTTCTGAAAATTTTTAGATTATGGATTAGTTGCTTTCTTATTATTGTTAAAGTCAATCAACCACATATTCGGCAAATGCATGGTAAATCGGGAAACATTTGAAGTGAGATGAATATTGTTAGTTAGCATAACAATTTGTTAACTGGTTTGTAGATCAATGAGCTATACATCTTTGAACTCAGTAAAAGGCAGATTTTTTCGTAAATGTTTTAGGTATATAATCCAAGTTTCACCCAAGCCATCATTGAAGAGTACCAATGATCGTAAAGTTACCGACCATCGCCTCGACACATTTCTTCATTATAACGTTTGCGGTGTGCATTATATCTCCGCATTTCATTTTTTAGGTTCTTTCCTATATTAACACTCGGAATACCAAGTGGGAAAAAGTTACGCGGACTACCAAGGGAGTCAAATAAAATGGGAACGCTTACTTTGATCGGTCATATGTCAGCTGTTACCTAATCGATTTTAAATTTGGCTTCACCACTGGAAAGGAATGTCTTTTGTTAATACGCACGTAGAATGCCATAGAGAACGAAGGGACCTACTGCTCCCCCTGTTTCTTCACAATTGTTAACCCCTAGCAATTTTTGGTTTTGTTAATTTCAATTTGTAAAATTCGACGATCAAAAAATGTTCGAAGTCTAACAAAAGATTTTTTTCAAAAACTGTCTTCAAGAAAATTTTAACTTGGTGGTGTGTTGTTGCATGTAAGGATTACTCAGGTTTATATCGTTTCGGTCGTTTTAACGATTAAAAGACCAAAATCGAAAGCAGATTTGCGCTATTATATTAAAAAACCCCCACCACTAGTTTTGCTATCAATGTGATCAATTTGTTAATTCTCTAAGATGTAAAAATTTCGCAAAATATGTAATGATAGCAAAGTATTTGATGACAGATTTTTTTACTGAGATGAAAATTAAATTTTAATTTTTTGCCGAAATTCTTCTAATCCTAAGGTGGTGACCAGGATCCTCGCAGTTTTATCCAATTTATCAACCCTTTAAATTTAAAGTTTTATTATTTTTTACATTTCTTATAAAAGAAATGAATAGATTCGCTCACACTTTTAAGATTTTTCCCGAGGCCCGAAGGGCCGAGTCTTATATACCAATCGACTCAGCTCGACTATTGGGACAATGTGTTTTTTATCGAGGGGGAATCTTCAAAAGAGACCACTACCGACTTGGCCGTGGTACTGTCGAATTCTTGCTGCAGCTCTTTCTCCAATAAGTCTACCGACTCAACCATAACCTCCTGTATTTCCGTATCCTCTTCCTCCTGGGACTACCGCTGAGAGTTATTTCGGGAGGGGATTGTGCTCTTGCACCTCTTCTTTCTTAGAGCCCCTTGGCTCCTCGACAACGCCTGTTCGCTTTGTGGGTGTTTTATCAATTTGTTATAATTTTATTGCTCTTTTTTCTTTTTTATTATTATTTTCTTTTTTATTACTATTTTTTATTATCAAATTTTTATCAATATATTTTTATTTATTTATTTAATAATCATATATTTTTAATTTTTTTTAATTTTTAATATTTTTTATTATTTACAGCTTGCAACGTTTCAGCGTTTACAGCTTGCAGCGTTTCTGGTTCACCGGCGACTACCGTTGCCGACGTCGGAACCCGTCGGGACGTCAACCGATCCAGAGATACCGAAAACGTTACACGTATCCCTTCACTCCCACCCTTGAGCTCCTGCAGAATTAGTGTTCCTGCCTTCAGCACCTATCCCTTTGGCTCCTATATGTACGTTGGGTCAGCACACTATTCAATCATAGCTGCGTAACCGATCGACCCCAGGACCGTCGCCACCGTCGGAACCCGTCGAGATGTGAGCCAATCCGGAGGTGCCGAAACTGGACTCGCATCCCTTCACAGCCACCCTCGCAGGATTTTTAACCGACGTGAAATTTCTTGTTGATGTTGCCAACTTAGTCCTCGTTCCTTGCATACGACCATCATCGCTCTGGAACTCGTCGGGCGTAAACCGATCTGAAGGAGCCATAAGACCTGGCTCGCGTCCACACTCGTAGGGTTTGTAATAGACTTGAACCACTCGCCCATATCTAACTAGCTGGCGTTACCAGCTTGCTGTTCTATTCGCCACTTTCTCTGAAGCTCCGACAGTATTAGTGTCACTACGCTGCTGACGGCATTCCACGTGCCCTCGTCTTGACACATCTCTACAACAATATTCTCTAAATTTAGTGAAGGTATCTCCCTTCGCACTGCGTCAAATCTGGGACAATCGAGGATCACATACTCCAGTGTTTCCTCGACGTTTATGCACTCCGGACGAAAGGGTGACATAGTGTGTCCGAACCGATATAGGTACTGTTTAAAACAACCATGGCCAGACAAGAACTGCATCAGATAGAAGTTCACTTCACCATGCCTCCTATTTACCCAGGTCGAGAGAACCAGTATGAGTCTGTGAGTCAACCTTCCTTTTTCCGACGAGTCCCAATCATGCTGCCATTTGGCCATCGAGTCAGCTCTTATTGTTTTCTGTATTCCCCTGGTCCTCTTCCGCTTATAGCAGTCGTTATCTTCCACTAGGATGTACCGATAGGGATCGTTCCAGCGATAACGAAGACTGCCTCAGATGAGATAGTCCTGTACGCGCTCGAGAGCCGCATGGCCATGAGCCTGAACGTACTACTCAGCTTTGTTCGATTCCGCTGTGTCTCCAGCGCTGCAACCCAGACGGGCCTCCGCATCTCAGTATCGACGATGATACGCTGGCCAGAAGACGCCTCTTGCTGCTGCCTGGCCCGGCGTTGTTCGGCATGATTCTCGATAAAGCGTTTGGCCGGCTTCTCGCAAGCATAGTCGACGTGAGTGTTGAAGTTCAGACAGTCATCTAGCATTACGCCCAACTGTTTCAAAGCCCGCTTCGAGACTATGACATGCTCCCCAACAGTGATTTCTAGTCGCTGCAGTACTTTGCAGATGCTGACCAATAACACCTCCGTTTTGTGCTGGGCTATCTGCAACTTCATTCCTTGCATCCAGTTTCCAATCCTGCTGATCGCCTCCGTCGCCAACATTTCCACCTCTTCCGGCGTCTCTCCCAGTACTGTTGTCCGCGAATCCGAAGATCTCTGCGCCCCTAGGCTGCTTAAGTGTCAGCATCCCGTTCCAAAGGGTTTGACCCAGGATAGAGTTTTGCCTTCTAATCGTTTTTGTCCCCCATTTGTCTCATAGATCAGGACCCGGGTAGGGAGCTAGGGACCCTCATTTTGTGCAGTGATTCCGCAATGGCTTCCCAGCTTGCGCTATTGAACGCATTTTTGACGTCTATCGTTATCACGACACAGTATCGATTTCCTCTTCTTTTCTGTTTGCGTGCCATATCGGCTCTCTCGATTACTGCTCTAATGGCGTCCACCGTAGACTTGCCCTTCCGAAATCCGAACTGGTTTTTCGACCACCCGTTATAGCGTTTCGTAAACATTGTCAGCCTATTATGGACAATCCTTTCCAAGAGTTTCCCGAGCGTATCCAGTAGGCATATTGGTCTATACGACGATGTATTCTCGGGGGGCTTACCAGGTTTAGGCAGTAGCACTAACTTCTTTATCTTCCATTTGTCAGGGAAGTCTAGAAGCTTTTGAAATACTTTTCTGAACATATCCGAGAGTGTCTGGAATGCCGTTCCTAATGCGTTGTTGGGGATTCCATATGATCCGGGCGCTTTCTTCACTTTTAAACCCTTTGCAAATGCGATGAGTTCCTCATTAGAGACTTCACTTCGGGGTTGTGCCGCTCTACCTCGCCATACGGTATAATCGGCTATTCAATTGCATCGTTTGCTTCGTTTACTCCTACCACGATCCTTGCGTGGATTCATGTGAGGGGATCTATCCACTTTCTGGCTCTCATTTCTATCAGAAATTCGTGTCGTAATTTTTTTACAAATCTCTCGAATTCCGTTGAGCTGTATGGGTTTGTTTTACATCTGCTGCATGGTCTTTTCTTTTCTCCATTTCCCGTTGTTGGTGTTAGTAGTTGAGAAATATGTTCCACCTCTTCCCTTTGTTTGATTCTGCTGGTTTTCCTTCCTGTATGTTCGTCGTGTTCTTTTTCGTTTGCGTCCACCTGTACATTTTCTTCGCAGCTGTCGGTGTGCTCTTCCTCTTCTTCATTTACGATTTCTAGTTCCGCGTACTTGTTGGTTAGTTTTGGGTAAATGGTCTCTGCTCCCTGGTACGTAGCTCCTTTTTTCATTTTTTCCTAGATATTCCATCTTCTGGCTCTTTCCGGACAGGTTTTTGATTGGGCGTCGTGTCTTTTTCCACAATTTACACATTTTTCTCGTTCTTCGCATTGCACAGTGGTCGCAATGGTACCAAAACGTGCGTTTAATTAATGGTGCTCTAGGAGTCGATTTCAGCGATTTGGTGCATTAGGAATACTTTTTCAGAATGGAATCCCCCTTCTTTTGATGTGTGCTGAATTGTGATTAATCCATCTAAAAGTGAGATAGAAAATTTATTTCTGCTAACTTTCGAAATAGAGTCATGATATCAATGACAAAGTTATAGAAAATTGTACTACGAGAAAACTTGCTAAACATGCCAACTCTCCAAAATGCAATGTTGTTGAGATACTGCGCGTTGTTCGTGGAAGGCACCCAAAAAATCATTTTTTCATTATAATTTTTTTCTAAAATTTTTTCAATTCTCCAAATGTTCTAAGAAGTTGTTGGAATTTAGAAACTACAGGTATTTGTTGAAGACGTGAACATTTTTTATTTCAAAACATAAGAGTTATGGAATAAAGTAGATTAAAAATACCGCCATTTTGAATGTCAATTACTAGAAGATGTGGAAAAATGTGGAAGACATTTTGATTCTATGAGAAAGACAGTAGAAAGTACACTACGAATAAATACTAGCCTTAACGGGCATCCACTGGCCTGTATGCAAACATTACCTTCCAGCATTGCATGTTTTGTATTTTGTAACAATGAGTAGGACTTTTTCAACATAGCCTTTTATGGTGATTTTTTCTATTCGTCAAATATGCCAAAAAATCATTGGAAGTATCAATGTACACATATGAATCCAGAACTCTCAGTTTCTGTAATCTCAAAATTACGAATTATTCATAAATTAACACGATAACAAATGTGAATATAGTCGTGATTCGCTGGCTGGGCCACAGCCTCTGTCCAACTAACGAATTTGATTCGCTAGGTGGACCGACGGACGAATGTTTAAAACTCTATAAAGGAGACGTAAATGTAAATGTATCTGCTCACATCTCTAATTACTGTCAAGTAGATTGTCAAAGCAAATTTGACGTGAGATTTTGGCGTTCATATGCTTTTTAGTTGGACAATGGTCCACCTAGCTGAGGTCCTACTAAAAAGTGGTCTAGGTACAAAGTGACCCACCAGCGAATCACGACGTTATTAAAAGATGCGCGAAAATTTGTGACTGTGGTAAAAACCATAACGAAAAGGTGTAAACAGTTTTGATGAAACGATTACGTGATCTGAATTTCCATTAATTCTTTTGTTTTACAAATTGGGTTTAATTCTTCAAAATGCGTGTGCAATTTATTTATTTTATTTATTGAATGATTAAATATTTGAAATTAAAATTTGACTGAGTTGTAATATATACGTGAAAATATTTGTCTAAAGTATTTCTGGCAAGTCTAGTCCTAAATAGCAACTTTGATTACGTAATCGTTTCGTGAAAACGTCATCTAATAGTTTTAGTTATGGTTCTCACTTCTGCAAATACTGTCAAAATTTATGCATATCTTTTAATATTCACATTCTAAATTGTGTTAATTTATGAATAAATCGTAATTTTGAGATTACAGAAACTGAGAGTTCTGGATTCATATGTGTACATTGATATTTCCAATGATTTTTTGGCATATTTGACGAATAGAAAAAATCACCATTAAAGGTTATGTTGAAAAAGTCCTACTTATTGTTACAAAATACAAAACATGCATTGTTGGAAAGTAATTTTTACATACAGGCCAGTGGATGCCCGTTGTGACTAGTATTTTTTCTTTGAGTACTTTCCACACTTTCTCATAGAATCGAAATGTCTTCCACATATTTCCACATCTCCTAGTAATTGACGTTCAAAATGACGGTATTTTTAACCTACTTTATTCAAAAACTCTTAAGTTTGGAAATAAAAAATGTTCTTGTCTTCGACAAATACCTGCAGTTTCTCAATTCCAATAACTTCTTAGAACATTTAAAGAATTGAAAAAATCCCAGAAAAAAGTTATAATGAAAAAATGATTTTTGGGTGCCTTCCACGAACAACGCGCAGTATCTCAACACCATTGCATTTTATAGAGTTGGCATGTTTAGCAAGTTTTCTCGTAGTAGAATTTTCCATAACTTTGTCATTGACATGATGACTCTATTTCGAGTTAGTAGAAATAAATTTTCTATCTCACTTTTAGGTGGATTAATCACAATTCAGCACACATCAAAAGAAGGGGAATTCCATTCTGAAAAAGTGTTCCTAACATACCAAATCGCTAAAATCAACACCTAGAGCTCCATTGATTAAACGCACGTTTTGGTACCATTGCGACCACTGTGCATTGTGCTTCCTGGTGTCTTCCTCCCCACTTTTTGCATCTCGGTCTGGATTTGCAGTGTTTGATTCCGTGTCCGAATCTCCAGCATTGCTTGCATTGTCTGACCGGAAATATGTAAAGCTCCGCTCTGAAACAGCATCCATAAATTTTAACTCGCTCTGGTGTATTTGGTCCTTTAACGGTTAATTTGATGTTCGGTGTATCCTGTAGCTGATTGTCTCTTCCTTGATTTTTTATCCTTTCCACCTGCAACACTTAAAATTCTGTCTCCAGATAGCTCAGAATTTCCTCTTCTTTGAACGTGCATGGTACTCCTCTGATAACGCAGATTGTTTGGTTCTTCGTCCTTGGTTCGTAGGCCTTCAGATTTTGATGTTCCATTTTTGCACTTCTTATCCTCTCTTTTTCCTTCTTGTTGCCAGCTGTAATTTTGTACAGAAACATTCCGATCTTTTGAATGTCTGTGATGTTTGATATTCCACCTTCCTTTAAGAGTCGACCGACGTGGGCTGAATGTGACGGGAAATGAATGTTCAGGTTAACCAGTTCCATAATCACCTTTAAATGCTCTTCACTATTTCCTTGTTCTTCCTTACTGCCTTGCAGGATGTGCTGTTTCTTTCTCGCTTGCATTCTTGTTATTCTCCCGCTTGTCTTCCTGCTTTCAATTACCCGCTCTATTCTGCTATCCTTAATCATTTTTGCTCACTTATTTTGTGTATTCACTTTATTTTTCCGTAACATGTATTAACCTTTATTCTATGCACTTTCCATTTAGTTTAGTCTCCGACTTTTCGTTTCCACTGTATTTCACTTTTTTCATTGATAAATCTCATTCTTTCTGTCACTATTTTTTCGCACTATTCGTCGCCATCTTTTTTTTCGTTATATCTCATTCTTTCTGCCGCCATTTCTTCGCGCTTTTCGTCGCCATCTTAACACGCCGTCTGCCGAAGAATAAAATCGTCCTTTTTCCTCCTTTTCCACTAAATAGCTACTGCACTTCACCGTAATCCGAAATCCCGGACACTCGCAAAACCGGAAAAACTCGAAACGAATCCTAAACTTCTTTTAATTCGCGGAAAAAAATAGCTTTCGGGACTGTCTTAATTACACGTCTTTACTACTCACACCAAAAACGACGTCTCCTCGAATCTTGACATTTAACGAAGAACCGTACCGATTTTGACATACTTGACATGCATCTTGTCAATCAACAGCAGGGTTGTGCTGTGATGCTGTCAGTTTTAATGCGATGTATTTTCATGCGATGTTTTTGGGGGGTTGTTGAGTAGATTACATTTCCGAAGTGTATGTTTAGGTCAGACAGCCCAGTGCGCCAAAAATCGTGCGAATCGTGCTCCAATATGGCGTTTGTATTTGACGTTCCCATTCCGAGCCATTAGAGCGAAAGAGAGAGTGATTCAAATTTGCGTTTCTGCTTTTTGAATTATTCTCCTCTCTGTTCTTTTTTCAGGTTGCATCTTGTATCGCGACGTTTTTTTTCTTTTCAATGTGTTTTATTTTTTCGCTGATGCAGACGTTTGCCTGGTGGTTATGAAAGTTAATTTTGATAATGATTCGTGTTTTTATTATAAACACGGCGGTCAGGTGAGTTAGCACTTTATCAAACTTGTAAATAGGTAACAAATTAACAATCGCATCTGTTTATCTTTTTCAGCTCAAGTAACATCGATGAAATAAGAGAAACCTAACCTCAACTTGGGAAGCACTTTCTGCAATCTGCACTAATTTCTAATTGATTTTAAAAATAGCCCCGGAACAATCGTGTGCTAGTGGGTATGTGATAATAAATTTGATTTCATATCCGTATCGGATCCAATGCTTGTGATATCGCGAACATCATTGATAAGTTGGCCGGAAGATTGCACGGAATTTGCACACGTGTGATGCTGCTCAGGAGAGAAAAATACCAGTATACGGATCGTCCCGTTTAAAAAGCCTCTGGAAGCTCATTCGGGGACATTGGCACATATCCGGAAGATGTTACCATGGGGTGAGTGTCATTTTTACGTGGTTTGCTGCATCTGCTTCGTTTAAGCATTATCCGTGTTGGTTACAAGTTAAAAGTTTTTCAGTGACTTAGATGTGTTAGGAGTTTCCGTTCAATTCAACTCGTTCCAGTTTGAGGTCGCTAATAACGTATTATGTCTCGTCCGACGTATCCTTTCGCCGTTCGGCCAAACACAGTGTACTGTCCTGCACCTTTAGTGCACGATTCGGCAAACCTGACCGCTTCCGGGTTAAGTCGTTCGAGGAATGAGCTCGCGTATGTTATGTTACATTCATTTACTGTAGATTCGGGAAAAGTATTCTGATCCGTCTTAATTTGGACATTTGACTCCTTCACATAGACAAGAAGCTTTCTCTGCCACGGAGCGTCCAGGGGGTAATCCCTGTCACCACTGTCTCGGTATGTTGCGGAATGGTTACAAGCATTGTTGCCGTACCCAAATCGTCAGCAGTGGATACACTCGGCCAGGATAATATAACTAACAATGGTGTATTTGAAGAAGTGTTATGAAGTACCATTTGGAGGTGGGGAGAGAATACGAAAAAAATTCATGGTTGTCAATAGGCAGGGCGGGGATGATATGACAAATCTAGTAAACTTATTGAATATGTCGTATGTGCAAATGAGAGCCTCTCTTTGTTAACTTTCCCTTCCGCTAATAACATGGTCATATATTTTGTGTTTGCTACTTAAAATACAACTTATGTCCGATTCAGACGTCAACGGCAAAGAACGTCAATGTCACGTTACCTTGGCTTCCAACTAACTGCATGTAATTTCATAAATCACGTGGGGGACGAGGGGATCTAGTAAAAATGCACGTTTGTCTTTGAGTGGGGGGAGAGGTGGCTTGTCCCAAAATTCTACGTAGACTTTGTTCAACTTTTTTGCCAGTTAAGTACCACTGGGTAATAATTCTTAATTCTAATAATTTACACTTGTGTCACATTGCATATCACATAATATGCGTACCAGTCGGACCGATAAAATAATGGAATAGAAAACTGTTCCCAAACTTGTAACTAAAAATAGAAAATTGATTTGTCGAAAATTGGTGGGATTTGGAACCCCCATCAATATGTATAAAGGATAAATGGAACCATAGTTAAATACATTTTGAATATCAAACCAATCACTCAGGAAAATGAGGTTGGCCAACGAGTACCCAATTTTATTTTAACCTTTCAATGCATACTGTTGCCTTTGCCATTTGGCAACATACCATATTTCATGATTTAAAGCCCAAACAAGAGGTATAGATCGTATCCATCTCGGAAATGAGTTTTAGATTGTAGCTACTAACTACTATTTTGTTTCGTTTGATTATGCGTATTGCTTCTACTTGTGTAACGCGCACGGTAAAATTAGAATTTTAGAATTTTGGAATTTTAGAATTTTAGAATTTTAGAATTTTAGAATTTTAGAATTTTAGAATTTTAGAATTTTAGAATTTTAGAATTTTAGAATTTTAGAATTTTAGAATTTTAGAATTTTAGAATTTTAGAATTTTAGAATTTTAGAATTTTAGAATTTTAGAATTTTAGAATTTTAGAATTTTAGAATTTTAGAATTTTAGAATTTTAGAATTTTAGAATTTTAGAATTTTAGAATTTTAGAATTTTAGAATTTTAGAATTTTAGAATTTTAGAATTTTAGAATTTTAGAATTTTAGAATTTTAGAATTTTAGAATTTTAGAATTTTAGAATTTTAGAATTTTAGAATTTTAGAATTTTAGAATTTTAGAATTTTAGAATTTTAGAATTTTAGAATTTTAGAATTTTAGAATTTTAGAATTTTAGAATTTTAGAATTTTAGAATTTTAGAATTTTAGAATTTTAGAATTTTAGAATTTTAGAATTTTAGAATTTTAGAATTTTAGAATTTTAGAATTTTAGAATTTTAGAATTTTAGAATTTTAGAATTTTAGAATTTTAGAATTTTAGAATTTTAGAATTTTAGAATTTTAGAATTTTAGAATTTTAGAATTTTAGAATTTTAGAATTTTAGAATTTTAGAATTTTAGAATTTTAGAATTTTAGAATTTTAGAATTTTAGAATTTTAGAATTTTAGAATTTTAGAATTTTAGAATTTTAGAATTTTAGAATTTTAGAATTTTAGAATTTTAGAATTTTAGAATTTTAGAATTTTAGAATTTTAGAATTTTAGAATTTTAGAATTTTAGAATTTTAGAATTTTAGAATTTTAGAATTTTAGAATTTTAGAATTTTAGAATTTTAGAATTTTAGAATTTTAGAATTTTAGAATTTTAGAATTTTAGAATTTTAGAATTTTAGAATTTTAGAATTTTAGAATTTTAGAATTTTAGAATTTTAGAATTTTAGAATTTTAGAATTTTAGAATTTTAGAATTTTAGAATTTTAGAATTTTAGAATTTTAGAATTTTAGAATTTTAGAATTTTAGAATTTTAGAATTTTAGAATTTTAGAATTTTAGAATTTTAGAATTTTAGAATTTTAGAATTTTAGAATTTTAGAATTTTAGAATTTTAGAATTTTAGAATTTTAGAATTTTAGAATTTTAGAATTTTAGAATTTTAGAATTTTAGAATTTTAGAATTTTAGAATTTTAGAATTTTAGAATTTTAGAATTTTAGAATTTTAGAATTTTAGAATTTTAGAATTTTAGAATTTTAGAATTTTAGAATTTTAGAATTTTAGAATTTTAGAATTTTAGAATTTTAGAATTTTAGAATTTTAGAATTTTAGAATTTTAGAATTTTAGAATTTTAGAATTTTAGAATTTTAGAATTTTAGAATTTTAGAATTTTAGAATTTTAGAATTTTAGAATTTTAGAATTTTAGAATTTTAGAATTTTAGAATTTTAGAATTTTAGAATTTTAGAATTTTAGAATTTTAGAATTTTAGAATTTTAGAATTTTAGAATTTTAGAATTTTAGAATTTTAGAATTTTAGAATTTTAGAATTTTAGAATTTTAGAATTTTAGAATTTTAGAATTTTAGAATTTTAGAATTTTAGAATTTTAGAATTTTAGAATTTTAGAATTTTAGAATTTTAGAATTTTAGAATTTTAGAATTTTAGAATTTTAGAATTTTAGAATTTTAGAATTTTAGAATTTTAGAATTTTAGAATTTTAGAATTTTAGAATTTTAGAATTTTAGAATTTTAGAATTTTAGAATTTTAGAATTTTAGAATTTTAGAATTTTAGAATTTTAGAATTTTAGAATTTTAGAATTTTAGAATTTTAGAATTTTAGAATTTTAGAATTTTAGAATTTTAGAATTTTAGAATTTTAGAATTTTAGAATTTTAGAATTTTAGAATTTTAGAATTTTAGAATTTTAGAATTTTAGAATTTTAGAATTTTAGAATTTTAGAATTTTAGAATTTTAGAATTTTAGAATTTTAGAATTTTAGAATTTTAGAATTTTAGAATTTTAGAATTTTAGAATTTTAGAATTTTAGAATTTTAGAATTTTAGAATTTTAGAATTTTAGAATTTTAGAATTTTAGAATTTTAGAATTTTAGAATTTTAGAATTTTAGAATTTTAGAATTTTAGAATTTTAGAATTTTAGAATTTTAGAATTTTAGAATTTTAGAATTTTAGAATTTTAGAATTTTAGAATTTTAGAATTTTAGAATTTTAGAATTTTAGAATTTTAGAATTTTAGAATTTTAGAATTTTAGAATTTTAGAATTTTAGAATTTTAGAATTTTAGAATTTTAGAATTTTAGAATTTTAGAATTTTAGAATTTTAGAATTTTAGAATTTTAGAATTTTAGAATTTTAGAATTTTAGAATTTTAGAATTTTAGAATTTTAGAATTTTAGAATTTTAGAATTTTAGAATTTTAGAATTTTAGAATTTTAGAATTTTAGAATTTTAGAATTTTAGAATTTTAGAATTTTAGAATTTTAGAATTTTAGAATTTTAGAATTTTAGAATTTTAGAATTTTAGAATTTTAGAATTTTAGAATTTTAGAATTTTAGAATTTTAGAATTTTAGAATTTTAGAATTTTAGAATTTTAGAATTTTAGAATTTTAGAATTTTAGAATTTTAGAATTTTAGAATTTTAGAATTTTAGAATTTTAGAATTTTAGAATTTTAGAATTTTAGAATTTTAGAATTTTAGAATTTTAGAATTTTAGAATTTTAGAATTTTAGAATTTTAGAATTTTAGAATTTTAGAATTTTAGAATTTTAGAATTTTAGAATTTTAGAATTTTAGAATTTTAGAATTTTAGAATTTTAGAATTTTAGAATTTTAGAATTTTAGAATTTTAGAATTTTAGAATTTTAGAATTTTAGAATTTTAGAATTTTAGAATTTTAGAATTTTAGAATTTTAGAATTTTAGAATTTTAGAATTTTAGAATTTTAGAATTTTAGAATTTTAGAATTTTAGAATTTTAGAATTTTAGAATTTTAGAATTTTAGAATTTTAGAATTTTAGAATTTTAGAATTTTAGAATTTTAGAATTTTAGAATTTTAGAATTTTAGAATTTTAGAATTTTAGAATTTTAGAATTTTAGAATTTTAGAATTTTAGAATTTTAGAATTTTAGAATTTTAGAATTTTAGAATTTTAGAATTTTAGAATTTTAGAATTTTAGAATTTTAGAATTTTAGAATTTTAGAATTTTAGAATTTTAGAATTTTAGAATTTTAGAATTTTAGAATTTTAGAATTTTAGAATTTTAGAATTTTAGAATTTTAGAATTTTAGAATTTTAGAATTTTAGAATTTTAGAATTTTAGAATTTTAGAATTTTAGAATTTTAGAATTTTAGAATTTTAGAATTTTAGAATTTTAGAATTTTAGAATTTTAGAATTTTAGAATTTTAGAATTTTAGAATTTTAGAATTTTAGAATTTTAGAATTTTAGAATTTTAGAATTTTAGAATTTTAGAATTTTAGAATTTTAGAATTTTAGAATTTTAGAATTTTAGAATTTTAGAATTTTAGAATTTTAGAATTTTAGAATTTTAGAATTTTAGAATTTTAGAATTTTAGAATTTTAGAATTTTAGAATTTTAGAATTTTAGAATTTTAGAATTTTAGAATTTTAGAATTTTAGAATTTTAGAATTTTAGAATTTTAGAATTTTAGAATTTTAGAATTTTAGAATTTTAGAATTTTAGAATTTTAGAATTTTAGAATTTTAGAATTTTAGAATTTTAGAATTTTAGAATTTTAGAATTTTAGAATTTTAGAATTTTAGAATTTTAGAATTTTAGAATTTTAGAATTTTAGAATTTTAGAATTTTAGAATTTTAGAATTTTAGAATTTTAGAATTTTAGAATTTTAGAATTTTAGAATTTTAGAATTTTAGAATTTTAGAATTTTAGAATTTTAGAATTTTAGAATTTTAGAATTTTAGAATTTTAGAATTTTAGAATTTTAGAATTTTAGAATTTTAGAATTTTAGAATTTTAGAATTTTAGAATTTTAGAATTTTAGAATTTTAGAATTTTAGAATTTTAGAATTTTAGAATTTTAGAATTTTAGAATTTTAGAATTTTAGAATTTTAGAATTTTAGAATTTTAGAATTTTAGAATTTTAGAATTTTAGAATTTTAGAATTTTAGAATTTTAGAATTTTAGAATTTTAGAATTTTAGAATTTTAGAATTTTAGAATTTTAGAATTTTAGAATTTTAGAATTTTAGAATTTTAGAATTTTAGAATTTTAGAATTTTAGAATTTTAGAATTTTAGAATTTTAGAATTTTAGAATTTTAGAATTTTAGAATTTTAGAATTTTAGAATTTTAGAATTTTAGAATTTTAGAATTTTAGAATTTTAGAATTTTAGAATTTTAGAATTTTAGAATTTTAGAATTTTAGAATTTTAGAATTTTAGAATTTTAGAATTTTAGAATTTTAGAATTTTAGAATTTTAGAATTTTAGAATTTTAGAATTTTAGAATTTTAGAATTTTAGAATTTTAGAATTTTAGAATTTTAGAATTTTAGAATTTTAGAATTTTAGAATTTTAGAATTTTAGAATTTTAGAATTTTAGAATTTTAGAATTTTAGAATTTTAGAATTTTAGAATTTTAGAATTTTAGAATTTTAGAATTTTAGAATTTTAGAATTTTAGAATTTTAGAATTTTAGAATTTTAGAATTTTAGAATTTTAGAATTTTAGAATTTTAGAATTTTAGAATTTTAGAATTTTAGAATTTTAGAATTTTAGAATTTTAGAATTTTAGAATTTTAGAATTTTAGAATTTTAGAATTTTAGAATTTTAGAATTTTAGAATTTTAGAATTTTAGAATTTTAGAATTTTAGAATTTTAGAATTTTAGAATTTTAGAATTTTAGAATTTTAGAATTTTAGAATTTTAGAATTTTAGAATTTTAGAATTTTAGAATTTTAGAATTTTAGAATTTTAGAATTTTAGAATTTTAGAATTTTAGAATTTTAGAATTTTAGAATTTTAGAATTTTAGAATTTTAGAATTTTAGAATTTTAGAATTTTAGAATTTTAGAATTTTAGAATTTTAGAATTTTAGAATTTTAGAATTTTAGAATTTTAGAATTTTAGAATTTTAGAATTTTAGAATTTTAGAATTTTAGAATTTTAGAATTTTAGAATTTTAGAATTTTAGAATTTTAGAATTTTAGAATTTTAGAATTTTAGAATTTTAGAATTTTAGAATTTTAGAATTTTAGAATTTTAGAATTTTAGAATTTTAGAATTTTAGAATTTTAGAATTTTAGAATTTTAGAATTTTAGAATTTTAGAATTTTAGAATTTTAGAATTTTAGAATTTTAGAATTTTAGAATTTTAGAATTTTAGAATTTTAGAATTTTAGAATTTTAGAATTTTAGAATTTTAGAATTTTAGAATTTTAGAATTTTAGAATTTTAGAATTTTAGAATTTTAGAATTTTAGAATTTTAGAATTTTAGAATTTTAGAATTTTAGAATTTTAGAATTTTAGAATTTTAGAATTTTAGAATTTTAGAATTTTAGAATTTTAGAATTTTAGAATTTTAGAATTTTAGAATTTTAGAATTTTAGAATTTTAGAATTTTAGAATTTTAGAATTTTAGAATTTTAGAATTTTAGAATTTTAGAATTTTAGAATTTTAGAATTTTAGAATTTTAGAATTTTAGAATTTTAGAATTTTAGAATTTTAGAATTTTAGAATTTTAGAATTTTAGAATTTTAGAATTTTAGAATTTTAGAATTTTAGAATTTTAGAATTTTAGAATTTTAGAATTTTAGAATTTTAGAATTTTAGAATTTTAGAATTTTAGAATTTTAGAATTTTAGAATTTTAGAATTTTAGAATTTTAGAATTTTAGAATTTTAGAATTTTAGAATTTTAGAATTTTAGAATTTTAGAATTTTAGAATTTTAGAATTTTAGAATTTTAGAATTTTAGAATTTTAGAATTTTAGAATTTTAGAATTTTAGAATTTTAGAATTTTAGAATTTTAGAATTTTAGAATTTTAGAATTTTAGAATTTTAGAATTTTAGAATTTTAGAATTTTAGAATTTTAGAATTTTAGAATTTTAGAATTTTAGAATTTTAGAATTTTAGAATTTTAGAATTTTAGAATTTTAGAATTTTAGAATTTTAGAATTTTAGAATTTTAGAATTTTAGAATTTTAGAATTTTAGAATTTTAGAATTTTAGAATTTTAGAATTTTAGAATTTTAGAATTTTAGAATTTTAGAATTTTAGAATTTTAGAATTTTAGAATTTTAGAATTTTAGAATTTTAGAATTTTAGAATTTTAGAATTTTAGAATTTTAGAATTTTAGAATTTTAGAATTTTAGAATTTTAGAATTTTAGAATTTTAGAATTTTAGAATTTTAGAATTTTAGAATTTTAGAATTTTAGAATTTTAGAATTTTAGAATTTTAGAATTTTAGAATTTTAGAATTTTAGAATTTTAGAATTTTAGAATTTTAGAATTTTAGAATTTTAGAATTTTAGAATTTTAGAATTTTAGAATTTTAGAATTTTAGAATTTTAGAATTTTAGAATTTTAGAATTTTAGAATTTTAGAATTTTAGAATTTTAGAATTTTAGAATTTTAGAATTTTAGAATTTTAGAATTTTAGAATTTTAGAATTTTAGAATTTTAGAATTTTAGAATTTTAGAATTTTAGAATTTTAGAATTTTAGAATTTTAGAATTTTAGAATTTTAGAATTTTAGAATTTTAGAATTTTAGAATTTTAGAATTTTAGAATTTTAGAATTTTAGAATTTTAGAATTTTAGAATTTTAGAATTTTAGAATTTTAGAATTTTAGAATTTTAGAATTTTAGAATTTTAGAATTTTAGAATTTTAGAATTTTAGAATTTTAGAATTTTAGAATTTTAGAATTTTAGAATTTTAGAATTTTAGAATTTTAGAATTTTAGAATTTTAGAATTTTAGAATTTTAGAATTTTAGAATTTTAGAATTTTAGAATTTTAGAATTTTAGAATTTTAGAATTTTAGAATTTTAGAATTTTAGAATTTTAGAATTTTAGAATTTTAGAATTTTAGAATTTTAGAATTTTAGAATTTTAGAATTTTAGAATTTTAGAATTTTAGAATTTTAGAATTTTAGAATTTTAGAATTTTAGAATTTTAGAATTTTAGAATTTTAGAATTTTAGAATTTTAGAATTTTAGAATTTTAGAATTTTAGAATTTTAGAATTTTAGAATTTTAGAATTTTAGAATTTTAGAATTTTAGAATTTTAGAATTTTAGAATTTTAGAATTTTAGAATTTTAGAATTTTAGAATTTTAGAATTTTAGAATTTTAGAATTTTAGAATTTTAGAATTTTAGAATTTTAGAATTTTAGAATTTTAGAATTTTAGAATTTTAGAATTTTAGAATTTTAGAATTTTAGAATTTTAGAATTTTAGAATTTTAGAATTTTAGAATTTTAGAATTTTAGAATTTTAGAATTTTAGAATTTTAGAATTTTAGAATTTTAGAATTTTAGAATTTTAGAATTTTAGAATTTTAGAATTTTAGAATTTTAGAATTTTAGAATTTTAGAATTTTAGAATTTTAGAATTTTAGAATTTTAGAATTTTAGAATTTTAGAATTTTAGAATTTTAGAATTTTAGAATTTTAGAATTTTAGAATTTTAGAATTTTAGAATTTTAGAATTTTAGAATTTTAGAATTTTAGAATTTTAGAATTTTAGAATTTTAGAATTTTAGAATTTTAGAATTTTAGAATTTTAGAATTTTAGAATTTTAGAATTTTAGAATTTTAGAATTTTAGAATTTTAGAATTTTAGAATTTTAGAATTTTAGAATTTTAGAATTTTAGAATTTTAGAATTTTAGAATTTTAGAATTTTAGAATTTTAGAATTTTAGAATTTTAGAATTTTAGAATTTTAGAATTTTAGAATTTTAGAATTTTAGAATTTTAGAATTTTAGAATTTTAGAATTTTAGAATTTTAGAATTTTAGAATTTTAGAATTTTAGAATTTTAGAATTTTAGAATTTTAGAATTTTAGAATTTTAGAATTTTAGAATTTTAGAATTTTAGAATTTTAGAATTTTAGAATTTTAGAATTTTAGAATTTTAGAATTTTAGAATTTTAGAATTTTAGAATTTTAGAATTTTAGAATTTTAGAATTTTAGAATTTTAGAATTTTAGAATTTTAGAATTTTAGAATTTTAGAATTTTAGAATTTTAGAATTTTAGAATTTTAGAATTTTAGAATTTTAGAATTTTAGAATTTTAGAATTTTAGAATTTTAGAATTTTAGAATTTTAGAATTTTAGAATTTTAGAATTTTAGAATTTTAGAATTTTAGAATTTTAGAATTTTAGAATTTTAGAATTTTAGAATTTTAGAATTTTAGAATTTTAGAATTTTAGAATTT
Source organism: Topomyia yanbarensis (assembly GCF_030247195.1). NCBI lineage: Eukaryota > Metazoa > Arthropoda > Insecta > Diptera > Culicidae > Topomyia > Topomyia yanbarensis. The sequence goes on along the minus strand of NC_080671.1, from coordinate 260,885,472 downwards.
TAGAATTTTAGAATTTTAGAATTTTAGAATTTTAGAATTTTAGAATTTTAGAATTTTAGAATTTTAGAATTTTAGAATTTTAGAATTTTAGAATTTTAGAATTTTAGAATTTTAGAATTTTAGAATTTTAGAATTTTAGAATTTTAGAATTTTAGAATTTTAGAATTTTAGAATTTTAGAATTTTAGAATTTTAGAATTTTAGAATTTTAGAATTTTAGAATTTTAGAATTTTAGAATTTTAGAATTTTAGAATTTTAGAATTTTAGAATTTTAGAATTTTAGAATTTTAGAATTTTAGAATTTTAGAATTTTAGAATTTTAGAATTTTAGAATTTTAGAATTTTAGAATTTTAGAATTTTAGAATTTTAGAATTTTAGAATTTTAGAATTTTAGAATTTTAGAATTTTAGAATTTTAGAATTTTAGAATTTTAGAATTTTAGAATTTTAGAATTTTAGAATTTTAGAATTTTAGAATTTTAGAATTTTAGAATTTTAGAATTTTAGAATTTTAGAATTTTAGAATTTTAGAATTTTAGAATTTTAGAATTTTAGAATTTTAGAATTTTAGAATTTTAGAATTTTAGAATTTTAGAATTTTAGAATTTTAGAATTTTAGAATTTTAGAATTTTAGAATTTTAGAATTTTAGAATTTTAGAATTTTAGAATTTTAGAATTTTAGAATTTTAGAATTTTAGAATTTTAGAATTTTAGAATTTTAGAATTTTAGAATTTTAGAATTTTAGAATTTTAGAATTTTAGAATTTTAGAATTTTAGAATTTTAGAATTTTAGAATTTTAGAATTTTAGAATTTTAGAATTTTAGAATTTTAGAATTTTAGAATTTTAGAATTTTAGAATTTTAGAATTTTAGAATTTTAGAATTTTAGAATTTTAGAATTTTAGAATTTTAGAATTTTAGAATTTTAGAATTTTAGAATTTTAGAATTTTAGAATTTTAGAATTTTAGAATTTTAGAATTTTAGAATTTTAGAATTTTAGAATTTTAGAATTTTAGAATTTTAGAATTTTAGAATTTTAGAATTTTAGAATTTTAGAATTTTAGAATTTTAGAATTTTAGAATTTTAGAATTTTAGAATTTTAGAATTTTAGAATTTTAGAATTTTAGAATTTTAGAATTTTAGAATTTTAGAATTTTAGAATTTTAGAATTTTAGAATTTTAGAATTTTAGAATTTTAGAATTTTAGAATTTTAGAATTTTAGAATTTTAGAATTTTAGAATTTTAGAATTTTAGAATTTTAGAATTTTAGAATTTTAGAATTTTAGAATTTTAGAATTTTAGAATTTTAGAATTTTAGAATTTTAGAATTTTAGAATTTTAGAATTTTAGAATTTTAGAATTTTAGAATTTTAGAATTTTAGAATTTTAGAATTTTAGAATTTTAGAATTTTAGAATTTTAGAATTTTAGAATTTTAGAATTTTAGAATTTTAGAATTTTAGAATTTTAGAATTTTAGAATTTTAGAATTTTAGAATTTTAGAATTTTAGAATTTTAGAATTTTAGAATTTTAGAATTTTAGAATTTTAGAATTTTAGAATTTTAGAATTTTAGAATTTTAGAATTTTAGAATTTTAGAATTTTAGAATTTTAGAATTTTAGAATTTTAGAATTTTAGAATTTTAGAATTTTAGAATTTTAGAATTTTAGAATTTTAGAATTTTAGAATTTTAGAATTTTAGAATTTTAGAATTTTAGAATTTTAGAATTTTAGAATTTTAGAATTTTAGAATTTTAGAATTTTAGAATTTTAGAATTTTAGAATTTTAGAATTTTAGAATTTTAGAATTTTAGAATTTTAGAATTTTAGAATTTTAGAATTTTAGAATTTTAGAATTTTAGAATTTTAGAATTTTAGAATTTTAGAATTTTAGAATTTTAGAATTTTAGAATTTTAGAATTTTAGAATTTTAGAATTTTAGAATTTTAGAATTTTAGAATTTTAGAATTTTAGAATTTTAGAATTTTAGAATTTTAGAATTTTAGAATTTTAGAATTTTAGAATTTTAGAATTTTAGAATTTTAGAATTTTAGAATTTTAGAATTTTAGAATTTTAGAATTTTAGAATTTTAGAATTTTAGAATTTTAGAATTTTAGAATTTTAGAATTTTAGAATTTTAGAATTTTAGAATTTTAGAATTTTAGAATTTTAGAATTTTAGAATTTTAGAATTTTAGAATTTTAGAATTTTAGAATTTTAGAATTTTAGAATTTTAGAATTTTAGAATTTTAGAATTTTAGAATTTTAGAATTTTAGAATTTTAGAATTTTAGAATTTTAGAATTTTAGAATTTTAGAATTTTAGAATTTTAGAATTTTAGAATTTTAGAATTTTAGAATTTTAGAATTTTAGAATTTTAGAATTTTAGAATTTTAGAATTTTAGAATTTTAGAATTTTAGAATTTTAGAATTTTAGAATTTTAGAATTTTAGAATTTTAGAATTTTAGAATTTTAGAATTTTAGAATTTTAGAATTTTAGAATTTTAGAATTTTAGAATTTTAGAATTTTAGAATTTTAGAATTTTAGAATTTTAGAATTTTAGAATTTTAGAATTTTAGAATTTTAGAATTTTAGAATTTTAGAATTTTAGAATTTTAGAATTTTAGAATTTTAGAATTTTAGAATTTTAGAATTTTAGAATTTTAGAATTTTAGAATTTTAGAATTTTAGAATTTTAGAATTTTAGAATTTTAGAATTTTAGAATTTTAGAATTTTAGAATTTTAGAATTTTAGAATTTTAGAATTTTAGAATTTTAGAATTTTAGAATTTTAGAATTTTAGAATTTTAGAATTTTAGAATTTTAGAATTTTAGAATTTTAGAATTTTAGAATTTTAGAATTTTAGAATTTTAGAATTTTAGAATTTTAGAATTTTAGAATTTTAGAATTTTAGAATTTTAGAATTTTAGAATTTTAGAATTTTAGAATTTTAGAATTTTAGAATTTTAGAATTTTAGAATTTTAGAATTTTAGAATTTTAGAATTTTAGAATTTTAGAATTTTAGAATTTTAGAATTTTAGAATTTTAGAATTTTAGAATTTTAGAATTTTAGAATTTTAGAATTTTAGAATTTTAGAATTTTAGAATTTTAGAATTTTAGAATTTTAGAATTTTAGAATTTTAGAATTTTAGAATTTTAGAATTTTAGAATTTTAGAATTTTAGAATTTTAGAATTTTAGAATTTTAGAATTTTAGAATTTTAGAATTTTAGAATTTTAGAATTTTAGAATTTTAGAATTTTAGAATTTTAGAATTTTAGAATTTTAGAATTTTAGAATTTTAGAATTTTAGAATTTTAGAATTTTAGAATTTTAGAATTTTAGAATTTTAGAATTTTAGAATTTTAGAATTTTAGAATTTTAGAATTTTAGAATTTTAGAATTTTAGAATTTTAGAATTTTAGAATTTTAGAATTTTAGAATTTTAGAATTTTAGAATTTTAGAATTTTAGAATTTTAGAATTTTAGAATTTTAGAATTTTAGAATTTTAGAATTTTAGAATTTTAGAATTTTAGAATTTTAGAATTTTAGAATTTTAGAATTTTAGAATTTTAGAATTTTAGAATTTTAGAATTTTAGAATTTTAGAATTTTAGAATTTTAGAATTTTAGAATTTTAGAATTTTAGAATTTTAGAATTTTAGAATTTTAGAATTTTAGAATTTTAGAATTTTAGAATTTTAGAATTTTAGAATTTTAGAATTTTAGAATTTTAGAATTTTAGAATTTTAGAATTTTAGAATTTTAGAATTTTAGAATTTTAGAATTTTAGAATTTTAGAATTTTAGAATTTTAGAATTTTAGAATTTTAGAATTTTAGAATTTTAGAATTTTAGAATTTTAGAATTTTAGAATTTTAGAATTTTAGAATTTTAGAATTTTAGAATTTTAGAATTTTAGAATTTTAGAATTTTAGAATTTTAGAATTTTAGAATTTTAGAATTTTAGAATTTTAGAATTTTAGAATTTTAGAATTTTAGAATTTTAGAATTTTAGAATTTTAGAATTTTAGAATTTTAGAATTTTAGAATTTTAGAATTTTAGAATTTTAGAATTTTAGAATTTAGAATTTTAGAATTTTAGAATTTTAGAATTTTAGAATTTTAGAATTTTAGAATTTTAGAATTTTAGAATTTTAGAATTTTAGAATTTTAGAATTTTAGAATTTTAGAATTTAGAATTTTAGAATTTTAGAATTTTAGAATTTTAGAATTTAGAATTTAGAATTTTAGAATTTTAGAATTTTAGAATTTTAGAATTTTAGAATTTTAGAATTTTAGAATTTAGATTTTAGAATTTTAGAATTTAGAATTTTAGAATTTTAGAATTTTAGAATTTTAGAATTTTAGAATTTTAGAATTTTAGAATTTTAGAATTTTAGAAA